>NC_053451.1:77997386-78301724 GCF_015227805.2 Hirundo rustica | reverse complement strand
CAGAAACTACCCTATCAGCAATGTTCCTTGACAAGCAGTAATACAACCTAATCTTTAATATCTCAAAAGCTGGATTTTTCACATTCCTGCTACAGCTTCTTCCATCCTTCTGTATCCTCTGTGATAGAAGGTTTTTTCTAGTATCCACTCTGCATCTTCTTTGTTACAGAGGCAGCCCATTAATTCCTGTATTCCCTTTAGGCAGCCCTGTCTCCAGTTTGGAATTTTCTTGAGTTGGAGTTGTCCTCTTTCCAGACGGAACAACCTCTTACCTCATAGGTGATGTTTTCTTGATCTCTGGTCATTCTGAGTGTCGTCCTCTGTACTTGGTCAGAACTAGCCAGTGTGGTTAAGCCAGATGAATAGCTTATTACTTTTTTATGGGTTATACTCCTAATGTTATGGCTCATTAGAATATATAAGTTTTGTCAGCAGTATGACATTATTGACTTCTGTTCTGCCTGTGATCCACTGAAATGCCAGATCATAGCAGAACTGCTGTCTGGTCCACTCTTGCAGCTCATTATTCCTGCTTAAGTGTAGACTTTTGTACTTTTCTTTGCTGAATCATAGGCTATTTTAGAAAAGGTTTGGTTCAGTTCAGCAATTACTTTGAATTCTAACCCTGTTCAAAGGCTTATTTTCTTCTTTTATTTATTTATTTTTCAATTTGCAGATTTGATAGGATTCTGTTGTTTTTCATCAGATGGTAACAGATAGTTCCATTTCTAAGATAACCCTGCAGAAACATTACTTTTGCTCTTCTGCTGCAGTAATTTAATCTGTAGTTCATTTATGAGAATTTCGTTTTCCAAGTTCAGCTATGTGACATCTGCTATTTCTCCTCTACCCACTAAAGGAAACTATTTTAGGATTTGTCCTTGACAAATCCACACTGACTGTTACTTGTTTCCTTGTTTTATGGGTGCTTAAAAATACTGGTTGTTTGTTTCAGTGGCTTAGGGGAACTGAAGACAACTAGCTATTCTTCTGTGTTTACTCTTGTTCTTCTCCTTTTAAAGATGAGTCTCCCTTTCAAGTTTTATAGCAACGTGTCTGTTCTCCAAGTGTGCTCAAAGACAGCTCACATCAGGTCTTTTAATCCACTAGGATAATATTCGTGAGGCCTGGCTGATTTGAAAAAAACCCACTTTTCTTACTCAAATGCTTTCCAATCAATTTTTTCTCTGTTCTAAACAGTGATTTGTCACTCTCTGGTTCATTAGCTAATCGATTTGTTGTTTTATGTGAAGACAAACACAGAAAGGTATTTGGTCTTCCCTGGTGTCATCTGCCAATAGGCTGTCTTTTCAATAAAACAACAAATATACATTTTTCTTGGTCGTCTTCTTGGTACTTGAGATCTCTACAAATGGATTTATCTGCCTGCATCTCCTCTTTTTTTTTTTTTTTTTTTTTTTTTTTTTTTTTTTTTTTAATCCTCTGTGAATTCCTGATTTTTCACTTAATTGCTTATGCTGTTATTTTGTACACCTCCCAGTCAATCTGACCTTGTTTCTATGGATGTGTACTTTTTTCCCTCATTTGATATAATTGGAAAGACCATAAGATAGCTAAACTGATTTCTCATTGCAGCTCCTGTCCTCCTTCTGCACTGGGAAAACTGTCACTTGCAGACCAGCTTGTCTACCCAGACAAAGTTTTCAAGACACTTTTTCCCTTTATATAGAGACCTGTAGGATATTACCTACGAATTCTCTGTGCTTATTGAAGTCTATCTGCCTGAAATCCCTGTTTAATTACAGATTTCTGTTTCTTCCCTTCTTAGGGAATGTGAATGTTACCTTATACACACAGTCTCACATTCTCAATCACTTTCTGCTTCTGGTAAGGATAAGACTTGCAAAAGCTTTCTCTAACAGTTACTTCTACCCTCTTAAAAAACCAAAACATCTCAAGAGCTATGTGTGGCTTTGTTTTTTCCAACAATTTTGGCTCAGCTGAATACTTTCACTAGTGCTGACTCGAATAGTTGCAAGCAATTCTGTCTTGTGTCTGTCTCATCTGCCTTGGTGACCGAGAACAACCTGACTCCCCATGCTAGCAAACACATCCTTCCTCCCATCCATTTCCACCAAGGTTTATTTAAGAAGTTTTTCTCCTTCAGCATTTTGGATCTCTGAGCCCCATTGACACACACAGCAATGCTTTATCTCTTCTTTCCTGAAGAGACTACACAGCTTATTTTAACAAATCACTTATTTCCGTAAATCTAATTATGGATAGTATTTGCATGAGCCATAATAAGGGATATTTGCAGAGATATAAATATTCCTTTAACTGATGGAATCTATTTTCCTCTCCTCATGGAACGCATTTTGTAGTCGTGTGGTTGTTCCATGCTATTGAGTCTGAACTGCTCTGAGTTTGTGATTGTGACCGAAGGAATGGAAAACTGGTGTGTTTATAAGGCCTATGCATCCTTTACATGTTTTCAAAGCATTAAAAGTGCAGCTTAACCAATTCCCAGATGCTGCAGTTTAGTTTTATATCCAGGATTCTGCAACACAGTGATTGAAATTTTAAAAGATGCCCTCTCATTAATTGAAAATAGTATCAAGGATAAAATTAATTATAGGAAGAGGGCTGTAGTGGCATTGTTGATTGATGTATTGTATTCAGTAAAAGCCTCTGTTCTTCTCTTTATTGAACTCGGAAGAGTCCAGGTTCTTTGATGTACAGCTCACAGTGGATTTGTCACAGAGTACACGGGCATTGATTGCAATTTATTTTATGCAGCTTATGTTCACAGTGTATACTTCATCAAGGCACTAAATACCAATAGAACCATTTAAAGGATCAACATCTTTGAAAATAAGATACTCACTTCTTAAAGTGATGTTCCATTCCTTTTCCAAAATCTTATGCTGAAGATCTAATCTGAAGTGTTTGGTTGATGAGGTAAGAGGGAAACATCTTGTTAGATGAATAGCAATTCATAGCTTACCTGAAATCAAAATATTTTCTTTTCTCATCAATTTCTTTGTACTAATCCAAAATTTTGAAGATTAAGTTCAAATCAGATATAAGCTCTTCAAAAAAGTAATGCAAAGAATTTCTAAATGCTTGTTTGAGTATGCAGACAGATAATAGCATCAATGCAGTTGAGGAGAAAATCTAAGTTGTGGCTTGAAGGCATTGGCTGTCTCATATATTAGTACACAAGCTGTTCAGTAAACAGGAGGGAGCTCTATAATTCCTCAAGAAGTCTCTGGTGTTTACAAATACTTCTCATCATACAGATGAGTCGTGATTTTAGGTGGCTGAAAATATGAAAGCCAGCTACTTGATGCTTAAAATACCTTTGCTTTGCAGAGAGTATTGCTCCTATGAAGTTTTATGGTTCTTGACTTTGTGTTTATCTACAGTGAGTAATGATACATCATGGATGATGGATTACAGTCTATTTCATTGAGGACAAAAAAAACCCAAACAAAACCACCAGGTAAATTTCTGAGTCCAAATATACAATTTTCTCCAATTATATGAGAATATAAGAGAATGAGAAATAAGAAACAAGGCAAGAAAGAAAACCAGAAAAACTTTCTTCAAATATTGATGATATTGTGTCAGTAGGACTGCCTCTTGTGCATTGAATGAAATTATTAGTAAGATAAAAAGAGAAGACAATCCAGAAGCTACCAGTACTCCTCTAGAAATTCACTTCCTGCAACAGAACCTTGGGGACAAACTTCTCTGCATCCTTTCCTAGGCTTGAGAATCTGACTTAGCATACAGGTTTCATGTGGAAAATTTTCCATGCCATGGGTTATCATGCTTCAGAGCCATAATGTCTTTTCCAGATTCAAGATCTGCCTTCGTTAGGTTTACTGGTGGATCTTGGGAGGTCTTTGGCTCGTCTCACTTTCTTGGATCTGAGCTCCACAGTTCACCGCTGTCCCTCTGTACTGTGATAGCAGAACCCCTTGACTTTGGGCATAGGAGCATGTGGAAACCTCCAAACCTTTTCCTGGAGTCTTAGGAAGAAGAACTTCTATTTTAACAAATGGGCAAGATTTTATCTGGAGGTGAAGAGCTACTGAAGTTTTTCCTAAAGTGGAAGCCAGCAGCAGCACATGCCCTTCTCGGTTTCATGTATCTGCTTTAAGAGCTGCCGGTTTTAAACTAGAGTGTAAGCGAGTGCATTGAGTGAATTCTGCTATGAGGAGCAGAAAGAATATTAAATTATGAAAAACAGGTGTGAAATATGTTCTGTGATTGCACCAGAGGAATGTGTCTTTGAGAACAGCTTGAGAGGTCAATCAGCATTTCTTAGAGGAAAACAATATTTTCATGTCTTAATAGTTAAATTAAATGGTTTGTTTTGCCAGTTGTCCTTGTGGTATCAGTTGTGAGAGACTGTTAAAGAGATAATTTTTGTCTTGAGATCTTTAAAAATCATGTTCTTGCTATTTTTTCATGTGAAAGGGAATGGCACAGAATCACCATCACAGGCCTTGGGAGTTGACTGGCTCAGACTCTGTAAAGGTGAATGGAAACCGCTATTGGGACCAGAACCTCATCTTTCATAAAAAGAAATTGAGAAAGCTTTGCTTGTTTAATCTGCTAAAACAGCCTGAGAGAGAACAGGAACAAAACTGGTTTGAAAAATGTTATTTGGAGAGTTGTATCCTTGTTGCGCTGCCTGCAGGGAAAGGGCAGAGCTGAGGGTTCAGCACCGTCTGTCCTTGGTGAGTTTTGGCTCTGTCCTTTTACTGAAGACTTGGATGAGGAGGTGAGATACGCTTATTAAATTTGTCAGTTACTGAAACCTGAGAGAAACCACTATGCTGGTGAAACCATTTGCCAAAGCAATCTATGGAACTGTGGGTTCATTTGCCATACTTGTATCTGCCCTGCGCATTATGTGAGCACAACCTTCCCCTCATCCCCTGTGCCCTACCTGTAAGGTCCCATTTCCCACCGTCACATACTATTTCTCATCTCTGCTTTGCACTGGTGCTGGTTCTTCCCCATGTTCTCTGTCTCTGAGCTGGGCAAGAGGCAGCAGAACTGGAGGCTAGCCCTGAACTAGCCGAGGCTGAGGGACCAGCTGGCAGACCAGGCTAAATAAATGCGCAGTGAGCTGACACGGTGCAGCCCAAACTTCTGCAGGAGCTGTAATTTCCCTCTTTTCCCTTTATCCGGTCACTGATTTTCACACAACTTGAAAGAACTTCATTCCTTTGCAGCTCTTCAACTAAATCAGATATGGAGGTAAACGAGTTCAAAGAAAAGTGAAGGAAATAAGAAAAAGTATCAGGTAAACAGATAAAGCAGCTGCCTAAATGCATGTGTTTTGTTTTCTCAGAAATCAGGTGGAAAATAGGATGCAGTTCAATTTGCAGTAACTTTCCAAGTGAGATAGGGAATAATTGCCCTATAGCAGCTCTTTAGAAAATGATACAGGAGCTAACAGAACCATGATTCAAAAATTTATACTTTATATGAATACATAAATGAAAAAGACTGAAATATTTCAACCTTCTCAGCATGGTAAGGTCTTGGTTGTGGTATTGTGTCTGTTCTTGGACACCACATCTCATATTTATGTAGGCCAGTTGGAAACAGCCCATAATGGCTACATGTCTCAAAAGTGTGATTTATAAGAATAGAGACCTAATTTGTATTATTTATTCTATTAAAAAGGAGTCTTCAAAGGCTGCATGTAAAAGGAAGTTTTCCATATGTATTTCCATGTCAGTAGTGGATGGGACAAGAAAAAACGAACCTAATTTTTCAGGAAAGGAAGATGCAGATCAGACATTTACCAAAAATATCTCCAATAGTGTCTGGAGTAGGTTGCCTAAATCTGTATTTTATTCACCAGTGCTGGAGACCTTAAGTTGTTGGTAAATTTCAGGGATGATACGGATGTACAGTGATAATCCCACCTCAGGGCATGGAAGTGGCTTACATGATATCTTGATTTTTTTTTTTTCCAGCTTTACTGTTCTAAGACTACGTTTGATCTCTGTGGACACAAAGGAAAGAAGAATTTTTTACATTAAGGAACATTTTTGATAAAAAAAGCAGTTTTCCAAATAAAATGCAAATCTAAGTGGCTCTGAGCAGTAATATAATCAGTTTTGGAAGGTATGGTGCATGTTTCATGTTTTCTTTTGATTTCAGGGGACTTGGCTCAAAAATATAGAAAGACCCTTCTGATAATCTTACAGATGCATGAGCTTTGCTTCCCAAGAGAAGACAACTGAATGCTTTAAGCCCACAGGAGTCCTGCTATAGCTAGTGAATAAGGCAAGTGACCTTGACTCACAGTAGCACGCAAGCTCATCTCTGTTTTAATGTGCTTCTTGGTACATTCTTTTCCAAAGCTTTATTTTATCTTACCCCTTTTCTGATGTTCCAGTTGAATACCTAGGTGTTTATTATCCTTTCAATGTTTGTGAACCATCACGAACACTGGATGGTGGCGTTGTAGAATGAATCAGGCATGCAAAATAAGCAGGATCTATTTACACACACAGATATCCCAGTAATCAAGAAAAAGATTTGCAGAGTAAAATGTGTTATAAAATACCCTATATGAAATTTACTTTTGGAAGAAGAGTTGTAACTATTGTGTAACCTCATTCAGTATTTCAGATTTTCTTTTAAGTAAAAAGATCAACACTGGGGAGGGGGGGAGGAAGCAGAATAATTGATGACATTTGTTCTCACAGAAAAATCCTTGATTACTTAAAGAATATAGCCTATGCAAAATACATAGAGCAGACAGATGTTTTACAGTAGAGTTAAATTTGTGAAAGATTTCTTTCATGTTCATTTGATTGTTGTTTCATTCAGTTGTTATTTCACTTAAGCTCTGCAAGAGTGGGAAGCAACCTGAGCTCCTGAGCCCATCCTCTGTGGCCTCATCCCAGCCAGGCAGGCAGCACGATCCCTGCCAGTTAGGGACAGCTAATACGTGTGGCTGCTCTTTCAAAGAGTTTCACCCATGTGATAAAATGCTTTCTGAACGTTTTGCTGAAATGGTTTTGCTGAAAAAAGTGCCAGGCTCCCTTGTAGAGGAGCCAGAGTTTAAGCTGGTAACAGCTGCCAGACTTTTCTTTATATTTTGTGAGTAAATTTCCAGGTGCTTCCAGTTGGTCCTTTATAGGTGCTTTATAGCTGGATGTAGCTGAAGCACTTATTGATGCAGATAGAAGGTTCCACTTTCTCAAATACTTTTGGCTACCAGTGTCGAGCTCTCCCACAGGCCTCTCTGCCATACCCCAGGGTTTGCAGCACTCCTTCTCAATTCCATGTTAGGAAAATTCCAGTCTGGAGGGTGTCACCCTGTTCTCCTGCTGTCTGAGATGCTTGGAGACAAAAGCAACAGAGTCTCAGCGCATTCTTACTTGTGACACATCAGAAGCATCGCTCTGCCCCTCTGAGGAGTCCTGGGGCCAAGAGTGGCACTGGATGGGTGTAGCCCATCATCTTTTTGAGGGGTGAGGGCTGAGCAGGATACAGGCAGCCCCTCTACACCACTTGGCCTTTAAGGTGTCTGTGGACAAGTGGCTGCAAATACACCTACAAGGTGCAGTCAGGTTCAGAGCAGACTTTCAGCTCTGATTTTTTGTCAAAGGCACCTGCAGAAGCAGTTAAGCTGGATTTAAGTCTTTTTATAGATACAGCTCTGCTGCCTATTTTACTAGTTTTGAGACTGTCTCTTTTCTCTTTGTGGGATATCAAATGAATAAATTGCTTTCTACTTTAAATGGGACTAAGCCCTGTGGGACAAAAGTTTATTTATATGCAGAACTATATTTCAAGCCCTGGCTTGTAGAAAAAGTTAGCCATTATTGCTTAGAATGACTTTAAATTGCTTAATAAAATGGAACCAATGGATCCAACTCCTTAACACCCTAGTCTTGAACTGAGTTCAGGCTCAGACTTTGAATGAAAACAGTGGGGAGAGATGAAAGCAGAGAGAAAACACAACTTCTGTCTTGCTTAAAACTCCCTGAAAAGAGACATTTGTGAATTTTCAAGACCACTTTTGTGTCAATTAATGAGAAAATAGACATTAAATGTACCTTTGAGCAATTTCTCCTTTCAGTTTTGGGTACGGCTTGGAGACACTAGATGGCACCTTCTGTTTGCTACGTGCATGGGGCCAGAAATAGAGCCCGTCGGAATGCTGGTGAAAGCTGACAATTATTTTTGAAGCAACTGGTGCATCCATATGGATCCTTGCTGACGACGGAGACAGGAATATCCCGGTGCTCCACATCCAGAAAAATGGGGGGACAGAGTACCTATTAACTACCTTGTTTCTTCTTTTTCTATCATCTCTGGGCTGTAGATGGTGGGCAATGAAACATCCAATGTAGTTAAAGAGCAGGCTGGGAATGGTGCTTTTCATGATGCATTTTAAGGAAAGGATTTTCAGGAATGCTGGTCATGATACAGGCAGCTAGGGGTGGGACTTAGGCCCATAAGGTGTAATTTAGCCCGGTGTAAATGTGGAGTCTCTGGAGATGACAGTCTGTAACTGCTTCATCAGACATCTGGTGTCATCCAGGGTGCCATAAAGGATCCCACGTAAAGTCCAGCTACTGCTCCTAGAAGGAATGGATTCTATGTATAGGCTGAGGATTCCAGCAAGGGGTCATGAGGAACTAGCCAGTGATCACCAGGGCATTTGCCAGTGACATGAATGAATGTAAATGCAACACTGCAAGGGCACCCTCATAGGAAGAAAATTTAGTCCATGACAAAGCTATTTTTTCTTAATTCAGAGGTGAGAAATCTCTTACTGTTCTCCTTAACAAGTTTCTACAGGCATGTATCTTAAAGAAAGAATTCCACTGAACAGTTTGGGAAAAATCTGCCCTGAGCTAATTGTGCAATTTCTGCCCTGTGTTTATCATGGCACACCCCTCATTCTCGTCATCCACAAGCAGGGGGATTATGACTGCACTGTTCTGCAAGACATCTCAGGCACAGACCACTTGGACTGCTTAAATCATCAGTCTAGTGCCCTGACATCAAAAGCCCTCATCTGATCAATGTTTTATCCACAAAGTTTTGCAGAATCCTTGCTCCCCACAGATCAGATACCACAAAGCCACAAAACTTCTTTGTCCACTGCAAGTAAATCTTGCCTTTAATATGAAAGTGCAAGTATAAGAGATTAAATTAAAGGTCTCAGAAAAGAGCAAGGAAAGTTCTAGGGCTAGAGCCAGTGAGCTGACCTGTTAGAGCAGGAGCTGGTTTGTAAGGAATAAAAGCCCAGAGGTTGCTGGGGATTGGACTATGTCAGTGTTACAGAGAAAAGCAGTGACTATCTCTCCCAGTGGTGCTGTCACTTTAACTTGGAAGGAAATTCCTTTCTACCCCTGGATTTGGTGACCTGTTATAGTGGGTTGAAACTGGCTGAATGCCAGGAACCCACCAAAGCCTCTCTGTCATTCACCTCTACAGCTGGAGAGGGGAGAGAAAATATAACAAAGGGTCCATGAGTTGAGATAGAGACTGGGAAAGATCACTCACCAAAACCTTTTGGGACAAAACAAACTCAAATTCAAGATATTAATTTAATTGATTGTTGACAAAGAGCAGGATAATGAAAAGTAAAATAAAACCTTAAAAATGCCTTCACCCCAATCCCTCCTTCCTGTCCAGATCTACCTACTACCCCAGCAATGCAGGGAGACAGGGAATGGGGGTTATAGTCAGTTCATCATGCATAGTTTCTCCCACTGCTCAGGAAGAGGAGTCCTTCCCCTGCTTCAGGGTGGGGTCATTCCCACAGGGGATAGTTCTCCGTGAACTTCTCCAGCGTGAGTCTATCCCAAGGGCATCAGTTCTCCACAAACTGCTGCAGCCTGGGTCACTCTTCCACGGGGTGCAGTCTTTCAGTGTGGGTCCCCCACAGGGTCCCCAGTCTTAGCAGGAAGCCTGCTCCAGAGTGGGCTCCTCTCTGCACGGGTCTGCAGGTCCCTGCCAGGACCCTGCTCCAGCACAGGCCTCCCACGGGGTCACAGCCTCCTCTCAGACACCCACCTGCCCTGGTGTGGGTGTCCTCCATGGGCTGAGGGTGGATCTGTGCATCCCTGTGATCCTCCATGGGCTGCGGGGACACAGCTGCCTGACCACGATCTGCACCACAGGCTGCAGGGGAACCTCAGCTCTGGCACCTGGAGCAGCTCCTGCCCTTCCTTCTGCACTGAACTTGGTGTCTGCAGAGCTGTTCCTGTCACGTGTTCTCACCCTGCTCTTCTCTGGCCACAATTACATCTACAAAATGATGTTTTCCCCCCTCTCTCCTTAAATATGTTATCACAGAAGCATTAACACCATTGGCCCAGCCTTGACCAGCGACGCGTCCGTCTTTGGAGCTGCCAAGGGCTGGCACTGCTGGACATGGGGGAAGTTTCTGTCAGCTTCTTACAGAGGCCCCCTCTGGCCCCCCACCATGCCCCTAGAGTCTGGTCATGCAAACCCAGTGAATCTGTCTGAGCCTGAGCCAGTCATCAAGACATAGAAACATAGAGATTTTCAGTACTGTCAATATGCTCTGCCTGTCATTCTATTTCTGATGCTAGATCATGTCTCATACTTTCAAGGAAGGAGAAAAAATACTAAGAAGTCAAGTTATATGTTAACAAGAGGAAAAAATCACTTTCCTGACCACTGCAAGCAAGTAGTAGAAAACCTGAAACAAAGATTTAATTAGATATAGTGAAAAAAAACCCATTCAAATTTGCTTTGTCAAAAAGAATTGTTTTGGTCTCCTTTCAGAGCCCTTGCAATTCCACTATTCTCTCCTGCAGTCTCCACCTGACATGCATTAAATATAAATAAAATAAATCTACTACGTTACCTTTATCAAATAAGATGGTATTTTTTAGGAAATAAAAGGTTGTACGATAGAAGTGTCACAGCACTATCCGGCCGGGCCTTGAACACTTCCACGGGCATATAAGATTTTTCTGTTCCAGTAAGTCATCACCCTCACAGCAAAGAATGTCTTCCTAGTATCTAATCTAAATCTGCCCTCTTTCAACTTGAATCCATCACCCCTTGTCCTGTTACTACACGCTCTTTCAAAGGTCTCTCTCCAGCTCTCTTGTTAACCTCTGTTAGGCACTGAAAGGTGCTAGAAGGTCTCCCTGAAGCCTTCTTTTCTCCAGGTAAAACAACCCCAACTGTCTCAGCCTGCCTTCATAGGAGATATTCACCTGGCATCTGATCATCTTTGTGGCCCTCCTGTGGACTCATTCTGACAGATCCATGCCCTTCTCTTGTTGGGAGCCCCAGAGCTGGATGCAGCACTCCAGAGCAGGTGTCATGAGAGCAGAGTAGATGGGGAGAACTGCCTCCCTCAATCTGCTGGCCATGGTGCTTTGGATGCAGCCCAGGATCTGGTTTTTGCATCAGGCAGAAACATCCCTTGGCCACAAGGCCCTCACCTGCTCTGCTCTGCAGACACTCTGAGCAAGCCCTTTATTCCTCAGACACTTGAGCCAAAGCGCTTGATGCACAGCTCACTTGGCATCGTCTCCGTAGTAAGTAAATGTGGCTGAAAAGCTTGGTAAATAATTTATTGTGCTGTCGGGACCTCACCAGCCTGGCCAATTAATATTTAGTGAAAATCATACTCCTGAGCTTGAAAAGCAGAATATTGTCACGGAATGAATGCCTGTGGCCTGCAAGTACCACATGTCTCCTACAGGTGCTTAAACAACAAGTCATCAGGAAAAGGCTGATCATTCTTGGGACTTGCATGGATGAGAAATTACTTGTGGGAGATATTAAGACAAGCTTTTAAGTTCATACCCCTGTGGCACGCTTGGTGGGCCTCCAGTCTGAGAGACAAGACCCAAGGTGTGCTGCAGGATCAGTAAAGGTGGTATGAACAGGGCGTCTATCTCCAACAAGATAAGGTGCTGTGTCTTACACACCTGTTTCCCTTTGCTTTGGTAAAGAGAATGATGAAATAAGAATGAGGAAACATGAGCAGAGAATTTACACCTGAGCAGGAAGATGGTGGATGTGAATGTATCTGCAATGTTCAGTCTGATCTTTGGGTTGTGTGAGCTTTCTCATGACCCTGCTTTTGATGGTGATGTGTCTCTTCAGTTCCCTATTCCTCCTCTTGCTTCTCATGTTACATTTTATGTTCGAATGATGTCATACCTGTGTGAGGAATTAAAATCTGTGTTTCAAGTAGATGATAAATTAGCAGAATTCGGTTGCATTGCGGTTTAATATTCTAAGAATTTGATTCATCAACGTGCAGTCATTAGATGAACCCAGCAAAGAGCACCAGAATAGTATGTCACATATCAAAGGCTGCCCTGGAATTGCTTCTTCTTTTCCTAATACTCTCAGGCTTCTGCTGTTGAAAATTATAACAGTAGCTTTTGTAATCATGTCTCATTCCTCTATAAGGGGAAACATTAAAAAAAAAGTTATTAAAAGGGAGATATTAATGGAAAAAGGTAACTCACCAGTTTCAGCAATGGTAAATTGTGTCTCCCTAATCTATTAAATTTTTGAATATAATCTATTAAAATTTTCAATTGTAAATAATGCAATGTAAAACTGCAAAGCAGTATAAAAAATTAAAATCAATTAATTTTAACTTTCAAAAGGTGACTAAAAAGATTCCTTAGAAGGTGTAAAAACATGTCTTGTTTCTGTTGGGAGAAGCAATGTATTTTCTGGGAGCAAAAGCCAAGAAATAGAAAATGAAGTTTTAGATGAATCCATTTCCAACAAAACAAAAAATTTAGAGTAGGCCACTCAAGTACTAATCTCTTGAATAATATTCTTGAAGCCTGTCATGAGAGGGGAAGGTTGTTTGGAGCTCCAGAGAACTGAACAATAGGGAGCAAAATGACAGGTGGAACTCAGTGTCCAACAAATGCAAAATACTATTAGTTGGAGAGGGAAACATGATTTACTCATTAACCTTACAAACCTTCTGCCTGTGTCAGGTTAGGAGGGGGACTTGGATGTGGTGGTGGACAGATGTTTATAGCCACAGTCCAAAGAATGAAACAAGTTCCTAGATAGTGAAGGCATGGGAAAAGAAGGCAGTGCTTTTATGTGGTCATCAGTGTGACTCTGTGGGGAGCAAAGTGCAAGACTGGGTACTCAAAGTCTCAAGAGACAATCTATGAAGCAGATCTATGTCAGCTTCAGCACAAGGTGATGGGAATGATTGGGAGTGTGTTAAAATATTCAGCAGAAACCATGTTGTAAAATATTGAGATCATCTGCCTTTGACACAAGGAAACATGAGAGTACAATAGCAACATATAAAATGGCAGATGATCAGGAGCAGTGAGTTTGGGAACTCAAGAATAAGGGAAAATCAATGGCTTAGACAAAGGAAATGCAGTTAATTGGAATTACTTCAATTCTAGTTTGGATAATTCAGTATGTATTTAGGGGTTATTTCTCCAACCTGGGACACTAAATGTCTGAGCTTACCCACTTTTTCAGTCACTGAGTCTCGCAGAGAGAAAATTACAAAGTGATAGAAGGGAATCTCATTGCCGCAGAAAAAATAATTAGACCGTAAAAATCATTAACCTAGAGTTGTGTTTACCATTAATACTCTATCAAATGTTGATTGTGTGACTAAACTGCAGAGTAAAAGAGCATCCATAACCACTGCCCAGTGATATAAATGAGGTCATTGTTGCTATGAAAGAAAACATGAGATGGATGAAAATGGTCCAAGAAGTACTTTCATCTATAAAGAATAAAATTGAGCAGATTTTAAGACATAAATCATGGAGTAGTTGTTCTTATTTTTCTGGTAAAAAAATGATTAAGAAACTAATGTCTGTTAAAATATATATAATCCCAGAGGGACACACTCCAAAGATTCAGAAGCTGTTCACTCACATTGAACTCACCTTAATACATTTTGGAAAGAACAGCATTTTGCTTGGTACGAACATGCCTGCCAAGTACAGCCATGTGCAATATCTGTTTTCTGCTATCCAGTAGCCTCCACTCAACTTTCTTCAATGTTGTCATGGCAATAAGACTGTTTTTGACACTGCCATTAACGAACTCTGAGGGTGAGAAAGGTCCTTGTCCCGCAAAGAGCGACACCACCACGAAGCAAATTAAATTGCTCTGACAATGTATTTATTGAGAGTCAGTTCACATGTCGCTGGAGCTTTTAGTATCTTATTGATGACTTTGTGGCTGCCAAAAGTCATAAAGTACTGCTGTTGTAACAGGTTTATGTTTATAGACAGTATTTGCCTGCATTGTTTGATTGCCCTAATGCTGATATATTCTGTCATTATACCTTGACAGTTGTATTCACTATTACTCCTCTGTCACTGAGTTAATGAAGGTGTGTGTGTCAGTAATCATTTCTCATCTCCAAGGAGGTATAATGTATATGCCATAAACACATAACTACGTGACAACTGATTACACTACCATTAAGTGATAAGAGCAGTTGACAGGAGTAGCTGGGGATCACAAAATAGACATAGACCAGCACATTCTCCTGGGTGATAAAAGCTGAAATAAGGATGGCCCAAACCACATGTGGATAGGGCCTTTTATAGCCAGTTTGCTGCCTGTTCAGCAAGGGACCTAACATCTACAGAAGTTATAAGAGACACCGAGAAGCCTTCTTTAAGACCATACAGGAATGTGCATGGAGCTTGAGCTTTATATCAAAAAGTCACCACCGTGCTGTGAATGGCTCCCCAATTTGAAACCTGTAGCACTGTCAGTTCAGAGTTTATTGGCTGCATAGCAGTATGTGAGTCTTATTTCCCCTGAACTGAGGAGCCAACACCAGTCTGCGGTTCTGTTTTTTCTGGAAAACAGAGGGAATGAGGGTTGCTGTAACAAACTGACTTGCCATGGTCACTCCTGGAAGTGGTATAGGGGAGATGAAGGTGATAGACACTGTAGGTTTGGAAAAGGGGCTCCTCATCCCATCCCAGTCTCCCTGCAAGAGGCTGAGAGAGACTGGATTTCCAGGACACTACAGAAGTTTTCTTATACTGTGCAGGCAGCTGGCTCTATCTGGTTTTACACACATCACTCTTCTGCCTTGACTGTGTACCTCTGCTCAGGGCCAGCCGATCTTGCAGGCAGCCACCATTCCCACAGGTGGCACCCCGTACCTACAAGTCAAAAAAAGAAACCTTATCCTGCCCTGGCAGAGCACGCAAGGACTGTCTGAGCATTAACTATTGCGCCACACTGGCAGAGCTTCAGGCCTTTGTGTCTATAGCTCTTGTCTGCTATAACCTAGCTTGATCAAAACCACCACAGTGCAATTTTTTTCTTTCCCAATCAGAGAAAAAATAGTAAAGCTGCAGGAAAATGTAATCCTGGGGATATTTCTGAAGAGATTACTGTATAGTAGGGTACATGGAGCCATACAACTGTCAGCAGCAAAACCAGAAGATCCTAAAAGCTCCAACGACATGAGAACTCTCAACAGACATGCTTTCACCAGGTGCAGGTTTTTGAGTCCTTGTTACTTGGGGACTGACAGGTACTGTGATAAGCAAACAGCTGATTTGGGATTGTTATAGCACAGCCGTAGCAAACATCTGGATAAGGTGTCGACAGCATGCTTTAACTCTTGTTCAGCCCTTACCTGGTCAGGCAGTTGGACTACATGATCGTCATAGGCCCCTTCCAACTGGAAGATTCCATTCCATTCCATTCCATTCCATTCCATTCCATTCCATTCCAGCACAGACTTCTTTCTACCAAAGGGGTTTTCTGTGATAAACAGTGTGAACTGCTTGGCATGTTATCTGGCTACCAAATGCTGGGCAGTGTAGGCAAGAGGCATCCGCCTTAGATCAACATAAGAGATGTCACAGATATAAAAGTGCCCTCCACCAGCAATAAAACTTTCTTTATTTTTTTCGAACACATTTCAGCTCTTCCACTATCTGATAGTTTACAATGAAGACTCATTTGGAGTCCTCACTATTAATCTGCTGTGAACCAGCTCACCCAGAGCTGCCAAGGGTTGTCCAAGGGTCAGATGTGCAGGTACTGCTTCATCCTTCTTGAGTCATATTGTGCAGAGCCACTGAGAGTTTCCATGTTCTGCCTTAAAGCACCCTCTTGTTATTGCAACTGATGCTGGGAAAAAAATTAAAACTGGCTGAGCCATGGATTTCAAGGTGCAATGTAATCAAGAGTCAGCCACTCAGCTTTACTGAGCTCCAGTCTCCCAGCTTAGCTAAAAATATGTATACAAAGCAACGCTGCACTGTCGACTTGACACTGCACCTGAAAACTCTTTTTGTTAGAACACCTAATTCAGTGTACCTTAAGTGGGCTTATGGACGGATCACAAAGGAATTTAAACACCCTTCAGTGCAACTCTGCAACATTACAGAAAAAGATGTAGATAAGGAGTCCACAATATCTAACTAATTAATGTCATTGCAGTCATCAAGAATAACTTCGCATTGTGAAAGAAATATCATGACTCATAACTAGAGTTGCTTTTCAATTATTTGCTTACTGGCTAGAGAGTACAAAAGATATATTCATGACACACTTCAAATTCTTGTTGCTTTTTTCATTTTATTTTAGGCTGAACACACCAACCTCAAAAAAACTATGCTAATCTCTTTCACTGGAACTAATCTGCCCTCAGTCTTTGTGTGTGGCTGACACTGCTGGTAACCCCCATTTCAAAAATAAACACATTATCAGCACACACACAGTAGGAGGCATCTGAAATATCATCTTTGTCTTTCTATTTGGTCTTCCAGTCAGATTATTTTACTCATATAGAGACTCACCCCTTTTAACGACCTTGCAGGAGCTGCTAAAATGCTCTGTCATGTGCTTCTTATGTAAGTAAGGCTGTGTTTAATAACTTGGTTCCACCCTGAGTGCAAGTGGAGAAATTCAGCATGAAAAATGATGAGAGAAGACAAAACACATCACATAGTTCTGGTAGCAAAACATGGTTTTGCTTTCTGGGCTCATTGTACTAGCAAGCCCACCCTTATGTTAATTTGCTGTTTCTTTGGCATGGGAAAAATAATTCAAACTGAAAAGTAAATAATAAATCCAGTACCTCCTTTCTATTTCCTTTTGTGAGAATTATGTCTGTTCTTTATGACAGGAATGGCTTTTTATAGACCAAATTTATACTTCTGAATTCAAACTCAGAAGGATGAAAAAGAACATAAAAAGAAAGCTTATGCAAGAAAATATGAAATTATTTCTTGAAGCCTCAAATATTATATAAACTTATATTTTAATAGAATTAGGAAATAAAATCAGATAAGACAGGGTGCTCTGTGTATAATTTATCATGGGATTTCAGCAGTGAAGGTTCAAGTGAGCAGGTAATAGAGGTTAACTGCCCAAGTGGAAAAGCTTTGGATCTGCTGGAGATGACAGCTGGACGTCAGGTGACAATGTACTACTACTAAATGGTGAATATCCTACCCAAATATCTAAATAGGAGCATAGTCTGCATGACGTGTGAAATAATCCTCTGCTCAGGACTGGAAAGGCCATAGGGATATATGGGATTTCTGGGAACTGCACATCTAGAAGGATGTTCCTCACAAGGACCTAGTCTAGGTAGTACAAAGGAGACAAAGAGGCATGGCCAGGATTTCAGAAAATATGAAATGGTCTCATTCAGCCAAGAGCTGGAGAGGTTGTGGGGACATGTGATGGATCCTTGAGCTCAAAAGGTACAGCACAAAGAAGAAGGAGTCCCTGACTCAGGGCAGGTTTGGAGCACACCCTCTCCTTAGAGCTGAGAGAGATAAGGAAAAAGCCCCCGTAGCCTGCAGCCTGCTTTTCCTGGGGGAATTTCTTTGCTGGGCATTTATAACCTGGAATGTGACCGAGAAAAAAACAGCATGAGAGGGACCATCGTGCTGTGGCCTGGCAATGGCTGTCCCCAGGACTGACAGAAGAGCCTGGGCCTCTAAGGTGCATCTGTCGTGCCTATGCCTACTACATCCTCCTGGACAATCCATCACAGATGAGCTCTCTTCTTTATTCAAACATTCCATGTCGTGGGCTTTCCCCGACATTCAGGTGGTTTTAGAGTCTTTCGCCCTCTGCACAGCTCTGTGCCAAACAGATGAAAGAGACGGAGTCTTCAGGTTCTGATTTTTCAAGGTTGCATTCTTCGTTTATTTTTTCTTATCTTACAATTTTCTCAGTGCCCAACACAGGATGTTTGCAGCTGCTCAGACATCTGATGACTCCTCCCGAACTGGGCTGTCGTTATCTTTTATACTAATTGCTACGTATTCTTTATTTATCATTTCTCGCCAATGCCTATTACTAATACTACACAGGCCATTTCTACCTTGACCCAATCCCCATTAAATTACTTTGTGCCAATGTCACTGCCGAAATTGAGTGAGGGAAGAAGAAGGAAGAAGTTGGAGACAACGCCCCAAATTCTCCATCTTGCCCCCATTCACTTCAATGTTAGAAACCTAAATTTATCGTTTTTTCACCCTGTGATATACTAAACTACAATCTTTCATACTCTTGTGGCCTGCAACCCATCCTGCAATGCAGGAAGTCTTTCCCATGGACTGAGATCAAAGCCAGTGTCTCTCTGAGCTCTGAGCTGGGGTCCCAGACCCCCCTGCCCAGGTCTCGGACCCTCCAGGGCAGCCAAAGGAACGCCCTGGACTCCAACGCCTCCAAATCTTGAGAGCAACTTAAAAATCCCAAGAACCTTGAAAGAATGCATTTAGGTTGCTTACTTTTTGGTTTTCAAGTGTTATAGATAATGTCTGTACTGTTAGCTCAGGGCATATAAGCCTGCTGCAGTCATGTTCCTGCTTACCTTAGATAGCAAGCTTTCTACTCTTATCCATCCTCACAAGACAGTTCATTGGTTCATTTTTTTAAAGGTAATAAGCATTCGCCTGTCTCATGGGGACCTCAAATATCAAGTTCCACGACTTGAATATTCTTTATCTAAGGTCCCCGGGTACTGTATCCTGCATATTTCATGTAAGTTCTCCCACTGACTTCAATGTGAATGGTATAAACCCTCAGCTCAGCAAATAGGACACTCATGAGTTCAAGTTCATTCTAATTCAGTAAAAGTTCCTGCTCTACCCTACACTATATCCTGTGCTTGAGAATTTTGTTGGATATGAAGAAATTTTGAAACTAGTACTTTTTCAGAAACAGCCTTCAGCTGCAGAGAAACAAATTGTTTTGTGTGTTGACTGTATTTTTGTCTTGCTCATTTAAACTTCAGTTTATTTCTTTGCCTGCCCTTAGGTTTGAACCTTTCAGAGTAGAGATCATGTTCTCTTGAACGTGCCTTGCACAGAGCTGCTATTGCTGCTGTCGCATTGCACAACAGTGCAAATACAACAGCAGCAATGGCTTTAACTAAAGGCAAGGGAAGTACTTTTCATTCCGCTTTTAAGTTGTCTGAGAAATAGAAAAGAATGAGACATTGACCAAATAATGTAAAACGGCAAGCCATTAATCATATCTTTAAAATTATTGGGGTACTTCAACAAAAACTAGTCTTGAGTAAGAAAATTCAAGTATGTACAATTAGAAAGTAACGTGCATCCTCTAAGTAAAGACCCATGTTGAAAGAAACAGGTATTATATGAGTCAGAAGGATTTTAATTTATGTAAATAATCAGGACCACATTATAGCATCCTAAATTGTAAATGGAAGGACCTAATGAGTTTATTGAATCCCTAAATTATTTCTGAGTTGTTCTGGTGAGTCAGGAAGGTAATGAGCACTGGGCAAGAATGTGGGAGTTGTCTATTTTCATCTGTATTTGTGAGATTGAGGCTGTTGTGCTGCTGGTAATCAGACAGTGGATGTGCCTGTTTCTTTGAAGTTTATTTTCTTCCATTTTCTCATAGACAAGGATAAAGTCAGTGGGGAGCACTGGGGCAGGAGAGCTCTTTAAGACAAAAAGCCAGAGCTCTTAAACCCCAAACTTTTGAGGAGCTGTGAAAAAGTTAGTTACAGCTGTACTCCTGCAGTATTCCAGAGAGACTGGTACATGTGAAATGAAGGGTTGCTGACACAGGTGAGCAACTAAGAGATAAGAAAGAGCCCTCCTGAGCTCCTCTAAACCAGCATCTTAAATCCCATGCCAATGCCAACAGAGCTTGCTGGTACTGGTTTTGGTGAGGCACTGAAAGAGTTTCCCCAAAGAAGAGGCGGATGCCCTGTTCCTGGAATTGCTCAAGGGCAGGTTGGCTGGGGCTATGAGCAATCTGGTCTAGTGGAAGGTGTCCCTGCCCAGGCAGGGAAGCTAGAGGCAGGGAAGCTAGAGGATGTTTAAGGTCCCTTCCAAAGCAAGCTGACATTTGATTTAATGACTATTATTTCTGAGGCAGTACTTTGCACCTCTTGTTCCTATGTGCCATCTGCCACCAGCAGAACCAAAGTGAGGTAGAGGGGACTCATGTAACAGTTTACAGGCACAATCTGCTTTTAAACAATACTTTTTTCAGTAGGTTTTAAGGGCAGAAGCTCTTGGGGATTGCTAATTGTCTTAGTAAAACTCTTCTATGGGCAGGATAATCAAATAGAGGGCAAACCTCTTCTTTCTTCCCCATCACGGCCATCAGAGCAGTCAGTGTCCCTTTATTTGAAAGAATATGTTCTTTACAGCCAGAGTATGTGTTCATGGAGGCTGACTCTATAGTGATAGGTTTGTGATTCATTATATAAGTGATAGTGATTAATGTCATTTTGCCTGTCATTAAGGGATTAAACACAATCCACTTAATACATACAAGAAACTCCACTATAAAATTGCATTTGTGATTGCTGCTCATGACAAATGTTGGGTTCTAGTGTCTGACAAATATGAGGGCTTCCTCGAGGCCTGACTATTTCCTTGAAATACCCAATTAATTAGCATTTTGCCTACAATAAGCAATTCACAAAAGTAAGCCTCAGACAGGCATTACTGTCTGTGTTAAATAAATTACTGTTTGTCCTTTGTACCTCACCATGTTATGGCAGTAAATCTGCATGTGCCTCTTTTCAGAATTGTAGTCTCTCTATTAGTGTGAAAGTACATAAACCAAGGAGAAATGCAGTTAGAAATGCAATTTCCAAACACAGCAAAACACACCAGCAGTGTCTGAGTGCCATGTCCGTTCTGGTATTGATTGGTGTCAAAGGACTGGAGCCTTGTGGACATTTGTTGTTCTTTGAGATTACACAAGTTTATTTATTTCTGAAATAGGAGTGTGTGGTAGAGGGAGATGTTCTCTTGCCCAGCTCCTGCCATCTTCCTTTGAACATGGGGAAGAGTTCCAGGGAGCTTCTGAAAGGTTTTTGAGACTAGTGGACCCCATCCTGCTTTTGAACCAACCTTTGAACCAGGACTGAATTACTGGGGTTGTACAAACAGTTTTTTTGATTCAGAAAACAATGTGATTCATAAAGCAAGCACTCTCTGCACCAGGTTTCTTGGGAAAAATATAGAAAAAGCTTTGTCTAGTCTGTTTCCAGCTGCTAGGTCCTAAGAAAGGGAAAATACTTTTTCCAAATGTGCATTGAGAGGCATCTAGGAGTTGGATGCCTCAGGCCACAAGCTAATGGTCTGGATAAACAGACTGTATTTTATGAGAAATCAGATAGATCAGACTGTTCTTGTCTTTGTCAATATTTTTATTCATTATTTCGAATGAATGAATGAATGACTGTACATGGATTTTATATTCATTTACTCATCATAAATCATTTAAGCCAAGACATTAAAACTCTCTCCTTTTTTTTTTATGAAAACAGACCCAATATATAAATTGATATTTGCATTTCAGAATCCTCATGCAGTCAATTTTTGCTTGATACTTGTAAATGCCATTTTTATTTCCCTTCACTCTTTTGGACAGAGCTAACCAGTCCTTTTTTGTCTCTTTTTACCCTGGCATACTTACAACTGATGCCGCACATTCTAGATGTGTTGTTTTTTCACCCTCTCCATTTCCATTACAGCTTTTTCCTCCAAACTCATGGTTAAAGGTAACCTCTGGGTAGATATATGCACTGCACATTAACGAATTTCTGTCCCTTAGCAGGGCCAAGCTTGAGTGTGGCTCCTCATTTTAAAACCCCTGTTTTACATTCTCATTCTGTTCTTCTCTATCACTTGGAGTGGTAGCTGCAAGGAGCCTTTTGTTGGAGCCTGGGCAGCTGCCTCCTGGCAGGAGGAGTTTTGAGCAGCTGACCTGCCTGTGCTCATTGCTTGGTTAAGAAACTCCTCTGTTTTCATATGGATGGAACCACACAGAAAACCACTTTGGCTCTGAAAGCATCTTCAAGGAGTTCAGAATTGTTCTTCACCCCAATCAGAAAATAAAACAACACAACAACAGAAAAGCTTTCTCAGATGTGAATACTGTACTACTCTGTGTCCAGACATAGCCATCATATTGTTCTTGCTCAAATAAATGCACTTACAGAGCACTTTCTCAATGCAGCTGATGTGACCCTGGAGAGGGAGGTCTTCCACTGGGTCCTGGGGAAGAGGGGACCCCCCAACCATCTGCACTATGAGCCCTGTGCCCTGGGATCCCCTCTGCCAGTAGGTCCTGGGACTGTGACATGGCAGCAGGCCTGCTCAGGAAGAATTGTGGAAATAGGATTTATAATTTTTTTTTTTTTTTTTCCTTCCTGAGTGTTTAAGCATCACAAATTTCTTTGTTGAAGATGAGGGTGCTGACTGCTGCAGTGCTCACCGTTCTCCCTAAAATCCTGAGGTCCACACTGCTTTTCCTCTCTGAACCTCCTCCTATGATGGCCTGTGGCAAACAGGAGGACATGCCTCTTGTGAGGTACCTCAGGAAGCAGTATAATGATTTTCCTAGCATTAGACCAATGTGAAGATATTGCCACCAGTAGGCATCTCTAAGAGGTATCCATGAGCAGTATAATGATTTTCCTAGCATTAGACCAATGTGAAGATATTGCCACCAGTAGGCATCTCTAAGAGGTATCCATGAGCCCAGAATAGATAAAAGAGTGTCACTGTAGTGCAATAAAATCACTCCACCTTGTTCTCTGTCACTCCGTATATTGTGTGCATGCTTGGTTTCCTTGGAGCCCGGAAATCTGATGTTAAAAAAAAAAAAGTCACATAGGCATGTGTATGCTTCTATTTCAAACCACTTATTCACATCAGAAAGAAAAGGTGCTTTGGAAAGATTTACTCCCATTGAAAGAAAAGGTTTTTATTGGGGGCGGGGGGGGGAGGAATTGTGTTTGGCAGTCTGCAACATTTGATTGCTGTAATGGTAGTGACGGCAGTAATCTATTTTTTTGCCTTGCTGGTAAATGGAAGTATCCAGCAAAGATAAAAGGTTACCAGCTGGGATAACTATCCTCTAATTAGTACTGCAGATTTTGGGGGGAATTTAGAAATAAAGTGATGCAGCCTCTTAAATTTGTTATAAATAAGACTAAATGGGAACAAGAGAAGTACTCAGTATATGAACTGCAGCACCTAATCTGAGAGAGCTGCTCAGCCATTTGGAGCAACACCACTTCGTTGCAAAGGGAAGAGAGGAAGCTTGTTCTGAGAACCACCGTTTCCAAAATCAATTCAGTCTTGAGCTTACTCAGATAAGGTGCTCATGAACTAGTTGATCAGGGTATATGGCTGCTATAGTCATAGAGTGCAAAAGTACTAAAGCTAATTTACACTTAGGTAACTCAGGAACTGGTAAAAGATTAGGTACAGGAGGACAGACAACCAACAGTCTTGGCTGAGTCTCCCAATAATTTTGTAAAGAAAATTTTTTAACTTAGAGACCACCAATTATGAAGCATGAGGAAGAAGGAAAATTCCCGTAGGGGAGCACCATTACTCTGGAGAGATGATTGGAATAAAACAAAGCAGCTAAACTTATCTGTGGACCAAAATGATGGCAGCTCAGTAGCTATGCATCAGCAGATCAGATGCCTCTGCCTTGGGGGAGCAAAGCCCAAGAATGGATCAACAACCATTCAATGTTCTGATTTCAACGCCTGTGAGACACCACCCCACCAGCTATTGGTCCTAATAAATCCCACCAACACCTCAGCCCATGCCCCCTTGAGCTGTTGCCAGTGTTTTGCCAGTGTTCTGCCAGTGAATGCCTAGTTCTTCCCAGAGCAATAAATTGGTGACAAAAGCTGAAAGCCCAAGGGTTACTGCTTCCAGAGAGGAGACACAGGATAATGGGGGCAGTTTTTGCACTGTCATCAAGCAACTTGTCTGAGCAGACACGCTTAAGCACCTGGGAAACCTGACAGACATATTCCTGAACTTACCTGGACTAGCAGAGATGCAGTATAGACAAGGAGGCCCAGTGTTCTGGAAGAGTGTGCACTCATCTGTTTCTTCATCTCTTCCTTGCCCCCACATTTTGCTGAAGTGATGTGCTTGTAGGTGGGGGCATTTTGGCCCATTAGTTGTCAGCAAAAACATCTGGAAGACTAGATAAAAATCACTGCTGGGCAGTGTTTGGAGCACAGCTGCAGCCCAAAAATCTCGTGACTCTCCTCCTATTGCATTGACTCAGAGCCAGTGAAGGCCATGCAGGAGCTGCTCAGGGTGACTCCTGGGGAGGCCACGAAGAGGCTGCAGCCCTGGGCTGGTTGCCCCCTTGCGTGCTGATAAGGCCATGGTTGACAAGACCTGCAGCTGCTGGAAATTTATCATTTTTCACACATATTTGGGGAGCAAGGATAAGTCTGGATTGCACTGCAAAGAACCCTTGAGGCTGCTTATCATCAGACCATGCCACTGAGTGCTAATCAGAGCATCTTCTTTTAAATGTCTTAGTCTGCTATTTTCAGGCTATAATTAGGGTGAAAAAAAAATTACTTTTGGTCAGACAGGAAAAACACCTCTGAAAAAATAAAGTGGTAGAGAGGGGCATTCTTGGCCCTAGGTTTAGGCTGGCAATTCTCAAAGATTTTCCAGTGTGAGTCCCTAAGCAAGCGGGGACATGGGTTTTGAAATATACTAGGCCTTGGAGGACAGAGAGGTCTTGAAACGTGTTCTATTCATGGGTGCTTTGCCATGGTCATAAAAACTATTTACCAAGCAAAATACCACCCACACTTGAAAGTCCATGCCCATCACGTCATTGGACTGTTCCAGGTGGTTTCACAACTCCAACAACTCCATCTCCCTTGTCTAGTTTCTCACCTCCTCTATTCAGGGGCAGTTTCTCACCTCCTCTATTCTATACTGGTGCAGATGTGACATAAACACACAGAATTATCCAACCACCAGCTCTTTTGAACCCCACCCTCATGAAATGCTTTTTAAACAACAACAAATGCAATTCTCAGAAATCCCAGGAGATCCAAATGCACCAAGGGCCAGGGGGAAGCCAAGGTAGATAAAATGTGATGGCAAAGCCTCTGAGTAATTTCTCTGCAGAGGTCTAGTCCAGATGACCTCCTTAGGAGACCCAGTTTGGGTTTCTTTTTTTTGTGAGTGGTGTTACAGAAAGTTGAGCACATTTAAAAACTCTTAGAGTGATTTTCTTTTATAGGTGAACTGACGCCTATGAAACAATCCAGGAATTTACTGGCATTCAGACCACACAGCATTAACAACAGGCTGATGTGGTTTCTGCTCACAGCACTATTTACTGAGGAGACACTGGCTTTTTGTACGCTTCTGGAACAGACAGCATGAATACAACCCCTGTGGAGAACACATGTCTCAGGATGAATGGTTGGGTTCAAATTGTCTTTGCCTGGAGCTGGCCTTGATATCCAGGAAATTAGGGTCCTTGGCTTCTCCTGAGGCAGAAGCAGTCAAGCCCACATTGTGCTGATAAGCAGTATCAGTTGCTTTGTCAGAACGTGCTAACGCAGCATTTTTTGCTAGATGGCCACATTGCACAGGAGGGCTGAGCCCAGCTCCTGTGCCTCAGCCCCTCCAAAGGCTGTCCCCACTGCTGGGCCTGCAACATGCATTTATTCCCATGCATTTATGGGAAAAGAGCGTCACAAGCAGCTGCTCCTGCTGGGTCTGAGACCTTCCCACCGCTGCCTGACAGGAGATTCTGGAGAAGGGGTTGACTTCTTCCCACAAGCAACAGGTGATAGGATGAGAAGAAATGGCTTCAAGTTGTGCCAGGGGAAGTTGGGATTGGCTATCAGGAAAAAAACCTTCATGGAAAGGGTGGTTAAGCACTGGCATAGGCTTCCCAGGGAAGCAAGTGGTTGAGGCTCAGTCCCTAAAGGTATTTAAATGATGTGCAGATGTGTCACTTAGGGACATGGTTTATTGATGGGCTTGGCAGTGCTGGTTTTACCGTTTATGATCTTAAAGGTCTTTTTCAACCTAAAAAATTCTCTGATTCCATGCACATTTTCCTGGAGTGGGAGGAACTGTTCTCACATTTAGTTCACAGTGCAAATCTTTAATGGATCTTGCTGATGCTGAGGAGACACTTGCTGCTTCATCATTTTGAACACCTCAGGCAGCATTTTTAATTTTTCAATTCTGATGTTAGACAAGTCAGAAAAACCAACACGGTCTCTATCACCCAAACCAGGACAGCCTGGCTGTCACTGGGATTAAATGCAGTGAAGGATCTGATCCTTTTTTTGGAAAAGGCTTTTCAGTCTAAAACGTGAGATAGCCAAGATTTTGATACATTTTAAATAAGAAATCAACCATAACAAATAGTTTTTGTGACTTCCTACTTCAAAACAGCATTTGTAAAGAGAGAAAGTCTATCCACCAATGCACAAGTCATATTTGGACCCACAGAAATAAAGTTGACTTGACAGGCAAATCACTACTATAGGTGTCTCAGGCAACCAGGACCTTAAGGGACTGAACTTAGCAAGGTAAAAGGTCTCTGCTGCCAAGATCTTTGTACAGCAAGTTTTGAAAGTTAGGCTAATATTAAAAGGCAATACTCCATTGAGAGTGTTGTTAATATCTATAGAAGAAAGCACATGCTAGGGGGAAAAAAAAAATCCCAATCATATTTGTGGATTTATGAGATTTCTGCAGTTTGTCAGGAAACTCCTGGTACTGTGTTTTCGCAGCAGCATCTCTGCAAAAAGGGGCACATCACTGCATATGCAAACCAACCCCTTCTGTTGCAGTTCCACAGTCCCATGCCCAGTTTCCCTTCTGTCTTTGATATGGGTTGGGTTGCTGCCATCATTCTAAATGTTACCCTTACACTAAGCTATATAGGTACAATTTTAACAACAAATTGCTACATTTATTTATTCAGCTTCTGGAAGCAGTAGTCTGACTTGCACATAGGGTATTTTGGAACCTGATGTTTAAAAGTTAAGGGCAGTCACTTAAAAACAGAATTGATTATCCTTAAATAAAAGCAAAGTCTGTTTAGACCTGGGTTTCTTGTACTATTAGCCATTCTAGAACAGTAAAAATTTATTCTCTTCCTTATTACTGCCTGTATTAAGTATTTTACTAAAATATTTATTTTGTCTCAGTTACAGTGTCAATGTTAAGGTAGTCCATATAAAAGCATCACCTGCAAAAATCTTAAAAGTCTGTGTAAAAGTATTACTACTATTACCACAGCTTAGTTGAAGTGTTAACTTGGTGCTCAAGGTAGAAAATTAAGTCTCGCTGTTCTATCTTTAGAAAAATATAATTCTAGCCACTTCAATCTTGGTTTCTTCTCAGCTTTTGCTATTAATTGGAACAAAATTGAAAACTGATGCTTTGAACAAGATTTCAAGGAAATATATCTTTTCCTATGGTTTGGGGATACTTTTGATGGTGTTCCAACCAAGTATCCACAAAATTTTTTTAACCTATGCATCTGCCCTGATAAATGCAAACTAAGGAAATAATTTCCTAATTTACACATCTTCATTTACAAAATCATGTAATTCGTATGTGCCTCTGTACTGTCAAGTATCGTATATTCTTCTTTACACCCTCGTATCTTTCCTGTTTTGTCCTTCATCATGTACACTAGAGTGTCTCGCAAGCTACGTATTTAATTCTCTTCATGTAATTGGTTTCTCATTCACTGCAAATATGGACTTTCTTGTCCATTCAGAATCAATTCTCACCTGATTGATAGGAGATTAACCAGTTAAATGTTTGTTTCACCATTGCAAGAGACATCTGTGAGCTGATTTCTTACTACAATTGTTTAAATTGTGGTAATTATTTTAAATGACACTTAGGGGATTCTCCTTTCCAGGATTTTCATTATCAACTTTAATGATTATTTACCGGTCTTAGGTAGAGGTTAAGCAGAGAGCAAGAAGTTCTATTTCTTGCTAAAATGCCCTGAGAAAGAAGGGGCATAAAGAAGGCTAAACCAGAGGATTTTAAAATGGTATGTTATTTATATGACAGAGGAAGGAGTTGCAAGACTATGAACAACAGTGCCAACCAAAATCATCTGTCCTTGAGCACGTGGGCATGTACACAGGTGGAAGTTCCCATGCACATAGATGCTGATGCCCAAATCTCCCTCACACAGCCTGCTGCAGTACAGCTTCTGCATCACAAACAAATAGGAAGCACACTGTGACTGCCAGGTTGGTGCACGTATTTTTGGCATACCCACCTTCTGTGGTTTGCTTTGTTTTGCTGCTGTTTTTAAGGAGGACGTGGTGTTGTGGGGCAACTCACACAGACATAACAGTGTGAGTGGCACATTTTACACAGTAAAGCTGAATGGTTCATCCCATTGTTTCATAGAAAGGAAAGATGTTGTGCATTGCTGGAATGCAGCCAGCTCTCAAGTCAAGATTAGCATCCTGGAAACCGCAAACATTGGCAGCTGCGTACTTCTGAACCCAGTAGCTGTGTGCAAAGCTGGCAGTACGCTCTCAGGCTCTGCTGACACCACCGAACAAGGCAGATCATGGGACAGGACATGAGTCCCATGTGTGCATCCCCTCCCTGCTCCTGAAGGGGATCGTCCACCAGGTCTGTGATAGGGGTGAATGCTGTGATGGAAACATCTGCCTTGATTCTTTCTGTGCAGGAGGGATGCAGACCTGGTTTGTGCAGAGGTATCCCTGTCTCCCAAGTCTTGGAGGCCACAGGCTAAACAAATGGTGAAAATCACAGAAGTGAAAAGCTCTGTTTTGTGAGGCGTTGGATTAACATCCCTGGTATGACCCTCAGAGCAATGGAGAGCCATAAGAGCTACCTGGTAGGCTGTCTGTTGTAAAAGTGAATCCTAAGATTGGTAAACTGCATAAAGCAAAGATTCTAAGTAGTGATTTTATTTAGAGCAAGAAAAAATATCTGCAGAAAAGTGATCCTTGTCAAATTAAATGAGACTCAGGAAAAGCCTATGTATTACACTCTCTCCTGTGTAAAATAACCAGCTTGTCTTATCAAATGCACTTAGCTGTTCACTTTTGTCAACCCAGACTGGAGGCAGAGTTTCTGAAAATTTTATGTTCAGACTTACTGACTCTATTGGCTGAACATTGATTGTACAAGTGCAGGTTTGTCGACACCACCAAGCTGTGTGGTGCAGTTGACACACTGGAGGTGAGGAATACCATCCAGAGGGACCTTCACAGGCTTGGCAGGTGGGTCTGTGGGAACTTCATAAAGTTCCACAAGGCCAAGGTCAAGGTCCTGCACTTAGGCTGGGGCAATCCCAAGCACACATGCTGGGGAATCCAGATCAGGAGCAGCCCT
The DNA here is from genome assembly GCF_015227805.2 of Hirundo rustica. Lineage (NCBI taxonomy): Eukaryota > Metazoa > Chordata > Aves > Passeriformes > Hirundinidae > Hirundo > Hirundo rustica. Next base: position 78,272,058 of record NC_053451.1, on the reverse strand, counting down.
GAAGACAGGGTGGGAACTTGTGCTTAGTGAGAAGTTCAATGTCTTGGCATTGTGAACATGTGAAAGCCAAACATATCCTGGGCTGCATGAAGAGCAGTGTGTGACCAGCAGGTTGGAGGATGCAATTCTGCCCCTCTGCTCCTCTCTCATGAGACCCCACCTGCAGTGCTGCATCCAGCACTGGGGTCCCCAACAAGAGAAAGACATGGATCTGCTGCAATGAGTGAAGAGGAGGATCACAAAAACTACCAGGGGGCTGGGGCACCTCTCCTGTGCAGACAGGAGGAGGGGCAGTTGGGGTTGTTCAGCCTGGAGAAGAGAAGGCTGCCTGAAGACTTTAAAGCAGCCTTTCAATAAATAAAGGGGGCCTGAAAGAAGGCTGGAGAGGGACTTTTTACAAAGGCCCATGGTGGCAGAACAAGAGGGACTGGCTCTCAACTGAATGAGGGTAGGTTTAAATTAGATATGAAGAAGAAATTCTTTGCTAGGAGGGTGGTGAGGCACTGGAACTGATTGCCCAGAGAAATTGTGGATGCTCCATCCATGGAATTATTCAAGGTCAGGCTGGATAGGGTTTTGGGCAACCTGGTCTAGCAAACGGTGTCCCTGTCCATGGCAGGAAGGTTGGAACTAGGTGCCTTCCAAACCAAGACATTCACTTATTTTAGGATTCCCCAAACTTACATAAAGGTTATATAATTCATGGAGCTGGTGAACAATCTGGCAGGACATCAATGGCATACCAACAAAGGGAAAAACTCTCCTGCATCCTGAATGAAGACCACTATCTTTTAAGATAAGAATCTTTGCTATGACAAGGACACACACACAACCCCCTCCCCCCAAAAAAAAACCCAAAAACCAAACAAAAACCAAAACCAACCAACCAACAAACAAAACAACAACAAAAAATAAACCTCCCCCAAAAAACCTAACAAAAAAAAACCTAACAAAAAAAAACAAAAAAAAACCCCAAAACAAAAAACAAAACAAACAAAAAACACACACACACACACAAAAAAACAAAACAAAACAAAAACAAACAACAAAAAAAACCACCACAAAACCAAAAAACCAAAAAAACCAAACAAACCAACAAAAAACAAAACCACCAAAAAATGGTAATAGCTGGAAGGAAAAAAATAAAGGACATAAAATGCTAAGAAAACCACCTTGATTTAGATTGCTTTGAAGGTAGTTTTTTAATCAGCAAAGGCCAGGTCTGAAGTCAGGGCTGGATGTACAGGGATGTGAGGCATGAGCAGGCCCCTTTTCTGACCCCCAGGCATTTCTTCTCCACAGGAACATAAGGACAAGCAGGGAAAATGTGTGAGACTGATAGCCATAAAAGCCCCCCTAAAAACTATTGGGACTGACCCAGCCTGGGCCAGCAAACATCAGGGAGAAGGAGGAGAAGGTTCTTGTTAAAAACCTGAACAACTCATATGAAAGTGTACGCTTTCACATGAAGAAGATTTACATGAGGTTTCTCAGAACCAGGGAACACATTATCTTTCACTCAAAAACTCTGAATGCAATGAAAATAATCCTGTTTTCTTGACTCATCTGTACTTTCCTCTGCAGCAGAGTGGAACTTTCAGTGAGAAAAAGCAAAACCCAATTTATAAAAGGACAAGCATTTTAAAGCACATTTGCCTTTAGAAAAGACTTTCACCTGTTAAGTTTTATGCCTTACAAAGCCTAATGTTTGTATTGAAAGAGTCATTGAATTCATACAAATGCATCACATGGCAATACTTGTTATAAATCTCAGGTCAAAACCTGAAGAAAATAAGTGGACAGGCAGCATCTTTCTAGACTATTTTTGAACATAATTTAGATACTGTAAGTACTCTATTTTCAAAAATGCATTTTATTATAAAACCCACTAGTATATAATTCTATTACTCAAATAGCAGGATAAAAGTTATAAATATTCATCATCATGGCAAAAAGACAAAATTTACGACCAGTTTTAGCCTCTGTGAAATTTAAACTGTTCCACTAATTTATAGAATTAGGCTCTTATATTTTCAAAAGAGATTCCTTATAAACATCACAAGAGAACTTGTGCATTCATCCATGTAGGAAAGAGAAAGGAAAATCATCTTTATGTATGTGACAGCACTGTTTTCTGGATGGCTGGTGCCTGTTGTGCTTAGAAATGGTTGCTTATGCCAATTCAGAGCTACTCTGGAGCCCTGCATGCATGCATAGTTCCATTAATATGTCTAGATTGCTCTAAATTTTGGTTACAGTCCACTGATAATACTAAATTGCTCTTTTGCAAAATAGCAAGATATTCTCTGAACAGGCAGCAGCATAGACAACTCTGACTCAGAGTCTCATTGGAAAATATCGAGTCATTTATGTCCACTTCTTTGCTTCAAATCTGATTGAAGCTGATAGCAAAACCCCTTGACCCTGATTACAATGGAAACACAGACGGAGAGGTTTCAGCCTGTGTCTCCAGTCTGGTCAGCACAAAGGGGATGAGGTGACTAGCAGCTAGTTATCCTCACAGGAGCCACAGCATTCATCTCTGCCTCCCCAGGTGCTCTGTGTTTGCCACCACCTAGTGTGTGGAAGGGTAGCTTTACAAAGCTTTGGATGGGTTCTTTCTCCCCAAAAATATTGTCCAAATCCCACGGACGCTTAAAAGAAGACACAGACAAAAGGGAGTTGTCGTTGATTCACATGGTAGGAAAATCCACGTGATGTAAATTTGAAAACTAGATACTCTGCTATCAAAGACTATAATTTAAAACATTATTAAATTCATTGATGTGACTTTTTCAGTAGAAAATTGCAGTCTGGTTTATATCAGATTAGAAATTTAATACATCTGCTGTTAAGTATCTAGAAAGCATTGCGTAACTTTCATCCATGAAGAACAGAGCCGGAGTAAAAGCACTAGAAGATGAAGGGAAACCTGCAACAGGGGTGTTGCATGGCAACTGAAAGCTTGGCTCTGCCAGTCAGTGGCTGTTCTTTGTACTTTAAACTCTATGGCAGGGAAATTACTCATTAAAGTGAATCTCAGATGGATGACTCTTAATTTCTGAAATACAGCTGAAGCTCTGCTGTACACAAAAGCTTGCTTATGAAAACATCTCGTTTTGAACACAAGCGTGCTTTGTGAAGAGCTGGAGATTAAAAAAAAAAAAAAAGGGAAAAAAAAGAAAAAGCCTGGTGCACCTTAATCAGAGAAAGCCCATTGCTCTTTTCCCTTAACCTCAAATGATTGAACATGCATTCTGGTTTAGACCTTCCGAACATTCAATCTGCCCCTAATTTTAGAGAAACAATACTTTTTCTCTTTGGAAAACAACATATACCAAATGAAACTGCTTGGCCCTGAAACTGTATTTTCTTTTTTTTTTATTCCTCCCCCACACTTGTTTCAGCAATCAGTAAATTCCATAGAAGACAAAGGATTAGTTACATATGTATTTGCTCAGTTTTTCCACAAAAGTTACACAGACTGAGCAAGGGTTTACTGCTAGTAAACATCTTGTCCAGTGGGTGATCTGTTTTTCACAAAAGGCAAAAAGCAGCAAGAGAGAAAGGCCTTTAAAATAACTGGCTACTTACTTCTTTTTCTACTAACTACCAAAATCTGGGAGCCACTTCTATTTTCTATATACTGCCCTGGCTGAGGGCCATGGATACAGGAGGGCTGGGACCTGCTGGGCTGGGAAGGTCCTCCTGTGCCAGGTCTGTGGTTGGATCTGCTTCTCCTGCACAGGGGGAATTTTGGCAAAACCCACTGGGAGGAAATCATGTGGAGGTGGCTGGACCTTAGTTCCTTTTCCAGGATCTGAAAATGTTCCTCATATAACAGTGAAGACTACTAAAAGGAAGACTGAGGCTTAGTCATTACTGTGCAGAAGACAAGATCAGGCTATGATCATGCGTTTCATGTTGTTTGATGATTGATTTCTGTGCTGAACTTCCTTAGTCTTGCAATTTGTGAAAATTATATTTATGTTTATATTTTTGGACACAACACATATCCAGAGGCAAACCTGTGTGTACGTGGAGAACAGAGGTGGTAAACAACAAGGGTCACAAAGACAACACCAATGCTGTTGCAGAGATGTCATCTTCTATATTTTAATTACAAAAGATTTAATTTACTGAATTTCCAAAATTGAAGTTGCTAAAAATGAAGCCTCATGCTCAGAGAGAGGCTGGGGGAGATGGTGTGGAGTGTTTTGCTCAGGGTAGGCAGGGAGGCGGTGGCAGAGAATTCAGAAGAGCCTGGAAGGTTAAGGTGTGAATATAGTGAAACAGACTAAGAAAGATATGTAAAAGGCTTAAATTTGATTTGCTGATTAAGACATTTGTAAGTTGAAATGTTTATAAATGTTCACACTGTATCATCTTAAACTTCAAAAGTGTCAGACCTGTGGCTGTCTTTTCAGTTTATTTCCTAACACCTCCTAAAATTTCACATTTCTCAGAGAAATTACTCTTCTCTCAGAAATCTCTGATTTGAGAAGTTTACATGTGCTGTGGAAAGAGAGAGCATGGGTCCTTGTCAGGATTTCACTGACATTCTTGCTATTAGAAAGCCATGCATCTGTGCAAAATGCTGGAAGGCAGGTGCTTGCAAAGAGGGTGAGTTGTAAGAGTGCTGCATCTGCTTCACTTTAGAAAGCTGAGGAATTAAGGCCAGCGTTGCTGGGGCTACTCTAGTGTCTGTGGATGGGTCTGTGGGGCTTGAGCACTGAAATCACTGAGATACCTTTGAAGCTCCTTCCTTAGGATGCTTAGATATGAGTGTAGGACACCAGCTTGGTTTGGATCTTGGGTACCTTTTTGAAATAAAATTATCTGCATTAATTAAGTACACTGAAATCAGTGTAAGCAGGTTTTGTTTCCTGGCACTTTACAATGAAACGGTATTCTTGATGAGCTTTTGTCACTAAAAGTTGTTCCAAAATAAAACAGTCTGTTTTATAAATAAATTCACATGTTTAACTTTAATTCCAAATGCAGTTTCACTAAACTCAGAGACCATGTTCTCCAGGTAAAGGGATGCATATTTTACAAAACGTGCTGTTGCCTGTAGCTATTTTCTCATGTTAAGACAGAAGAACTAATTAACAATAATGCTGTTTTAAATTATTTTAGATTTAGTTTTTAATTAAATAAAAAACAATCTCTATTATGAATTTGAAACAGCCTAAGTTTGATTTTAATCACAAATCAGATTTTAAGTAAATGGTTCCAGCTGGTCATTTGTCAATGGCTGAGTGGAAATCTTTCATGTGATTTTTATTTTGGGCAACTTCTCATGGATTTAAAAAGCACGTATTTCCCTGAGCAGAATTTCCTACAGATTTATGTCCCATCTTGTTTAATCTATCCCTCTGCCATATTCCAGCTGTCCCTCATGTCTCCTATGGTGCTTCTGCTTGGTAGGCACAAGCAAACACTGTCACCAGCCAGGAGCGGTGTTCCTGTGGCTTGGGTTTCCAGCAGCTGCCAGGTGATTAAAAATATGTGTGAATTTGGTCTGCTTTTCTGACAGTGGGAACACTAAGTTAGGTTTCTTTTTCACCTGGCCATGAGCATTCTCAGAATCCGTAGGAACTTGGTTGTCCTCAGCTGCTGCACATTCAGATGAAAAGCCAAACTGGTTCAAGAAGTATTAGGAAAAATTGGCAGACATATCATGTGACTGTCTAAAACTAATTTTCTTATTAAAGGAAGCTAACAGGGAGTATTAGACAAGAGGATGGAAAAGGCTCACATTATAACTTGTGCTGTCATTGAATTTACCTAAAAAGAGAAGCAAGAGTATGGGGTGATAGGTGGAAAATCAAGTAAAATTGAAGGACTGAAGATATGGTGGAATGGAATAGGGGCAGCTGAAAGGATTCAGTGTTTGTGATAACAAATAGAAAAATGGGAAAGGAAAAAGTCCTGCACCTTGAGAGGAGGATGTTGGAGAGGCTTGGTCGATCCTCCTTTCCTTCTGGGGCTTCCTCTTACTGAAATTCAAAGAAACCTTCCAGGTCTCCCTAAACACAGAGGCAGGATGTGCATGTGATATAGGCAGAGAAACAGGGTGGTTGTCATTCTCTGGGCAAGGCTGCTTTGTGGATGCCTACGAGCTTCTCAATCATACCATCTGGTTTACCATTCCCCCCCTCCCCCTCCAAAATAAACAACCCACTCCTGTTTACTCTTTCTGCACCATCCCTGGGTTTGGTGATTTTAGTAATTCTGGTCTTTATCAGTAACCTTGGTTAGTCTGGGAATCTTCTCTATTCCCACCGTCCTCTGACATTCTTCATCCAAGAAGAGCTCCCAACATATCCCTTTCCCCATGTGTGATATCTCCCAGTACCTTGGGTGGTTTTATTAGTTTAACCCCAGGCTGGAGTTGTCCAGGCAATTTTTTTCCTTCCATTGCTCTCAACAGCTGGCAATTTCTCATTTTGCTGTCATATTGCCATATTGCTGGAGCCTGTGGTGTACAAGAATGGGATCTAAATGCTGCAATCTGCTGCAGGAAGGAGAACTATGGAGAAGAGGGAACCCACCTTCTCTGAGAGGAGCACAGCAAATCTTGAACAGGAAACAGTAATGAGCTGCACTAGAGGAAATGCTGGATGGAGACAGGACAAAATCTTCCAAAAAGGATAGTCAAGCATGAAACAGGTTGCGCAGAGCAGTGGTGGATCCTGTCTCCATGGAGGTATTCAGTACTTGAAAGGGACAAGGTCCTTAGGAACCTGATTTAACTTTTAAGTGACTTGCTGCCCTTTTCTGCTGGTCAGCTGGCCAGGCTAGTCAGGAGGTCAAAGTTGCAAATCCTCCCCAGGATCTGCAATAAGAATGATTTGCCTGTCTTCTGTAATTAAGATATGAAAAGCAGTTTTACCTCGGGCAGTATGATAGCAGTCAGTTGCCATGTGGACAAGTGTGCTGTCTAAAAGAGGCATCCATGTAAGCAAAGGAACATTGGCTTTTTACAGACCCTTTAGAGTGACTTTTCATAGCTCCAGTTCTCTATCAGAACATGAAAAACACTGTCGATGTACAAAGCAGTTTTTCTTCGGGCACATGTAGCATAAATATCAAATCTCCCCATGTCCAAAGCACCAAACAAAACCTGTTGTCTGAACCCCAAGGGGCCCCACAACTTGTCACAAATGCCAAGAAGATCAGGCAGGTGAAGGCTGGGGATTCAGCTGGGCAGTGAACTGGGTGAGAAACATGCTCAGCACCGAATGAGAGAGTTGATTAGGGAATGAATAACTTAGGGAGAAAGTTGTGCAGATAAACTGATAAAGTTGGCAGCAAAACTAAAAGCAGAAAGAGAGAATGAATGCAACAATCAATCAATAAAGCAGTGAATCAATTGTCTAGTTAATAAGACAGTTAATTATGCAGAACAGAGCAGGCAAGGCAGTGTGCTTGGTGAGTTTGGCTCCAACAAATCCCCCCAGTATGTTTCAGTCACAGCATCAGTAACATTTGATAATTTTTGTAAACCTAAACCCCAAAGGTTTGACCTCTGAATTAGTATTCTCCGTCCTGCATCTTTAAAAATAGTAGCCGTTCCTAGGTTGTTATGATTTATTTCTTTATATTGTTTCAAGAAGGCAGGAATTAGGTTATGATCTGGGAGAACTAGTACTCTACTCCATCTGTAAGAGCAATACTTACCCATCAGCATATTCTCACTTCCATTATTTCTGTATCAGCATATTCTCATTTCCATTATTTCTGTATTTTATATTATTCTTATTATTTAATGTCTATTCTATATTACTGTGCTATTTATTGATCTTTTTTCACTGTCAACACAAATATTCAAAGTGTTTTCGAAACTGGAATTTGCAAACCTTTCCTCAAAATTGTTTCTATTTTGAAAGTATCCACTTTTAGAACAGTTTCTTTTGTTGTTGAAAGAGCCATCTCCATTTTCTCCCCTTTGTACATCATAGAAACTTGGGTAAAAACCTGACAATTCAGTGTCCTTGCATCCTAAAGTGATACAACACAGTTTAACACAGGAGGCAAAGAACTACCAGAAATAGTCACCTTGTTGAATAGTCACCTTGTTGAAGAAGATAGAGGTGAAGGATTTTCAGACACTGTCTGAGGCTTGGACCACCCCATGTGGGTAAGATCTTCCTCTAGGATCTGTCTACATTATTTGTCAGGACTTTTGTGGTACTGTTGTGGTCAGCTTTCACACAGAGTATCCGCAAGGCTGGGCAGTTGTGGACACAGCTCAGTAACGGTCTCCGTGCCTTGGGTGTGAGTGTGGCTTGGCCTTCACTGTCGGAGCTAGACATCAGTAAGCCTTGAAGATGACTAAGTGCCATGAGAACTTTGGGATTTTTTCTTCTGAAGTTCCCAAGGCCTCCTAAGCTTGTCTCTGTGTCTGTATCTGCCCAACATTAGAAAGAGCTCATCTACTTGATATCTGTCTCTCTCCTGAGCCTGAAAGAGATCCATAATTCAGCTTCCCTTGTCAATCCACAGACATCCTGGTCCCAGCCCAGTTGCTCACTCTGGAATCCAGATCTGCAGAAAATGCAGTTCAGGTGGCTGGTCTCTGTTTGGATCAGGAGCCATAGTGTGATGTCCATCTGCATCCAGCAATATTTCAGTGTAAATTAGAAACAATCCGGTCAGCAAACTTCTGTGGAAGGATTATCCAGAGTCTGATGTGTTGCAAAACAAGCATTCTACTTGAATTTATGATTTTTAATATTCAGTCAGAAATAGTTTCTGGAGTTGATTTTCGATACAGTTTTGAAGATACTCTTTACTAGAAAGATGGAGGGGCTGAAGATGGGAAGACTTCTGTGAAACACTGCTCTTGGCAACTAGATAGTGCTGTTCTTGTGTATGTGAATTCAGTCTAGGTTACAGGGGCTGGCTGTTTTCACTGACTTGTTCTTAGGGACATTAGGTGACAAAAGCTTTTGTTCTGGGATGCACATATGAAAGGACCTTTATTTACTGGTGTTTCTGACATTGTGTTGAAGGGATTTACATTTACTGCACTGGCCTGATATTGCTCCATCCAGAAAATTTAAGTTCATTTGTCCTTTGCCTTGCTAATACTGCAGACACAGAATAATCTTGTGAAAAAGTTCCAGCAGCTTCCTGGTCTGTCTGGGGTAAATATGGCCATCTCTGACCAAAACTTCAGGCACATATTAACAGTAACCTATTCATTATGTCTTGTTGTCCATCAGCTGTGGACTGAAATAATTTTAGGCAGCTCATCTTGTAGTTTCACTTGAAATTTCCCTTTGCCTTCTTACATAACCTGGTATCATTTTGATGGAAACACCTTATATGGGGGCAGTAACTTTTGTGAGGAAGTTGGGGCAAAATGTGCTACAGAAACCCAAATAATTGTCTCTGCTCCTCTAATTCTTGTTGACTTCATTGATTCCCATGCAAGAGACCTCTTTGCTGAAATGACAAACACTTGACATTATTGAGTAGGTATTAAGACCTCTACAAAAATTCTGGTGACTGTACTTTAATCCTTGCAGTATTGTATGTGACAGGTTGGAGCCTGCCTACAGCACACTATCAGATGCTTACACCTGTGGAACATGCTGGGTAGTTGGTTTTTGTCTCCCTCCATGAGCTGATTTACCTAAAGGGAAAAGCGTTTTTATTCCTAGCAGACAGAGCAGTCATTTTTCCTGCTCAGGAAGTCAGTGTTGGGGGCTATAAGCTTTTGTTGTCATTAATTCCTCCTAGTCGTATTTTGGGGACTGAAAGGCTTGTAAGTCTTGCAAATGCAGCCAGTAAGCCTGATTTGTCATGCAGAAGAGAAACACTGTGAAGAGGAGCTTGAAGAAAACAACAAATATGTTCTGTGGAACAGCCAAAGCATTATAGACTTTATCAGGGATATGTACTGATGCCTTGGGAAGATTGACCTGAAACAGAGACTGGACAGAGACAGAGAATAAAGTAGATATTTATTGAAAGGCCTTTAGGGTACACCTTGGGCAGGACAAGAGCCCGACCAGGTCAACACCCAAGGTGGAATTAGGATGGTCACAAAATGGACAGCTGGTCATGAGGCCTTACGCTTATAAAAGTTTTGATCCATTTGCATATTGGAGTTTAATTGTCCAATTACAGCTTCAGGTTGTGAGGTTTCATCCTTCTTGTTTCTCTCTTCAATCCATCGTTGTTTGTGCTGTTGGGCTGAAAGTTGTCACTGGTCTTCAGCAGGATAAGGATTTGTTTTGTCTGCCCACTCTGTGAAGACCTTACTGACACTTAATATGAGGCTCAGATCTGCACTCCTAGGCAGCACAGAATCTGAAAAACATGAAAGCTAAAACTTAAGGCATCAGTACAATAACCTCTTCAGTCGTTGTCACTTTTTAGAAGCACATAACAACATGTAGAAATATAAAATAGTGCAGAAGCACTCTAGGAGCATAATCAGACATGGCTTTTTACAGTGGAGTGCCAGTCTATAAAGAACTGCTTGGTAATATCAGCTTCCTGTTAATCCCATAACAATCAGATAATGGTGAAATGTTGATTTATTCACTGATTTACTCTTAGCTAGATTGAAATAATGGAGTAAAATGAGCCCATTTAGACTGGTCCTTAAATTGAATGCTCCTAATTGCATTTGAAAGAATAGACCATAATGCATTTGAGTATCGCAATGACCCTGCTAATCTATGCAATTAGTTAACTATTTTGTAAAGGAGACTACCTTACATGTAGTTTTGTCTTATAAACTAGAGTATATTTTTCATGTACTCTATGCATGATTCTGTACTGAATTTATTATCCATGTAAAATCCTTCAATTTTACTCCATACTAGTCTCTTTCTGTGTTAAGTTTGCAATGGAACAGCTCAATTGCTGTATTATATTTCTATTTAATTATTCAACTAGAATTCTGAAATTCGCGCATATTCATTCTGGGTCACAGAGTTCAGCGTGGGAAGGAATTCCAGATTACACATTCCATTAGATATTATCAAAAGGCCATCTGTCTTTCTTAGTGGGTTTCAATCACTCAAGAGCCTGAGGATATTTAGGCAGGAAAGGAGAAGAGAGAAAAACTCTTGCAGTAAAAGTCTGACTAGGGCACTTGCAAATTTTGAATGTTTCTAGAGGGGTAGGAGCTGACTGCAATTTTACAAGAATCTCATCCTCCACTTAATGTTTCTCATCCTCATATTTTTGGAGAATCACTTTTCAATGTACATCTCAGCAACAACTTGGTGATCTCCTGTCTGTTGAAGCTCCTGGCTATACTCCTGGCTACTGAAATAAAACAAATGAAGGAGACAGGCTGGTGCTGGGCATTTGGGCACTGCTTCCAGTCAGTGGATCCTCTCCTTGCCTTCATTCAAAGATGGCCATATTGCCAAGCAGGCATCACTTAAAATGAGATGTCTGTGTTAAACTCTTCTGTGTGTATTTGCATTGTGGTCCATTTTGGCATACAGCTGGACATTTCCACGTTTCTATTGTGTGCAGCTGCAAATGAGAGTAATTGAGAGCATGAGACTGTGCATCTCAACAACCTGTAGTTGTACCCACCAGTTCCACCTGCTGGGTGTCCCTGAAGCTAAAAGACACAAACTAGATGGGACTGGATTATTACTGTCTCCCTGCATTTCTGTGTTTAAACATTAAATTTCTAGGGTTTTCAGTGCTGAATTAGGTTATGGTTATTTTTATGCCTGGCCTCAGATTCATGCCCCACTCTTTTCCTGATGCACTCGTGAAAGAAGTCCCAGGAACACTCTAATCTTCCAAAGGACAATGGAATGCTTGATGCTTGTACAATTAACAAGCTTGTAAAATATGCTCTATGAGATCTGTTTGTTGATATTTCTGGATTCTTTCCTAAATAATGCAAATGTTTTCAAGTCATGAGACAACTGTTATAATAACAGAATCTGACACTCTGCTTAAAACTGATGGAGTATTTTAAGAGAATCTCCTGGGAGATGAGCAATAAATGGTTTATCAGACTCTGCAGGAAATACTTGGGGAAAAAGCTATCAGAAGGGCAGCAAAGAGGCCTAGAAAGTTAGTGGCACATGATTACTGCTGGTTTCCCTTCCTGAGCTTATGGAATTATTGGGGAAAAAGGTGCAAGAGTAAAGGCACTGGATGCATCCCTCCGGCTGTAGATTAGGCGTAGAAACTTTTGGGTTCTTCAGATTTTGTCAGTAGAGATATCCAAGGACAAATAAAGACAACAACTTCTAGAGGCTGCAGCACCATCAGCAGCAGAGGAGAAACCTCTGTCCCACAGCAGCCACCTGTCTGATGGGCTCCACTAGATCCAGTTCAGGATGTTCTCTTCCCTTGCAATCAAGCACTACGAGGACTGTTTGTAGAATATGAATGGTGAAAATGGTTGGGTGTCCTCACTTTGAGGATCTTAAGACCCAACTAAGTGTCCCATGAAGTGGGCTGTTTGTCAGCAGTCCAAGTCCAAGGTGCTAATTGCTAAATTTTGTGTTCTTTGCTGTGTTTTAATATAAAAAAGTATTAAGATAGTTACAGCATTGCTGAGGTTATCTGGTCCAACCCCACTGCTCAGGCAGAGCCAGCTAGAGTTGATTGTCCAGCCCATACTTCAACTTGTCTATGAGGAGGTTATCAGACACAGTTCCAAGAGCCTTACTGAAGTCAAGGAAGAAAATATTTGCTGTCCTTCCCTCACCTACAAGATGGGCATTTCATCATAGATGGTTGTCCAGTTGCCAAGTGTGACTTGCCTTTGTGAATTCATGCTAACTACTGCTCATTTCCTTCTCGTCCTTCATGTGCCTAGAAATGATTTCCAGCATGACTTGTTCCATCACCTTATCAGGGACAGAGATGATGTCCACTGGCCTGTAGTTTGCTGGGTTCTCCTCTTGCCCTTTGTGAAAATAGGAGGGATAACAACAAGGGGACAGAGAATGTGTACATAAGACAGATAATTCCATTTCCTGGTATCTGACAAAATTCATCATAATGTATTTAGGGGCCATCAGCAGTTTAGGAGATGGTGATGGTATAGTCAAGAGCTTCTAGAAAAAGACTGAGGCCCTAGAAAATCAGAAATGGGAAAATTTTGTACTTAATTTCCATAAGAAAAAGGTGGAACCAGCCAGCTTAACCTCAACTCCTAAAATTGACTGGAAGAACTACTAAAGCTGTTGTTGGGCACCTGGAAGTTATAACGAAGGCAAAATTGGCAAGAACAATTAATGTGAAAACAATCTAATGTCCTCTGACATGTTTGGCTGATAGGAGAGAATCTGTACCTGTCATTTCTTGACTTCTGTGGACTATTACACTTGACATCCTCATATGGAAGCCAGAAAACTCAGTTCTGGAAAAAAATAATGTAGCAAAGAAATGTACAAAAATGCATTGCTTTAAGAATAGATACAAATAGTTTGCTGTGACAATGGGTATTTATAGCCATCTGAACGATCTCCTCTACAAAAACAGCACTACCTCAGAACCTCCTTCCCTTTGCAGACTTTCTTTCCCTGTCCAAATGAACATTTGAACATATATATATGCTAGGACATTTTCTTGGAAAAAGAGCAGGAGATATTTAGGCAATATTGCTGATAGGCAAAATAAAAGATATGTCAGAAGGGAAGTCTTCTATCTGGTAAGATTATTGGAATGTGGCTCTATGGGGTTGGAATGTGAGAGTGGAGTCCCGGCTAAAAACACGATCTGAGGAGCCCTGTGGTTCATGTGAATTGCTCAAGCCTTCTCTGCCAGTTTACATTTTCAGCTTGCTTTCCTGCCTCAGAATTGAAGTCTGCCCTCACAACATTCACAGAAAACTGAAATTCAGAAAAAGATTTAGAGCCACGTGTCACAGCTTCCCAGTTTGCTAACATCTTCCCCTCTGAATGCTCTCCCCTGCCACTGCTGAAAGTAATATTTATAGAGAGCTTGCTTGTGTGATGAAACCACTGCCTGTCAGGCACATCAATATCCACTGCACAGAAAAGCAGATGAGGGTTAAATCTTTGAACGATAGTCTTGAGATTTCATAGGGGTGGTGTTAAAAATATCTTATCACACAGCCTAGTAGAGCCAAGGGTAAGAATGTGGAAGGGATTATGGTATTTTTAAAGGAAGGTAAGGACTGGGAATAATGGTGCTACTGCATATTCTCAAAGCTTTCCCTTGCAGAAAGAAGAACCTTGTGAATAACATACAGCTAGACAAAGGCTGCTCCAGGAAATTCACAACACACACCAGTTGGCAAGGGCATGGGGACGGTCCTGCCTCAGCAGAGTCCAGATAGCCATAGAGCAGTTAAGGCTTGAAAAGAACTTTAGGACCACCATGTCCAACCATCAGCCTCACACCCTCACCATGTTCGCCATTGAACCATGGCTTCAAAAGCCATGGCCAACACACAAGTGTTTTTTTCAACACTTCCAGGGATGATGACTCCACCACTTGCACAGGCAGTCAGTTCCAGTGTTTTATAACCCTCTTCATGAAAAGGTTTTTCATAATATCTAATCTAAACCTCCTCTAGCACAACTTGAGGCTGTTTTCTCATGAGAGAAGCCTTTCTCCCAGCCATCTCTATTGCCTGAACTTCCACATCAGACATAGACATGGTGGTTTCTCTGTGAGGAAATGGCAAATAATATGAAAAAGTTCACAGAGCATAAGTGAACTACAGGCTTCGTTTACGTGTAAGATGGATGATGAGAGTCACTGCGCTTTTGAGATGGATTTCTCAAATTGCAGCTTTCTGAATTGAAGGTGGAACTCTTTTTTGTGTATTTTTCTGCCTTAAATTTATCACCGTCACTGCCCAGATCTGGGTGAAACCTGCACATTTGACTTCGCACACTAGCCAGCAGTGCTCAGTCCCCTTGCTGAGCTGGTCCCCTTTAATTCAATAATAAATAACAGTGTTTATTGGAGCAAGATGTGGCTGGCTGCTGGTAATGTCATCCAGTTTGTACAAATCTGCCAGAGAAGGGTAGAAGCTGCTGCTAGGAGGCTCCCCTCATGTAAATTCATTGTCTGTACTTCCACAGCTGCATGCCAGATAGGGAAGCCTTGTTTGAAACAAAAGCAGATGAGTGAGCCTTACATCTGGCAGCAGAGAGAAAGGACAAGAGGCTTCCAAATAGATTATACCCCTTTGTCTAAAGCAAGAGGTATCCTAATTGTTTATTCCTTGTAAAAGTCCCTTTGTCCTTCTTGTTCTTGATCTCTTGGGTTCTTTGTGGGTGTGTTTCCTTGTTTTGAGGGTTTTTTGCTGTTTAAGTGTTACCAAGGTAAAATTTTCCACCTGGATTCCCACATGGTGATGTGAGATTCCTGTAGAACTCCCACAAAAGTGGGAGTTTGTAGGTGTAGAAGAAAGGATTACAGGCTACCTTGCCCCTGATAAGTCACAGTTTTACTAATTACCAAAGAAGAGGAACAGCCTTGCCCTTAATGGGTCACAGCTGTGACTAATAAAGATAAGTGTGATAAAAGGTGTGGGTTGGCTGGTTAGGGAAGAATTTTGAAGAAGGAGGACCCCCTAAGGAAGAAGGTATGATCCAGAGAAACATGAAAAAGAACAAAACAAGGAAGAGAGTTGTGGCTGTAAAAGATCTGCCGTGAGGTTAGTCTGGGTCAGATGGAGTTATAGCCTGCTGCTGGAGCCTGCAGTTATAGTTGAGCTAGGTAAAAGCCTGCATTCAGAAGTGGCAAGGAAATACTTGCAGTTACATTCCAGCCAGAAATACCCAGCAGTCAGACCCTAGAGTAGGAGCTTGCTGTAGTCAGAGTCAGTGAATATTTGGAGTCAGGATAACAAGGAATCAACTGGGATCCTTTTCAGGTTGTTAAATGAGAGTCTATGTCTTGGCTCATTTCTACCCCTAATGAGAGGTCTCCTGCAAGAGTGTTTGTCCAGAGGACACAGTGATTCCTGTCCTGCTGTGGAGAAGAGACTGGGAGAGTGCACTGCAGCAAGCATGAGCTATGCAGCAGGAACCCTTGAACTGCAGATACAGGTTTGAACTGACAGATATGTATGTCAGATGTTACAGGAGATGTATAGGCTGCCTGTGGGAATCACTCCTCCAGTGCCTCATGGTCTTTCTTGACCTTCACCATTCTTCAAGAAAGTTTCTTTGCAACTGCTTCTACAGGCTGGAGAACTTTTATGGGATGAAGAAAACTGTTTTGTTTTTTTTTTTAGGGACAAATATCTCTTGCCTTTCTATGCATTGCCTGTCTAATGCCAATTAATTATTAATCTGTTTGGAGCAATGTGTGAGTAACCTATTTAAGCACTGAAATTTGGATGGGCACTAATTTTAAGCTGGTCTACACAGACCTGGCATCCCCCCAAAAATCTTTACCCTCAATGCTCCTTCAGGGTCACGGAGCAGGTCATTGCCTGCACCTTGGCTGCAAACACAACTCAGGTTCTTATGAAGGCTTGAGGAGTCTTTCTGTCCAGCTCCTTTTTGAATACCTAACCCAAGATAAAATATTTAGACCGAGCTGGCCCCTGCAGTGAGGAGATCAGAGAGGGTGAGGATGACTTTGTTGGGAGGTGCTGCTGAAACCCTCACCAAGGATGGCAAATGCGGGAACATGTTTACCGAAAGGAGCCAGGGGACAACAGGAGGAGTAAAGAGCAGACAAAGAGGAGGAGAGCAAACAAGGGAAATTTTAGACAGCCAGATTTCTGCCCTTTGCTTACCTGAATGGTTCCTGTGGGTGGTTATTTTAACCAGGACCTTCAGGCAACAACTGCCAAGCACAAATCTTATGTGCTTAATTGAATTGAAAATTAACAATAGACTAACTCTGGCATTTGACTGGATTTTTTTTTGCCAGTGTTCAAAAAAGGAAACAGCAGCTTAAGGACAAGTAGGTTTCTCAGCTCTTTGATATTTCTTGGAGTCATGTCACCAGATGGGAGAAATGATGGCACTGTATGGTGTAAAATGTTGAGAAAGCCTTAAAAAAAAAAAAAAAAATCACAAGTTTGATATGGATCCAATTATGCTCAGGATTAGGATGTGTTATTCTAGCATACCGCAGCAAACTCTCAGCTTTTTTGAGAATGAAGTACCAATGGAAAAAAAAAAAATCACATTTCCATGATATTAAGGCAAGCCAGAGAGAAAGAGTGAGCCTGGGAGAACAGCATGTTATAGGGACTTCATGCCTGCAAGGGAGCTGTGCTAATGACTTCCCAGTGGGTGGAACTGGAGAGGAAGTCTTATCTCCAGGCTCCTCGGAGATAGGCAGTTAGAAAACACCGGCTCCAAAGCTAATATTTCTGCCTGACTAATAGAAGTGCAGAAGTCAAAGATATGATATGTGTTATGTGTCAAAGCTAAAACCGTTTTCACCAAGTGAAATCATATCTGCATTGTCAGGCAGAAAACCTTATGGGGAATGCAAGGATAATGACAAAAATAGTAGGAAGAGAAGGTGGAATCCAAGGAGCCACCCTACCATATGAAATCCTACTGTATTTAATTTGTTTCTGACAGAAGTGTTCTCTTGTGGCAGACAAAGATGCATCATTGGTTGTAGTAAATCAGCATGGCTCTTCTGAAGCCAGCAAAGCCATATTGATTTATAATACTTGATGGTCTCTGCTTGAAAATTCATCATTGTAACAAATACTGTAAAACTCTAGGTTTGTCACCAGAGAAGAGCCTTTAGGGATGGCAGAAGGGAATCATCCTTCCTGCTTGAATAACAGGATTACTCAAATGGGAAACAGGTTTGCACCACTGTTTTCTTTCAGGATATGATGTCACAGCACTATGAAGTACAGCAGTATGGGCAGTAATCCTGGAAAGCAGATGAGTAGCAAAAACCAGGAATGCCTGGCAGCTGAAAACATTAAACAGGAAGGAATGGCCAGAAAAAAGAGGCTTGTAAACAGGACAAGTGTATGAGTGTTTTACTGGCTGTACACTCATGACCATGGAACTGCATGGATGGATGTCTACCACAGGAACAGAAAAGGAAGTAGAACAGTCCATGAAGTCTGTATGAGGAGCATGGTGAAGCCTCAGACTCACCTGGAAGAGGAATGCTGATTGGAGATTTAGGCTTTGTAGGAATGGAGAACCAACTTCAATCCATGGCTTGTTCTTGAAGGTAGCACACCACTGTGCACAGGTTTGGGAATGCTGCATGCTTGGCTCCAGCAGGGGCTTGCCACACTCAAGAGCCCCACAAATTATCAGTGATCAAGTAAACACGCCCTGATATACACCCCGTTTCTATTAATAGTGCCTTTATTTTTGCATTCGGGGTTCAATTCTTTTCTTTATCTCATTGTCTGAGTGGGGACTGTTAGTGGATATCATCTTTCTACATTTATTATATGACACAGGAGCTTGCTTTGTACAGTAGTACAATTATACACAGTGGAGGCAGTGCAGAAGCTAAGCAAGCAAAATCATACAGGAATTCACAGAGCTCATCTTTGCCTGTGTTTAACACATGCTAGAACCAGCAAGCTCATAATCAGCATTATTTGTTTTTCAAAAGACCTCCCAAGCCACTTCCATCAGTTACATGACATTGGGGGAGAAGAATCCATTCTTATTTTTTAAGACATGAAGCAGATGGCTCATGTTTTATGAATGGAGAAGACACCACATGTATCTTTACATATACAAACACATCAACACGTGATCACATGCCCAAGCTTAAGTGTTGCATGTTTTAGTCCAAAGTACTATTGTATCTTGTGCTTTTTAGTAAGAAGTTTGCTTTGGTCCTTCTCGAAGTTTAGCAAGCTGTTTTTTCCATCTCTTTTTCTCTTGATATTGTGGCATACTCATATTATTTACCTAGAAGTCTGCCTCCTGAAATATATATATTTATCCTCTGTCTAAATTCTCCCCCCTCTTATGTTTCATGTGCCTATAGGATTTAATTTCTGTTTTTAAAAGCAGAGAAGAAATTATAGCCTGTGATTTGATAAGGAGTCTCTGCAGCAATCTTGACATTTGATACAGATGGCCTTTATTTTACCACCTGTAAAATTCAGATTCATAACATTTTTCTGTTTTGCTGCAAGGTCTGATTTCCCAAGTTTGAGTAAGACCTTGGAATGGGAGATAATTGTGAAGTGCAACGGTGGTTCTTTAGAGAGACCCAGACAACCGCCGATGGCAAAAGGAAAGAGCCTGCTCTTTGTCCAGGGGGGGAGGAATTATCGCTTTATTTGGTCCAGAGCTCCTTTAGCTTCTTCCCTCTCCCTGCCGGTGCCAGAGAGACCCAGGCCATGCCCATCCCAGGGCTTTTTCCTAGGGGGCAGGGTCCGGAGTCAGGGACAAGACAATACCCAATTAGGGATAAGGTGGGAACGGAACAGAATTGGGTTACATTCCAGTCAGCAGAAATGTACTTTCATGGGGCTGGATTGAAGTATTTGAGGTTGCACAAGTGTTTTGAGATAGTGCTGGGGTTTGCAGCCAGACCCTTTGCACTGAAGAATTTCCCCTGAAAGTGTGGAGCATCAGAAGATTATCTGCCCAGCTGGCTGACTACCCATCCGGAGTGAAAACATACTTCAATTTAATTGTCTTTAGTGTGACAGCCACCTCACTAAATGCAGGAACACAATGGTATTAAAAGTTATGCACCCTCAAAGGTTGAATTCTCATGGGTCATTATTTATACAAGCATGCAGAGTTCTTCCATACACTTTTTTTAAACAATACTGTTACAATATGGATTGTATATTGAAGACTGAAGATGAATCTGGAATCCTTGGAGAGCTTCAGGATGACTCAGCCAGTGTAAAGGATTTGTCAAGTTGTCCTGAAGATGTGACAGTAATTTATGCTGATATGGGCATGATGACAGGGAGCCACATCCTGCACACCCTATCGAGATAATCTGTCCCACATCCCTACTGGCCACATCCTGCCAGAGGACATCTGCAAGAGAGATAATGATAGTCCCAGCAACTGAATCCACGGCAAGTTGGCACATCCCCAAAACAAATCCATGGATGCTTCATTTACACACATTTGTATCAAATTGCCTCTGTGGGTGGAAGAGAGCAAGGGCTTGGACTGGGATCCAAAAGATGTGGCTGTTACCGGCTGCAGGAGCTGTCCTGGATGCCAATTTCCCTGGGCTGGCGGGGTAATCATGTGAGGAAGGCATCTCCTGCTCCTGAGACCCTTCCTGAAGGACATCCCATGTGGGGCATGGCAGACCCAGCACCTGGCTGGAATTGTCTGTCAGACTGCTGTGGTCAGCCCTTTCAAAGGCTCAGCCTTGGCAGCCTGCTCACATTTTGTCCCTGATTTCCTGGGTCTCAACATCCTTATCCTTCCAAAGAAATATACAAAACACTGGGGAGCTTTCTCCCCGCCAGCTGACTATTCAATTTTGCTCTTTTTGTCAGGGCTTCTCCCTGGAGCTCCCCAGCAGGACTGCGGAAAACTCCCACACAATTTATTTAACTGGCTTCCCACCCACTGGTCTCAAAGGCACACTCTGGGCAGTCACTCATGCAGCAGCGGGTCCCTGGCCTCGGGCGCCTGACTGAGGGGCTTCACAGTCAGCTCTGAGGGTTCAAAGAATGTCTGATAACCCCCCTCTGCCACTGGGATGCTCATAACCTCACACTGTATATATGTATTCATATTTTTTATATATTTTTTCTTTTGTACATATGTTTGTATTCTTATACAGTCAGGGTATACAGAACTCATGAAGTGATTCTAAAATACAGTGAGAACACTTTTTACCCAAGAATTGCTTTCTTGGCTTTACACTTTGCAGTTTAATTTAGGGTGCAAATTCATCCTGAATTACTCCGACATGATGGCAGGATGCACTCATCTCTTCACTTTTGAATATGAAAATCCTCAAGGGACATCAATCAAGCTTTCCTAGTGACTTCCCACATCCATCCATCCATCTTCCATATTTTTGTACATGCTCACGATGCAGTAAGTTTGAAAACAGAAAAGTTGCATATCCAGAGCTATGCAATGGTGTATCAAATAACACTATGTCTTTTCAATTAATAACTGAAGAATTTACAGCAAATTAAAGTTAATGTACATGGATGTGTGTGCAGGGGTTTTAAACCCAGTGTATATAGAAAAAAAATGGGCATTGCCAGAAGAAAAGGAAAAACAAGGCGTGAGATGTTCCAGAGTCTTCATTGTGCAGTATGAGTGGAGAGAAAAGTAGGATTTGGTCCAGGTTTGGTGAAGGTGCTGATGTTCATTATCTAGAAAAGTGACGTGTTATCTCTTTTTCTGTGTTCTTAATTCTAGCAGAAGTTCTTTCCTGTACAATTGCCTGAGTCTTGCTGTGTGAATGAATTCTCTGCCCTCTCTACTTATCAGTTGTTTTCAAGGAGGCTTGCTTTCCTGTCTTTCTGTAATTTAGCTCCCTATGTGAGGCTTGAGTAGCCCTGTCAAGAGTCAACCTCCCCCCCAGCATAACTCTTGGGGTCACTGAAATACATAAGCTTTCCCACCATCTCTAGATGCTCTCCCCTGGGAAGCATCCTCCTACATGTACACGTATATATAATATAGACATATAAAACCTGGGAACCCTGAGAAAGCAACAGCCTCCATGACTTACAGGCACAGGACATGTGATGTAAGTGGGAAGTTCCCCTGGAAGATCCCTGCAAGATTTGTCCCGTGTGTATTCCATGCCATGATTATGTGCATTAAAGTGTTTTGAATTTTAAATACACTCCAGATGCTTTTTCCTGCCCTTTCCTCCCACTCAGCTTGACTTTCCCCCAGCTGATTGATTCTCATAGTTTATGTTCAAGGATTCAGTATTTTGCTTACTTGCCAGATTAGCTGTTTTCAGCACACCAAAAGCTGCCCAGTAAGCCTGGGGAAATGCAATATCATATGCTGAGAAGCTGCAGTGTATCGGGGGGGAGGGGGGGCAATCAGAGTGTGAGTGTTCAGCTGTACTCAATACCAGACAAACTCTGGGTTTTGTGAAGTCAGCAGGAATTTTCCCAACAATTCTAAAAGTACAGAATCAGGCCAGTGTTGGGAAGAGCTGACAAATGCAATCTATCAAACAACAGGGAATCATTCCTTCTGCTTTGATTCTGACTTCTTTTCACATTTTTCTTCTCATGCGTTTCCTAAAACATGAAAATTGTAGACTGCCTTTTGTCCCAGGTCGCCTGCTGCATGTACCTTATAAGCCTCAATTTCTTCAATTGTTTAGGGGTGGGCAAACACTACAAATATCCAGAAATTCCCCCACCATTTTTTATTCTCTGCCTTTGTACTTCAACTCTCACCTTCCCTTCTCCCCAGAGGAGGAAGCAGCATGGTCTTGTTCTATGAGAGGGGAACTCACAAAGATTGCTCTCTAGGCACCAATTCTGTGTGTAGCATGTAAATATGAAAGGAAGATTCAAACACACCTGGGATATGACCCAAAGAGGAGCAGCAGTCAAGAACAGCCTTGGACGCAGAACAAACTGTGATCCCACGAGACACAGAGATTTGGTTTCCTTCCCTGGCAGCTGTCAGTGCCGGTGGGATCCCAAGTGAGCTTGGGTATCTCTCAGCCCCTTTAGCCCTGGAAGCTAAAACCTCTGTGGAGATTTTGGGATCTGCTTTACACATACAAGATGGAGGGGAAACGCAATATGTCAAAATAGTCTTGAGGGCAAGCAGGGAAGTGCTGATATGAGGAAGGAGGAGGGCTGACAGGGAGCAGGCAGCTTCCTTTTCAGGTCAATTGCATGAAAACTCTATGGCCTCTACTTTTGTTTGATTCATGCCAATAGTTCTTTGTATATCTAGTTATTTACATATTAAGAGGAATAATATTACTCATAGCTGATGATCATGATTACCTAACAGAAGTACTAAGATAAAAGGGTATTTTTTCTGATGCTTTAAATTAAGAACCATATATATATTCTTAGCATTAAACTCATCAGACTGTAGACAGCACGTATACAGAAAGCATCATCTGCCATGGATGAGAGAACACAAGAGAGCTGGATTTTCCTGCCTTATACTGCCTCACCATGCCTGTCCTGGCCTTTCATCAGTCAGCAGAGACCACTCTTATAAACTCTGTGGCAGCATCAACTACTGATTTCCTCCACGGCTCTTTAGGGTGTGTATGTGTGAGTGTGTGTTTATTGCTGTACTGGGTCACTGGTGATATCAAAACTCAAGATCCCTTGAGGTCTGCTCAGGATCTCTTGGTACCCCATGTCAGCTCACCCCATCTCACCCACAGGGATCACTTGTTTGGCTCCTCAGCAGAGAGCAGCCACATCCGTTTGTCCATTTATCCTCTAGAACTGACATTTTAGTCAACTACATGCACTAATGTTGTTCTTACTTGGTTTTGTGATGTCTACTTTTTTTTTTCTTTTCCTAGTGTGGAAGAACAGATTTGATTGCTTATGAACCAGAAGACAATGACAGAGAATGTGGGCAATTCACTGGCTCAATTGACTAAAGTAAATACAACCCGCAGTACATAGGTCAAAGGGAACTCCAAAATCATCATAGGTCACATGCTTTTCCTTGCCACTTTATTGTGGCAGTTTATTGTTGTTTTATTTGTTGCCGGTATTGCAGCAACATTGTTTTTCTACACTCTCTGTCTCAATTATCTACTAATGCACAGACAGCATATTCCTCAGCTTTGTCTTCTTTGGACAGAGAACTAGTATTTTCTTTTTATTTTTTTGCTATATTCTTAATATGTTCTTTAGACATGACTTACCCAATAGCCTTTTGCTCTTTCAGCTCACATTCATTTTTCTTGAACTTGTAACTCCTACTGTACATAGTAGTACAGATGATATCTCATTGCTGCCTCCTGCAGTGGTATTAATATTTCTCCATTTCTGCTAAACAAACTAATGTTTGAGGATTGCATTTGAACTTTTCACGGCCTCATCAGACTGATGTCACTCCGGTTTTTCTGAGTTTTTTAAAGCCTTTTGATTGTTCATAAAAATGGAGTCAGAGCTTTTAGCAACTGTACAATATTAGGAGCAGTTTCTACCTTTTTCCCACGTATATAACATAAACAAATCCTTTGTTTTTCATTCTCTGTCCTTTGTTTGCATATTTCTAACCTGAAAACAATTGTAACTGACGGCTGGTCTGGCCATTTGGCTGGGAGGTGACAACTCCAGAAGCCAATCCACTGCCAGACCCACAAATGTATAAAAAGTAAGAAATAAACAGGCAGAGGGCTCTCCGCCGTGTTCTCTGCCTTAGCTCAGCCTTAAGCTCTCTCGGAGGAACCTGCTGCCCAGCGAAAATCTCTCGTCTCGTGTGATTGCTTTGCGTGTCACAATCACCGTCTGGTAATCTGTCATAATCAAGGTGATAACTAATACTCTTCTTCCTTTGTCCACTTGCATAGTCTCCCTAGTTTACAGCAGAAAATATTGTTGATTGTCTGGATGTACATTATTCTTGCCTTTCCAATTTTTGTGTGTAATTTCATTTCAATAATGGGAGCCTGCAAAATCATTAATTTTTTCACTCATGATATTTAAACCCTCGTAGCTAAATATATTTAGGACATTTCAATAGCACACTCACTTTGCATCAAATTTATTTGTGAAAACTTTAAATAAGATCAGCCCCAAGACAAAATCTTGAAAAACTCTGGTCATAACCTCCCTCTGGAGAACAGCTCTCTTTCCACTACTCTGGTCTTCTGCTCATGTGCTCTCTTCTCCCTTGCATTTCCTATCCCAATGCTAATTTGTACTACATATAATATACCTTTGATAAACCCGTGGGGCTTTTAATAATATTTTTCATTCTTCTCCATATTTTTGATATTTCTTACCTTTACAGTCTATTCTAAAGCCCTTATCTGTCAGAGATCATGACAGTTATCCAGCAGAGTTACTGAGACCAGAATGATGATCCATCATAGCACAGATTATCTTCCCATTCTCGTGGAAAATACACCATGAAAGAAGCCCACTTGTTACTCTCTATTCCAATAATGCCATCTCTGAGATGTAAAAAATACTGAAGATCCTTGCTACTGGCTCTGCAGTTGCACATCCATATTCTTTCTGGACAATGGGCTCTAGCCCAGGTCCTCTGTCCTTTTTGACCTGAGCACTGAATTTTGCTTTCCTTTAATTCTAACAGAAATTCTTTCCTGTACAATTGCCTGAGTCTTGCTCCGTGAATGAGTTCTCTGCCCTCTCTACCTATCAGCTGCTTTCAAGGAGGGCTCACTTTCCTGTCTTTCTGTAATTTAGCTCCCTATGTGGGGCTTGAGTAGCCCTGTCAAGAGTCAGCTTTTTTTATCCTTGTTGCGACACCCACTTTAATTGATGGTGCTTCTCTACCTCCTGTTTTTTAATCAACCTTCCCATTGAAGGTACATTAAGAAGAGTCACTGAGTTTGCACGTGGTGACAATGGTGTTCTTCACTCGTACTCATGGTCTCCCCCTCCAGCTGAACAGATATCATAGAATCACCCCAGTAAATTCCCTCTGTGGGTTTTGTGTTACTGGCCCTCCACATCACTTTCCTGGAGAAGTCACTAACTCCTGTTTTTCCATACTTTGGATATCTTGATAATCTTGCACTGAGTCAGATGTGTTTGGTGTTCTGATAGAAATACTCCAGCTCACAGATAAAGAGCCAAGTTTCTCCACAGACTCAGTCAGGTTGCCCTAGGCAGGATCCCGAATCGGCCACATCTCTTCCCAGATAAGGCATGTGTTTTCCCCATGTTTATACCTCTGTACCCATACCTCTGTTCCCATACCTCTGTTCGGACAGGGAGTAAGTATCCAAATATTAGAATTTGCAAAATATTTTTCTGCTAACAAGTATAACAAACTTTTACCTTTGTTCTTCAGATAAGGTAGGTGGGTTTTTTTGTAAGCCCCGAAGTGACTATTCCTGTGAATTAATAGATCCCTCAGGATCTTTCAGGATGTTGCAGGGAATATGGATGGTTTGTGATGTTTCACACTGTTGTGCTGCAATAGGTTTATATGCTCCCTTACTGAGAAGCAACTGTCCAGACCCCTGTGCGTTTTACCACTGGGATGCTCAAAGCCACACACACACTTCATCTCTGACCCACACAGCAGAAGGGAATGACAAAAGAGAACTCCTGAAATGTACCTAACTGTGCTTCCTTGTCTTCCACATTTTAAAATTTATTTCTTGGTTTGGTTGTTGCCTTTTTTTTTGCAATTTGTTTTTGTCTTGGATTTGTATAGAGGTCTGTGCGTTGTTCCTTTTGGCCACGCAGAAAAATATCAAGGTTTGTAGAAGTAAAATTATACCCTACTGACCAAAAAGCTGTCAAGTTTTGACAAATACGTACTCTGGTCCAAAGAGTGAGGATGTGCTTTACCAGAACTGTTGTGTTAAGCTGTGATAGCACATCCTACTCCCTTCACAAGGAAAGCTGGGTCTCTCTCAGCCTGCTGGCAAGGGTGTTGATGTGTTTGTGCATTGGCCCTTCTCTTTCGGGGCTGGAGGCAGACAAGCCTGTCAGGAGGAGTTTTGTGACTACAGAAGAAATAGTGGGATGCAGAGAAAATACTAAAGTCTGTAGATCTATAGTGCCATACAGAGTGTTGGTTGTTTTTATCTTTTGAGGGGGGCAGGGTGGGGGGGTGGTGCGGTTGGCTTTAGAACAGGCCTTGAGCTCACCAGAGATCAGAGCAGAGCAATTTCTCTGTACCTGATGCTGACCTGTACTGGACCACTGCCATAAATGCAGAGGATTCAGTAACTGAAAATGCAAGGGCTTCTTCTCTCTACTCACTGTGAGGACAGCCAAGTGCTAGCTCTGCCCTCGCAGCACTTAGTATGTTGATTAATGATTATTTTGGCATGAAGACAGATCTGAGGAAATACTGTAGGCCTATTTAGTTGCAAAACAGGGATAGTATTACAGTGTTCTTGCATTTTAACCAGAAAATGGTAAGATTTCCTTTCAGATAACATGCAGCTTTTCACTCTAGAGATAAGTATGTGTTAAAGTTGATGATGAAGAAAAGCAGAAAAGAATATCAAAGTAACCTTTTGTAGGTAGATGGCATACTTTATACCAGTGTATACTTAATAAGCAATACTTTATAAGTATTCATTCTACCTGCCATCTTTGCCTCACCCATATCGTCAGAAAATTGCAGCTACTTTGCTGATAGAGTAATGCATTTGTTTATGCAGTTTTTTAGGATTTCTTTTTTGTTTATTTTCTAGATGGAGAAAAAGAACATTGTTCTCCAGCTTTGGCTTGGAGGAAATTTGCTACTGAGATCCCATACGATAATTCTGATTATTTTTTTTTTCTTTTTGTGTGACTATAAGTGACTAAATCTTCTTAACAGCATTTTGGTATCTTTTCAAGTTGGAAACCATTCTATTTCTGATTAATTCATGCTGCCACACGAGTCCTAGAGCTATGCAGATAAGCTGAATGTACCACACTACAATATCTGTGTTGTAAACCTAAGGGTATTCATGGGCTTTTCAAGCGAATGCACATTCATACGTGAAGTAGGCAACACATAGTGAATGAGCTACATTATGTGAATGTGCTCAACAGCTGAAAAATGGACTATGCCATGGATTTCAGCTTCATGGAGTGAGCAGCTGAATCTGGCAGTGACACTGAAAGATTGTTCTTCTGTATGACTCAGATTGATTCACTGGTCTGACAATTCCCCCTTCTTTGTGGATCCTTTGCACCTGTAGATGCACAACACTAACAAAGGTTTAATTCTGGCCGTTAGCAAAATCCCGACTTTTAGCATGTTAGAAATAAGTGCAGCAATTTTTCTGATGTCGATGTTCCTTCCAACATGTGTTATATGTTGAAGAATAGCATTAAACTGATGCAGTATTTGAAAGCTCAGTTTCAAGATTTTATGTCAGAAAAAAATGTCCATGCTGAGTTCAAAAGACTCTCAAGAAAATTATGGAAAATATATAATTCCTAGACTGTAACTCTGCAAACTTGAAGCCAGATAGAATGACCATTGTCTTCCCTCTTAGGCCATTTTGTACTAAATTCTTTGCAGGATAAATAACATCAGGCCACTAAATAAATACTATAGATTTCTTAGGAAATCCAAGATGACATTCCAATGTCAAACCACAGAAAATCCCTGCAGACTTTACCATAGATTTTCTAATCGATACACCCCCAAATAAACATTAAAACCAAAACCACAAATGGCATTCTCCTTGTTGCTTGAGGTATACCCTGAGCTGTCAGAATATTAAAGCTGTCTGTACCCACATTGCTCATAAAGAAAATAGTGGCTGTAAAAGAGCTAGAAATAAAGAAAAAGAGAATCTACATGAGGCTTGCTTCTGGCTAACCAACTTCTGATGTGATCCCCAGTTTAATTGTAAATCAAGGTTTCAAAAGAGAAAGGGAAATAAATCATTCCATATGCAAGGAAAACTTGCCCAAGTTTTTATTGCAGTAGAAATGCCAACACCTAATTTTTAGCAATCATTTTATGAAAAAGTCACTGAGAAACCATAAATCTTCAAACACTCCTGCACAACACAGAAATATTCAAGAACCTCTTGAATGCACCTAGCAGTGGACTACAGGGCTAAAATACAAATTCAGATGAGATGCTGAAGTTTATTGCTGGTTGTATGATGATAAATGATGTGTGCAAGGTTCTTGTTTGGGATTGTAGCTCAAACACAGGAAAAAATAGAGAAGTGCTTGATTCAGGGTACAGCAGTCACCTCAGGTAGCTGCAGCCTAGCCTGGAAGCCAGGCCGTTGAATTCCTCTCTGTGTGATCAGTGACGCAGCCCAAGACCAAAAATGTCAAATGCAATAACACATGATTCAGAAAAGCTTCAGAAAGGGCCCAGACAAAAAGAGCAGAGAAGATGGAAGAGGCCATGCAAGGACAAAAAAGGAGGCAAGGGAGTTTTTTTCTGACTGCTGACTATTCAGGCAAATCTAATTTTAAGGGCTGTGAGTATCTTGAAGTATTACAATTATTATTTTTTTTTTTTTTTACAGTAATGTTTTCCTTTAAGCACAAAAAGTCATAGAGAAAGAGTGTTGGCTAAGTCAAATGCATAGAACGGATTGTACTCTGGATGCCTGTTTAGATACATCATTATAGGAGATTTGACTGCAACAGTAGTGGTAATGCACGTACCTAAAGTGTCCCTTCCTTCAAGAGAAGTGGTTCTGGAGGTACCAACATTTAAACAGGCCAGCACACCATCCTGGAGGAGCCAGACTCATATAAAAGGGCACTTCCATCTGGGAATAACCTTCTCTGGGCAAAACTGACTCCCATTCCTTGGGCTGTGCTATTGTGCTATGGGCTGAGAAACAGATCTGAAATGCCTCTTCTCCACTTCCAGAATGGACCCCAAGGCAAACACTTCATTTCACTCTTCAGACTGTTAAGTTTTAGTTTAAAATAGTCACTTTCAGGGTACAAAGGCACGGAAATAATTGTGGAAGGTTTTAAAGCTGTATGAAGGACAAGGTGTGCTGCCATTTTTCTCTTTCCTCCCCTAAGTGCCAGTGACCAAGTGGAACCCTTTTTTTTGCAGGCGTGTCATCGAGACACACAAAGTAATCAGACGCAGACAAGAGATTTTCACAGAGGTTCTTCTGATCCAGCTCCCAGCTGAAAGAGCAGAGAGAAGAGACCCCTTTGTTTATTTTTTTACTTTTTATACATTTGTGGGTCTAGCAGAAGTTTGGCTTTTTGGGGTTTCCACCCCTCAGCCTCAGTGGCCAGACAAATTGTCAGTTACAATTGTTTTCAGGTTAGAAACATGCAAACAAAGGACAGAGAATGAAAAACAAAGGATTTGTTTATATTACTTCTGTGGGAAAGGTAGAAAACTGCTCTAATATTCTACAGTAACTAAAAGATCTGACTCCATTTATGAAAATCAAAAGGCTAATAAAGAAACTCAGAAAAACCAGGGTAACACAGGTGTATCTGTACTGTATTGGAAGATACTTTGAAATAAAATTAGTAGGAGTAAAATCAAGGACAGCTCAGGAGTTTCATTTGCTTAATATAAATTGAGTCTTTTCATATCTAAATATCTCTGGCCCTGTCACTTTGCAATGTCACAAGGGAAAGACAAAGTGCTCCACATACTTAAAAAGTTTGCTCTGGTAAAAATCAGAACAATACCTACTCAGTATGGGACAGTGGGTAAGGGTAGATGGTAAGGGAGGGTAAGGTATGAAGGATTAGTGCTGGAAGCATAAAAAGAGACATCATTAACACAAATTAAAACATTAGTTTTGTGATTCTTAAAAGCAGAGTGCATACCTCTGAAAGATGGACACACACAGAGGCAAAGTGAAAAGATTTTGGAAAACTCTGTGGCTCCTGGTAGCAGCTCTGCCCTAAGTAGGGAGAGTAGGTGGAGAGGCATGAGTCCAGGAGATGTTCAGCCTTCTGCTCTCCATCTCTCTGAAACAGAACATGAGAGTAGCCTCACTCAGTAGGACCTTTGCTAAGCTCCAGCTTAAATGCTCTGTTGGACTGTTCCTGGGCACCAGGCCATCTCTTTCCAACTGTACCTCACTGAAGTCAGAGCTGTTAAAAAAAAAAAAAAAAAAAAAAAGATGAAAAGGACTTCTGAGTCCTGGGACAGCACAGGGTGACAACAGGCCTAATAGGAGAAGGTCATGATTGCAAGGGCAGGCACAGCTCAGGGACGTGGTCAGATTGGCAGCGGGTTGCCTCAGGAGGGATGCCAATGAACACCATGAGAAAAAGGACATCATCAGGTGTCCAGGAACACGGTGAAACTCACAGGAAGATGAAAATGAGGACTGACTTCCTTGTATGAATAATTGCTCAGAAGCCTTTCTCACAATTTAAATAAAAAAAGTCTTCTTGTCCTTTTTTTTTTTTTTCCCCAGTGTTAAATGAAATGGAAAGAAATGCACAGCAAACAAGGAGAAAGGAAACGGGAGAACACTCGCTCTCATTAGAACAGAAGAAGAGGAGTAAGAAGACCATGAAGAAGCAAAACCCCCAGCAGTCTAAGCCAAAGATATTATAATTTCCACTCTGCCCTGAACTAGGAGCTTTGTATGATGCGTCTTTGTGAAATCAAGCCTGGTTTGCACTGGAGTAGAAGGGAACAAGGCATCTTAAACCTGACCACACCACTGGGCTGCTCAGCGTGTCAGAGGAGCTGCTGCGGCTCCTCTGAGCTTCTGCTCCTTCACTCTGCTTCTCGTGCCCTTTTGGCTTGAAAAGTTTTGGGGCAGGGCCCCCTGGATTCTGTACTTGAGCAGGGTGTGGGACAGGATAGGCACCTGCATTTCAGTCCCACCTCCACCTTCCCTCTGGGTGCTGCTGCCATAATGTGAGATGAGATAGGCATGGGCATAGAAGCAGACCTGCAAAAATTGCAAGAAAAAACCTATGGTTGCCCAACTCGATTAAATGCCAGGAGTCTTTAGGTATATTACATATTCAACTTATTGTTGGGTTTATGGTCAGGAGCCCATTTTGCTCTAATGAAAATAAAGGAAAGTGTTGAAGTTCAGAGGCTATGCAAATGGAGATTAATGCACACTTTCAAAAGGGTTATTTAACATTTTTACTGCTTTAAAACTATAATGGTTTTTTTGATTTTAAACATTTTCAGGATTATTAACTTTGCTCAGATTTAATACAAGAAATTTATATATGTGAAATGGAAAGACAAGCATGCAGAAATTATTGCAGGAAGTGAATTGCAGGGTGAGGACTGTATATGGATGCTGAAAGATTCCATATATTTAAAGACAATAATTTTGGGGATAATGACGACTGAGTCATCATCACATACTGCATGTCTTTATGTGTCAAAATAAGAGTAACAAATGTAGTCATAATGCAAATCTCTGTGACTGAGTAATGAAGGCTGAAAAAGTCCTAATGGCTGGAATAATTATGGCTGGGAGGGGTGCTTGCTATGATAATATGTGGTTTGCCTAATGAGGAACAGGCACAGAAGAAGATTCAAGATACTGCACTGTATATTATAAACCAAAAGACCAAGGGAAGATGGCATGCAGGCAGACTTCAAAGAGCTTGTGGTACATACTCTGTGCGTCACGAAGAGGCACATTAGAGCTAGCAGGGTGACAGTGTATCCTTCTTCCCAGAGAGTTTGCATCTGTGGCTTCTGCAGAGCATGGCCAGCACACTGGATCTGTGCTGTGGGGAAGGGAAATGGGCTCTGGAGCACCACGCTTGAGATGATGATGACTGTCACAAGCTGCTGGCGGGACAAAAGCAAGTTGTCTTGTTCGTGGAAAAGTGAGAAGTGGCTCTGGAACGCTGCTGGTGGCGCCTCTGCACTGGGAGACAGTTTGATGCAAACAAAAATTTTCCAGTTCCAAAATGCAGATAGGTTTGGAAAGTCAGTGCCTCAATGCAGGTATTTCAGTTAGTTTTGGTGTTAACTTCAGGACATTAAACATTTCTTCTGCAGGTGTCTGTGAACAAAAATGGTACAACACTGAGCATTGGCTTAGCTTGAATAACCTAATATGCCAATTGTGAAATAAATTGTCTGCCTTAAACTCTTCAGTTAATAGAAGCAATGAACCATGCTCTACCTTCGTTGGTAATTCTCCTTATGTAGATAGTAATTTCTCTTTAGATTTTAGTGAAGTCTGTATTTTGGACCTGTGATAAGAGTGTCATGATGATTCAATGATTTTTCTCAGCTGGATTTATTAATAACTTATACATTAGTTATTTCTGAAAATATTATAATTTAACCAACATGAAAAGCAGAAGAATTTCTCCGTAATAGATTAGCACTATTAGTTATCACTTACTGTCAAAACTAACTAGTGAAGAATATTAATGTTTGGGAAAAACCTGGTTTGTTCACAATGAATATACCCAAGTTGGAGATCACTTTGCACATTGCTGGACTATTCACAGCGTCAAATAATGGAGCAGGTCACTATCTGCACTGAGTTCCCATCATTTCTCAAACAGAGCCTAGGTTCACAGCTGAGGGCTGTGGCAGAGGGCTGTCATGGGGCATCCCCCTTGTTCTGTCGCCCATCCT
Source organism: Hirundo rustica (assembly GCF_015227805.2). Classification (NCBI taxonomy): domain Eukaryota; kingdom Metazoa; phylum Chordata; class Aves; order Passeriformes; family Hirundinidae; genus Hirundo; species Hirundo rustica. The sequence continues at coordinate 78,238,960 of NC_053451.1, read as the reverse complement.
TCCTCTGTCTGAGCTATGAATGGATAATCACACAGGAGAGCCTGGGTTTGTGCGTGCTCACACCCAACACCCTTTGGTTGCTGTGTTTACCTCAACGGGGCTGTTAATGAAAATGAAGGTTTGCTGAGCTATCTGCAGGGTTTTGTGCCTAAGGGACAGAACTTTTAATGGGACATAAATCCAATCAAGATTTTCATACCGTGTGAGGAAGCTGTGCAGTTTGTGGAAAACAAGAGCCTCCCTGAAAGCGACTGTTATGCAAAAATCAACACACTTGCAGCATACATTAAAGAAGCCCTCGAACTGCAGCTTTTTGGCATGACACAGGAAATAAAATGAGACCAAAACAGGACTGAATAGAAGGAACTTGTAAGATAAAGATTAATAAAGAGAACTTATTGCACGACTTATGTGGAAATTTTATGGTTAACTCACTGTAAGTTTTTTTTAAAAGACCTCTTTTTAGCTTTCTGTACCAGAACTATGATTCATTCACACACAAAGGTTAATATGAGAGGCACAATTTCTTAGTTCATTCAGGCTTTCCTGTTCAAAGGAGAGAGGCTTTTGTGAGATCCGCTGCTGTTCAGAGAGGGAATTAATTTTATTAGCAGTGTGTCATTCACAGCGTGCCTTACACATATACCAGCTTCCTAATTTCTTTTTTTTTTTTTTTTTTTTCTTTCCAGTTTTTTAGCACTGGCATGGTTTGGAATTCTCAGCATGAATAAAACCCATTTTCTGCTTCCAATATTCTCACCCCAGGATGGTATTTCCTTCTGACCAAGGACACAGGACTCTCAAAAAAGAAAGGGAGCACAAAAAATCCCCCAACAATGCTGTTCTTGCAGGATGTCAATGTTACCAACTGATTTAACCACAAAAATCTTCCTGCCTCATCCTTTCCTGTACATTTATGTGGGTTTTTTTTTGCACTGAACTAGCTCAGGAGCTTTTCCAAGACCTTTTGTTCTCTTTGCTAAGAGCTACATGGACGGTGTTAGAATTAATTCCCGCATTTGGGAGAACATCGAGGCCGTTCTCTACAGAGTGAGCCTTTGTTATTCGCAAATCCTGGTAGGATCACATGAAGCGTGGGATGTCTCCCCGGTCCCTGGCAAGCAGACGCGAGCAGCCACAGCCAGGCTGCCCTGCTCTAGCTCCCAGACAGCTGGAGTGGGAGCACAAGGGGCCTGTGTCCCCCTGCTGAAGATGCTGCTGTCATGGAACTGGTGCCCAAAAGAGGCTGTATGCAGAATTTAGGTGTCTCCGTCCAAGTAAACAAGCCAGCCAGCCCTTCTTGCACCGGGTTGGTTGTATCAGCTCTCACGTGCAGGTGACAGGGCTCTGTGCTGCATCAAATAAATATCAAGCATGTGCAGTAATTTGGGGCTTATTCTCAGAAATTGGAAGCCCAGGGGAAACTGTGAGTGACCACACCTCTTACTGTCTGCAGAGGTCAGGTTTCTTCAAATTAATTGGAGCAAGAACATCTGTTCCAGAAGACATTTAATTCATACTAAAATTTCCAGTACCATAGAAACCAACAAGCTAAGCAGACTCAGAGAACTCACATATTTAATGATTTGTGCTATGTTTGTCATCTGAAGTTTTCTGTTTTCAATACCTGCTGTTAGACTTTTTTATTGCAGAAAAAAAACCCCTTCAAACTTCTGTTTCTTGCATTAGTAGTTGTAGACTGTGATCATATTTCTTCCTTCTGCTTAAGTAAAACTGATGGAATTCCTGTATTATTTAATAATTTAGCACATTTTTCCTATCACATTCCTTGGTTTTTGGCTTTTTTCCTGAACTCTCCTCATACCCTCAGTGTCCTGCTTGACCAGGGTACAGGTAATGGATAGTCCACTGTGAAAATAATCATATTTGATGCAGGTATGATGGATGCATCCTCCTCCTCCCTCTTCTGCTCCTGCTCCTGGGGCCTGCCCTGCTTCTACAGCCTCTGATCAAGGCTTGCTCAGACCTGCTGCTGCAGCATGGGCTATTGAATAGCAGTGGGCATATTTTAGATGTTCAGGTCTTTTCCAGGATATCTCAATAAACCTGCAAGATAGAGTTCTGTAAATGCAACCTGTGTTCTGCAGTTACAGGTTTTTGATTTCATATTTGGCTGTGTTAAAATGCCCTTGGGTTTCTTCTGTTCAAAGTAGTGCATGATTTTTTTTTTTTTTTTTTTTTTTTTTTTTTTTTTTTTTTTTTTTTTTTTTGCCACCTTGAATTTTCTCTATTGTGACCTTTTTTTTTGGTTTTGTTTCTCTCACCAAATCACTGATTAAAATATTCAGCAGAAAAAAAAAGAGTCAGTAATTGATCTTTGTGGGTTCTCCTTAGAAAGAAATCCACTCCTGAATAATTCCCCATTCACTCATGTCTTTAGGGAACTGTCAAACAGCTTTTAATCCATACTGCTAAGAGAATAGCATTAATTTTGACACTATTCATGCCCCAGTGTAAAGGAGCACATTCCAGGGCAGCCATATTTCACCAGAACAAAGTTAAACCTGCAGCTGTATTTGAGTTTTCATGGGATTCAAATAGCAGACAGCTGGCTGACCATCTCAGGCTCTTCCAGCTTGATATTTCCAAGGTTTTTGAAAAGGAAAGGCAGAGTCTGCAGTGATGTGTTGCCAATGTTTTAAGTCAGAGGTCCCATAAAATGCTCCCAGCTCGTTGTTATAAATCTAAGAATCTAAATTAGCCTTAAAAAAAAAAGAAAAAAAGAAAAAAAAAAAAAAAGAAAAAAGGCTGTAGAATATATTATTATATCTTAACTCTTTATGTGCTTTTCTGTGATACAAAGAAGAATGACAAAAAAAATGCCTTAGATGTAATGCACACAGCTATAGACTGCTCCTGGTAAATATGCTGGGGATATTTGCAGAGCCCCGTTTGTGCACGGGTATATGGGCTTCTGGGGAGAAGAGATGCCAAATGTTTTCTGCAGAGAGGTTTTGCTTTCAGTCTGCCAGATCCTTTGTACACCCTGAGCAATTCCAGCTACAAATTCTCCGCTCTCTGTAAGCAACCAGGATGCACTCCAGAAAGCATTCTTTCCTGGATGGCAGAGAACTATTGCAGGGAATTATATGTTATATATGTTATACAGTTCCCAAAGCCTTCCTTGGGTTTGAGGTAATGCCCAAACAGCTCACAGTGCTATCTCCTTCTATGAAAATTGGCAGTAAGGGAGGGGCAAGAGGAAAAGTTTCTAGGCAGGGCTCTGGCCAGGGCAGCAGGTGATGCCCTGGGTAGCCCCCAGGTCCTCCTTTCTCAGCACAGTGAGAAAGAAGCCCTGTGTGGTTGTTTTTAGTGCTGTCAGTTGAGATCCTTTGATGCATCACTGGCTTAGCCACAACCACAGCCAGGGACAAGGGTAAAGATGCTTGGCATAAAACAATTTCCTCTGGTTCTCACACTTTTCCATCCATATATATCGTGACTAGGTCTCTATCTGCTAAAATGAGCAATGGGAGAGAACACAAACAGGGGGAAGCAGCAGTTAGGTCTGAAAGACCAGCCTGAGGGTCCTGCACTTAACAGAGAGACTCCAAACTGAGTGGAAGAAGATATCTCTCTTAGGCTGAGATAGTCTAGCTATCATTTATGAGAATTATTCATGCCTTGAAGCATAATAATCCATGAATGTTTACATACCAGAAAAGGTCCAGATTTTCACTGAGAATACAGGACACAGAGGCACTATAAACTTCTTGAAAACAAACAAACAAAATACAGGCAAACCCCACAGCATGGAAAATTCAACACCTAGATCTAGTTGGTTGAAAGATGAGCAGGCCTTTCCTTCCTCACCCAAATCACGCTTAAGATCATCTGTCTTAATTCTACAGTTTTAAGACCAGCAGCCACTAACCTAGACACATCAGAATGATTACGTAACAGGCAAATTCATCCCCTATAAATCTGAGGGAAGCAATGACAGAAGTTTCCTATCCAATGTCCATATTTCAGGAAAGACAGAGAAATCACATCCATGAAACAGAATAGCTAAACACGCCTCATTTATCTTGGTCTTTCTAAAAAATAATTTTTTTTTTCCTGTAAGAACACAGGCTGGTTCATTTGTGGAACAGATTACTATAAAATTGAAACTAGCAAAAAAAAAAAAAAAAACAAACCACAACCTTATTAAAAATTTCCTACTGCTCACCGATAATGGGCACAATTTCTCTTTGCAGCAAGTAAAAAGAAATTTGGCACATCAGTCACTGGTACAACGTTTTTCTGCTGCTCCTATCCCACGCACTAGATACACGTGTGTCAGTTGTGCTTGCGTCATTGTTAAAAGCCTTAATGACTGACTCATTTTCCCATGGCATGTGGCGAATGTAGGCTGGACTTCTGCGGGCTCCCGGAGCCAGGGAACAGGAGGAGGCTGTGGGGAAAGAATGTCTGCAGGGAGGGGGGCACCAGGAAGGCAGCACAATGGGCAAGGCTTGCCCCACCAAGCCGTGTCTCTCATTTCCCTGTCCTGTTTTGGCAGCTCTGCGTGACTTATTTGTAGCCAAGCATTCGCTTCACAAACTGACCAGCTGATGGAAAACCAGGCTGACTCCAGCTGAGTGCCTTGACCTCTCCAAGGGAAGAAGTGGTAAGAAGTGGTAATTTCTTACCACTTCCCCCTCACACTTCTGTTGGCAAGAAAGGTGGGACAAACACATCTTCAGGGACTTCAGAAGACCTCTGTGGTTGCCTGGCTCCAGATGGTTGCACCAACCCAGCTCACCTAAGCCAAAGAAGGGGCAAGAGCGTGCACAGAAGAGGTGCTCACATCTGCGGGACAAACAATGGTCTATGTCATAATTCTCTAATATCTTCTCACATAGAAAGTTGCTTGATTGTTTTGGGGAGTGTAGCATCAGCCATCACAGTGTCCCAAGAGGAGCAGTGTCCTGTTTTTTGTCCCAGGCATCCTTAGCATCATCACCACTTTTAAAGAGAATAAGTGATAAGGCAGCTATTCTTTTTACTCAGATGTTCTTGAAAAACTGGACAAGTTGAGCCAGAGTAAACATGTCCTGAAGCCAGCCTCTGATTTGTACAAAATGGGATACTTGGATGGACAGCAGCTACAGCAGCAATGTTCAACAGTGGTTGTAAAGTCAGATGGATCAAATGTCTTAATTTTACATGGTTTTGAAATAACAACAGTTGTCTGCAAAAGGCACCAACTTTCTGACTCTTCCATGCATCGGTTGCACACCTGCTGTGGCACTGTGGCATGGTTACCTTGCTTTGGTGGCCAGAGGGCAAGGCTTTCCCAAACCTCCTCTGTGTGGCTCGCGTCCTGCATGAGACCAGCAGCCTCCATGCTCCTGTACAGCAGGTACCATCTGGGCAGTGGCTGGGCACAGACTCTTCTCACCTTTTGGTTAACACATCTTAGCCCATGTTGCAAGAAGATCACTTTCAGAATGAGGAGACAGACATCCCTGCTTGGTTTCTGGCTTCTCTCCTGCAGCAGCAAGGGTATCAATTAATATCAGCAACGATGCCAGTTAATCAGTGGTGGTAGGCTGGAGGACACTGACAGCTTTTCCTTCTATGTCCTCTCGAGAACGGATTAATCCCAGGCGAGTCAACCAACAGTGTGGCAGATGGCTGCAACCCTTCCTGCTGCTCGCCTTGGCTGGGGCTGATCTGGATACTCAGCACCGCCCACCTTGGTGTTCAACATAACCTTCCCAGGCCATTGTTCAGCCACACAGAATTTGGGCCAAGATGTTAATTTATCAGCTTATTTTTGGAGATGTAGATAGCAACCATAAACACTCAGGCCGCAGCTACATTTTGTCAAAAACCAATCTCCCAAGGAGTAAATTCTTTCAAGTGAAATTTCTATACAGTTGAATAGGTCAATTCAAAGTCATTACATACTAATGCTGCTGCAATAACCTGTGCACCATTCTGCTTTATGATAGTCAAATATTATTTCAAATAAAGCTAATGTAAGACCTCATTTGTCTGTACTGATTCCACAATAAAAGCACTAAAGGCAGTCTGGGAACACCTAGGATCAGCTCCAGGCTTTACAATGGACGTTGCACTTTCATGTTACCTCTAGACTTAGTAGTCTTCTCCTCAAAGGTAGTTGCGCTGGCTCCTCCTAAGATGCCAGAGAGGGTGGTGGCCTCATCTTGCTCAGGTGACCAGACATGAGAAGACAAATTGTTCTGTGGTAACCCTTTAAGAGGTCCCTTTAACTGGTATTTTTCTCTTGCCCAGAGATTTGTTCCCTTTACTTTTAGACTGTGAATTCTTGGCAGTGGTATATGGGAGGTAGACAAAAGCTTCTGCAGTAAAATTCTGCACCTCTAGAGCTTCTATGTGCATCTTTGTGACAGAAGCAAGGATCAAGCTCAGTTTCAGAATGCACTGTACATCTGCTAGAAAAATATTAGGTCTGAAATGATCTTAACTACAGCTTCTCTCCATACGATTTTTTTTACATACTACACTTTACATGCAGCTTGTTATAGAGAAAAACACATTTCCTTCACTATCAGCAATGAAGAACCAGGCTGCTCTCTAGCTCTGGTGCGCGTTCCACCATGGAGGGGTCAGCAAGCTCAGGGGCAGCTGACCAAAGGCTGGAAATAGTTGCACCTTTCTACCTTGTTGTGCTCAAACATGGCTGTTTGAAGAACAGTGATCTATCTCATTCTTCAACTGCTCTAAAACTTCCCAAGTCTAACAAGATTTAACTACTGCAACTCCACTTCTCAGAGCAAGAAACCATGAAACTTCTTTTATATTTGTCTCCAAGAACAAGGGTTTATTATAATGCAGGACCTTTATATTTTTTGCAATATCTCTCCTCCCATCTTTTCCCACAATGAGGGTTGCATTTCTATGCGTTTTGTTTCTACATTTTACTTGAAAAGAGGCTTGAATGCTGGGACACAGGGGGGTGCTGTGGGGGCACAACACTTTCCAGTGGGAATTGGCACATAGATCTCACCAGGGTGGTAGGTTTCATGGCTTTAAAACCCCCAAAGAAGGACAAACCCAGCTAATGATATGCTAGAGACATAGGCTTCAAATCAGGCACCAGTTATAACTTGCTTGTTAATTCATGTTCTCAGAAGGAAAGTCCTTTTATCTGGATAAGCTGTACTTAACTGCTCCACTTCATAGAACAGGAAATTGAGAAGCTCTCCCAGTTGGGGAGGCACCGATCTGGGCTCACCAGCTTTCATGTGCTTCTCATTTGGCTGGACTGAGCTACCTGCTCCAGGTGAGGGCTAAGAGTTACACAAGCATCCGACAAGCTACTTCCCACATGGAGAAGGTGCAACTCTTTCAACAGGCTTGCCTCTTCAAAGGTGCAAACTGCTCAGAGCAGTGAAGTCAAAATGAAATAGGCACTGTAGAAACTTTGCTTTCCTTTGCCTTTGCTCTTCCATGTGCCTAGTTTTCCAGTTTTTAATGACCCCTTGAAAAAGTGGTCCAGCCCTCAGAGATGAAAGTCAGCAGTGCCGATAATCATCCCTGACAGGCGGAGTGGCAGAAAACCAGTCCCTGTGGTCTTACCACAGTCATCTGGACATCATACCCCATGTGGGTGAAGCATCCCCAGGCTCTTGTGGCCTGCAGCCAGGGAAATAGTGAGCTTGGCTTCCTCAACGTGTCTCAGTGCTGATCATACCATGGCTCAAGAAACAAACCAAGCGAGCACCAGAAGAGACAGAACACAAGGAAATGTGTAAGAAGCCCTCTGTTGGCTGCAGTGATTAACCAGCCATACAAGATGTTTCTGTGGCGATAACATTACACAAAATTAGAAGCAGGAGCTTGAGAGGGGTTTAAAATTATGAGGAAGAAACTGTAATTGTCCAAACAGAGCTGCTCTGTACCTGTGGGGGAGCTGTGAGAAGTTTGCTGCTTATGCTCTTCGCTCACTTTTGAGTGTGGTGAAAGCAGGTATTACATACTGGGAAATAAGAGCAAGTATTTTTAAGAGTGCCTGTCTGAGTCTGCATCCAACCACTTCTCTCTGTCCCAAGGCCTCCTAATTACCTTTTTTTTTTTTTTCCTATGGCTGGGAAGCTGATACAGACAAACTACTGCTGAGTGGATAATAGCAGATGTGTTTGCCTCTGAGCTATTGGCAGCCAAATTATGACTTGACCTGAAGTTCCTTAAAAGATCACGCCAAGTTTTACTGTTACTTGCATATGGATGCAACTACTTGGTTGAAGAAAAATTTAATCAATGAAGGCAGCAGCAGCACAAAATATGCCATGTGAGATCAGCTTCAGTTGCTGACAGGAGGAAGAAGCTGTGGGAATCACTGCTTTTACAATATTGTGATTATACCAAATGCAACATTTCATTTTGGATTCATCCCAAATCAAACTATTTCTGAATTCTGGACAAATATAAAGGATTTCCTGAATCAATTTAAATATTTTATTCAACCCCCAAATGTTTTTTAAATACTTTCTTTTCATCTGGGCAAAGGGTTGGTCTTGCGCACACTAGCAATGGGGTGATGGAATGTTCTATTCAGCAGTGTGGTGAAAGTAGGAGGAGGGTGCAGGTAGACCAAGGTTCTGACCTGGGGCAAAATATAAGTGAAAGAATGAAATCTAAGTTATGTCACACCTCAGAAGCGTGTCCTGACTGCTGGGAGTGCCTCCTCATCCTGCGTGGTTTTCTGACTGGTGGTTGCACAAATTTTCTCAATTTTTCTCTCAAGCAGCGAGTATTCCTCAGAATTCACAGATAATTAAGTCTGGCTGAAACAGAATTTTTTCCCTGCCAAGGTCTTTTTCCAGGCAAGACATAATTCAGAATCGATATCAGGTATGTAACAGAAGTCTGCCTGACTGTGCCATACAGAGGTAATAGAGCCTGCAAAATGACCCCAGAGGGATGGGATTCGTGCCTTTCCCCAGCCTTTGGACATGATTTGCCATTGTTAGTCCTACAGTGTATTCATCTCAGAGCTGCAGAACCTCTTTGTAACAAAGACAAATGTATATTGTATTTCTCCAGCTAAAAAGAGATGAAGTTGGCAATTTATAATGTTGAATTGCAAGTTCAGCCCAGTTTGGTGGTTTGCAGAGCTTAATCCTCTTTATTTAAAGTTTTATTCAGTGTGGGTGCTTCATTCTGAGCAAATTTTTCAACTGACCCTCAGAAGATGGGGAGTCATTTACAGCCTTTGACAGATTTGATCTCTTATCATTTTTAACTGGGGATTTGGAGATGTAATTATTTTAATGCTTTTTTAATTTGCAAATTAAACTTGCATTTATTTTATGAATAAAAGGGCTAATGAGTTCCTCAGAGGGAAATCCTTGCAATGAAATAACAGAAATGTACAGTACAAACATAGCCTTAGAGCTGGCTTGGGAGGAGCTGTCTTTGAGCCAATTCTAAGATCAAGATGGTTGCCATGTTCATTTCTGGAAGACTCCTCCATTGATTTTTCATTTGTGTATTCATTAGACTGAAAGCCCACAAAGTGCGGTTGATAATTACTATCAATGGTCTGGTTTGAATTCTTTTCAGACGAAGCTGATAGTTCAGCTAAGTATATGAATGGCTGAGGCTGCTTTAATACCAGCCTGCTACATTACCTTTCATTTCTTCTCTTGGAGGCCTTTGTGAAGTGAAGCGAGGGCACATGCTCAGATTATCCTCAACTTTTCTTGGTGGTGAGATGCCAGCTTCTCCACTGATGTCTATCGTATTTTTGCTTGTTTAAACAGAAATTACCAACCTTTTACTTTACAACAAAGCAGGTTGAAAATACTTGTATCAAGCAGCAGATCAAAATGGTCTCTCCTACCTGTGATTCAGGCAAAATTTTGACCATTCACTCCTCAAGAACAGGGATGCAGCAGGTACTGCTCTGCTGTGAGGTTTCTCATTCCTTAAAAGATGTAGGAAAATGTAGGGTGACAAGAGGCCCTCCACTACAAAAAGAAGGTGGAAGATGATAAGAAGTTATTTTAATATCACAGTTTGTAGGTTTTTGATGGCTGTTTGAGCCCAGTAATATCTTGTGCTGAGAGTTACTTTTTTTTTTTTTAATCTTTAAAGATAGGGGCATCAAAATGTGGGTTTAATGAGAAAAATTACTTGAACACAACCCAGTCTCCTGTCAGCCCCCAAGACAAGACTCCACAAATAAGGACTGGAAATGAAAGAGGTCGAACACCCTAAATGCTTCAGATGCAGCTTCCAGACTGTAACTAGGCTCCCATCTTTCCCCTGCCATGGTGGCTGCTTTGTGGGAATGGAAGAAATAGTTGCTGAACATGCAGAGCACCAAAGGATGCTCCTGGCAGAGACTTCTGATAAGCTTGCTGTTAGTGTATTCTCCCATGTAATTACCCATATTTAGTATTTTTTAAATGACTAGTTGAAAGTTCCCTTAAATTTAAGTAAAATTGACTTGCTAATGAAAATCAGAAATATGCAATAATTGTGACCTTGATAAAATTTTCCATTTTAAAATATTTCTGGTATAGTATATTTATGCTTTTTTGCAAGGAGTGCCTAGGAAGGGGTGCTACGAAACTGCCAGGCATCAACAGATAACTCAACATTTTGATATTTTTGGCTTATGTAGCTCACAATATCCAGAGATCATGAAACATCTCAAACTTCAGACTGCTCCTGTTTCGTGGATTAGAAGAGAAAGGGGACAGCTCTCAGTTCTCCAGAAATGTGTTAAAAATTAGTGGAAACCTTTCCTTTGCATTATTTTATCACACTTCAAGTCTGTGTGATTTCCTCGCCCCCCTCCCCCCCCCCCCAACAATGTGGTAATTTAGGCAGATTTCTGTACTGGCAGCCACCACACAGAACGTATGGTGAAATTCACAGAACTTCTTTTGTATGAGAGCTGTCGTGCCTGAACATGTCGATTGTTATCTTTAATACCTCAGCTCCGAGAGAGCTCTCGTCGAAGGACAACCCCTGCAGCATGCTCCGGGCCCACACTTCCTACCCTGGCTCCTGGTGCCGGGGCAGCTGCTGCTGATGGAGGTGAGGGTGCTGCTGCAGCCGGTCTCAGGTCACCCACGGATACCTGTGGCTCCCTCCCAGCTGTGCTGCTGCCACAGGAACTGGCTAAAGTAGGGGGATGGATGGAGTCTGAAATGGTTTGCCAGAGCAGATTATTCTGGGGTCTCTCACAGCAGGTTAAATGAAAGCATGACTTTTGATTTACAGTACTGTGCAGGTTTGCTAATATAGTTTCAGACTTGTGTTGAGGGGCACACTGCAATCAGATTCTTATTTAATTTTTATCCTGAATAGGAATGAAATGCGATAAAACATTTTATTTTCCTAGCCTGGTTACTTCTTCAGCATGGGTCATTACGAAATCACTGCATCACCGTCGACATGCCTGAAATATTTATCTTGCTTCAGTTACATTTCTCCTGAGCCCTGGCTGGCTGTGTCTGCCAGATAACTGAGGGTGCGCCTGGAGCTTTGCTTTAGGAGAGGAGGTAAGTAATATTGTGTAGGCTGAGGTGTTCTAGCTTCTGCATACTATTGCTCATGCCTTGCAGTCCTTGGAGTCACCTTGCTGCCTTACTCTACAGACTTTTTTAAGTGCTGCAGTGCTGTTTGTTACTAGGTGGAGAGCAAGCTTGAAGACTGCTTTGGGGAGGAGTTTGTTTCAGCTCCGGAGTGGCAGCATCCAGACCCTATTCACACTGTTCTTCTGGTCTCCTATCTTCAACTATAGTTATGCAGAGAGAAGCTGTTTACCTATTTTGCGTGGCTCCCAAATGTCATTTAAGTATTATTAACAGGAGGGTTACTACCTCCCAAATATCTAATTAAGGTCTTCCTTTCAGTCTATTAGCTGTACTTTTGTGGACATATTCTTTAATTAGTTCTGACTTTCTGACTCCAGTGCAAAGTAGTTTTTAACTACTGTCTGCAATGCCCACGAGTGGTGAGTCAACCTATTAAAAATTAAAAATCAATTTTAGTTTCACCAAATGAACCAAGTGCTATTTCATCTTATTTTCATTATCACAGTGTCTGAGAATCTAGGTGTTGGTGAGAGCTTTACGAACAGGGAGCAAAAACAACTACATCAACAGGCCCTGAGCAAGGGAGGGGTTGTGCCCCCATGACTATACCTGACCCTTATCCCAAGGAAAGGAGGAGATGAATAGTAGAAGGAAATACAAAGTGAGCACCTTGGTAGGATGGAGATGCTGAAATCCCTGGGTTTTGATGTCTGCCCTGTCGTGGGTGCTGACCTGGACCCTCCTAGCAGCAGCTCTGGGGGAAGGAAACCCCACAGATGCTTCTCTTCCTGGTTTTGCTGCTCTGAAAAAACATCCTGTTTTTTCACAGGCCTGGGAAAAAATATCTTAGAGACTTCAGGCTGCAAAACCCTGAAGATAATGGCTCACCGTAAGCTTAGGCCATTTGTTATCTGGGTCCATATTTACCTTTTAAAAGGTAAAACACCTATGCCCTCAGCACATAGACATCCAGCCTGGGTCCAGTGCATGCTATGGCTCCTATCCTGGGTGTGACAGAAGTGTGGGGTAACACACATTGACTCCCAGTTAATGACTTCAATTCACAAAAAGCCATTCCCACTCTTCCCTCCACCTCCCACTAATGCCCTTGTAACCCTTCAGGGAGCTAAACTGGCAGAAAACTCTCCTTCTGCTGGTTGGGGATTGTGGCAGGGACATGACTATGCCTGGGCCAGGGTGAGAAGGGGGAGCATGGGCCGGGGAGAACCACCACCATCCCTTGCAGTAGCTGCTAGTATTTCATGGACTGTAATGAGCAATGTGTAGACACCAGGGTGTCCAGGGGGATCAGAGGGGAAAGGACACCTGCCTGGAACAAGGAAGAGCATGACTCCCCTCAAACATATGTGAAGATTCACATCTAGATTTACAGCCCTCAGAAAAGGCAAATTTTGAGGCACAGAGCCATGATCCAGCCCTTAGTTCATGCTGCCATGATCGGATGCACGCTGGTTCAGAATTCTGCTCAAAGCCACTTGCAAGATCAAGGCCTTTCTTTGTAGCCCCTTTGGACCAAAGATGGTCTAGTTTTCTAAAATGCTTTACATCCCTGCAGCCTTTGCAAAGGGAGGAAATTACGCCAGCCTGCTGAAACATTAATGTGAAAACTTTGTTGGCTCAGTCTTGGTGTTCACCTTTGTGCTCAGGCTTGATTTTCTACGTGTGTGCATAATTACTAGTGTATTCATTAAGAGTGCCCATGGTGTCAAACAACTCTAAATAGACACCAGAACAGAGGGTCAATCCAAACACTGTGCATAAAAGGTGAAAAAAAAATCTGTAAAGAAAAGGTCAAGAGGAGTCCAATTATGGAGCAACTTTTGAAAAAGATTAATATATAATTTCGGGTATATATTTTAAAATTAAAAAACCCACAGACTTTACTTATTTTGTGTTAACTAGAACTAAGGATAAATTATTTTCACATATCAAAATATAAGAATTCTGTTGTGCATATAATTTGAAACATGCTATAGAACATCAAATGCTCTTTGAAAATAGTAAATTATTCACAAAAATTGACATTGTTTGTCAAAATTTCATACTTGTCTAGACATTTTGCCACAAGTAGAAGAAAACCAGTATGGTCTAAAGTGTTTTCTGGACCATGGCAATATTCCTCAAGTCTTTTTGCTTTGAACAAGAAGCATCTCAGTCGCAAAAATTATGCAGTACTAAATTATGAGGTGCTGGGAGAGAAGTCTTAATTCCAGAGCCTCTACTGTAATTTTGGTTGAATTCTTTTTCTAGGATCATGGCCAGCAAGAAAGGAGGACTTTCAGAGCTCAATTAACAGATTGAAAGAGGGTATAGAGAGGAGGAGTTTAAGTGCATTTGACATTGGAGAATGTTTTGGATGAAAGAACCTGGACCTGAGAACAACTAGGTGTAGGAAACAAAAAACGTAATGCAAGAATGAATGAACAATGGGACAGGTTGCCCTGACAAGTTGTGCAGTGTCTGTATATGGAGGCTCCCAGCATCCAATAGGACAAAGTAACATGGTCTGAAGCCAATGTTGACCTGGTTCTGAGCCGTAAGTTGGATGTGAGAACGAATGTCCCTTCCTGCCTGAGTGAACTTGGCACTTCAGAGTGAATGGGTCTACCGCAGCCTAAAGTGAAGTGGCTTCATAGCAAAACTGCCAGTTTCAAACACCTGACAATGCCTGTTGTGAGTTCACCAAGTCTGACTGCCTCAGAACAGTCCAAAGCTCATGACCAGGGCAAGGGAACTCCATCCCTCACCTAGTCAGGATCTGTGCATGACAATAGGAGCACGATCTGCCCATCTGTAGGACCTGTGTGCTCAGTGCTCCTGTTCCCCTGCCTAAAATGGGCCTTACCCATTTAGGTCAGACCCATAACCTAAAGGGATGCTCATGGAAACCATTTCCCTCCCACCAGTGATGGGGAAGAGCCTCCAAGAGCGAGACAAAAGCAGAGGAGAGGCTGACCAATACAAGGCTGTATTGGTATCTTCCCCTCTCTGGAAGCCACCTCCCTTGGATGGAGAACCCAGCCTCTGGGCTCAGGGCCCCTCATTCTGGTTCTGACTCTGCCCCATTTTGCCTTGGTTTGTTTCATGATCCAGTACCTGCACTGCTGGGGAACCCTCTAAGAACTATTGGCATGGAAGGGGCCCCACAGCAGACATCAGCTGGGGATAACCCGTGATGCCCAGGTCTTCAAGGCCCTCCATCTTTCTCAGCTCAAAAGGACAATGTCTTCCCATGCTGGCATATGAACTCAATGATACATCCATGGTCCAGAGGTACCTAAAATAGCCAGTCACCAGGAGGATATTTGGGGACCACTGCCCACTTCCCTCTTCTCAGCATCCCAAGGTGGCTGCCAGGGACGGGGCTGTTTGGGGCTCTGGTCAGGCTCTGTGCAGATCTTCTCTTTGATGCTGCTGGAAAACCACAAGGCATGATGGGCATTGGGATCCAAAGGTGTTGTGCTGTCTGGTACATGTGAGGGATGACCCCCAGTAAGTACCAGGATCTCTGCAGCCAGGACTTGGCTCAGCACGCATTAAACAAGCTCCTGTGAGGAAGGGGAAAAACCCACCCACAGAGTCCTCTGCCTCCCACCAGCGGATTGGCTCAGCGCTGCAGCTGGATCCTCAAGCACGGGTTGCAGGGGGGGTTTATTGCGTCTCAAAAGAGAAAGACTAATTTCCTCGCATCTCCAGCAGAACATCCCACCCATTTTGCAAATCCTTTGGCAGTATTTGTCATTTATGACTATCAGTAATGATTTTCCAGGCCTCCCTTCACAGCCTTTCTCACTAGGAGAAAAAAAAGCCATAACAGAAATTGTTTGTGTTTCTAAATCACAAACAGGAGCATTGTGTTATCCTAAGAGCTATCATCTTTATTTTTAGGATATTTAATCAATTTGAATGCTTTCAGATATATTTTAGTCAGACTACTTTGGGAGCTTACCTCCCAATTCTGGTTGCCATGGCATAACAGTGATTTCTCTTCTAGCTAAAAATAAACCTTCAGCAACAAATGTATTAGCCATTAAAAGAAAAAAAAAAAAAAAAGAAAAAAAAAAGAAAAAAAAGAAAAAGAAAGAAAAACACACCAAAAAAACCCAACAAAAAACCAACCCATGATGAAAACAAAGCCCCTCCCCATACACCAGTCCATGTTACCCCACACAGCTGCTCCTTTGGTATCAGTTGTACGAGGCCTTTAATGGACCCTCTCTGCCTCTCCTTTCCTATTTACACACTTCTATATTCTGGTTAAGGAAAGATGGACAACTGCCTAAAACATTGCAAACATTTTAAAAACAGCATAAAATCAAGTGCTGTAACAGAGACTCATGGTCCTCAGTGAGGCAGAACTGCCTGTTCTCAAAGCCTCCATAGCTCCTGGACTCTGTTGGGAGAAATCTTTTCTTTCTTTGGCATGAATCCAAGCAAAGGAAAAAACCCTCCCTCAGCAAAAAGGCTGATGGCAGACAAAGCTGGGGCACTTCTTCCCCAGTGTGGAGGCAGCCCCGATCCCACACCTACTCAGCCACCTTGGCAGGGTGGTAGGGAATGGGTGAAGTTCTACTGCAGCCTTGTACAAGGCACTTCATCCCTTCTGGTGAAAAATTCTCTCCTTTGCAGCTATATGTTTTGGTCAAAAATAAAGTGGTATGACACAGATTTAACAATAAAATTCAATTACTGGAAACAAAAAAACAAACAAGTCACCTATGAGCATCTCCACATGATTTGCAAGTGTTAATTTAGAGGTACAGAAGGCTACAGCAATGCTAGAGATCATAAAAAATAATATTAGTAGGTTCAGGGAAGTGTTTTCTTTCAGTTTTGATTACAAAAACCTCTTCCTTCCTCATACAGGCATCTGTGAGTGCAGTGCAAAAGGAAGAGGGCAAGTCTGGCCAGGTCTGTCCTGCCCTGCCCTTGTGCCTCTCAGCCCAAATGACTTGGTAATCTCCCCACTGAGCCCTGGAAGGAAATGCCTCAGCCACGCAGATCCCAGCACGCCTGCACAAGGGTGTGGAGCAGAACACGCAGCTTGTTCTGTTCCTTGCTGACCAGCCACGGTGAACAGGGGGCGGAATGGTAACCTGGACATTTCTGAAGTTCACTTAGAGAAATGAGACTGGAGCAAAGAAAGGAGTACTCTCAGGTAAGACAAGGAGTTCAGCTGTTGACCCAGCTGGGTTGGTTAGAAATCTCTGTGATTTTGTGGAAGATGACCTGCCCTTTCCAAAACTCTCCATATTTGCCAGGTCCTTATTTGCTGGTCCTCACACTCCTCTTTTAGCCTGTGAGACTGATCCTTGTCTGTCTTTGTAAACACAGTAGCTAAAGGAAGGAGAGAAGCAACTCCTGTCCCCAGGGACTGCCTGGCTCCTGTCCATGTAGAAAACTCCCCATCCTTGATGTCATCAGCACCCTGCTGATAAATATATATACATATATATAATACACCTATAATGTGGCTGTCCTCTTGTAGCTGCTAAGAGCAGAAAGGTTGGTGGCTTTGAGAATGTCTCCTTGTGAACCTGTTTCCTCAGCTCCTGCAGGGACAGGGTAATGCTGATGGTTCCATGGTTAAAGCCTGGCAGGTTTGTGACAGGGAAAGCTGTGTCCTCCAAGGCCTGTGTGTTGAGGCTGGGGACCTCAGTGGGTGTTCTCCAGCCTGAGGCAGAAGCATGCACTTTCAACGTGCTTGCAATGGGTGCCCAGTCCCCCTCCAACAAAAAACCAAGCAGACGGAGCATGGGAGTTTCTGTAACTGGCAGCTCTTTCAGTCCAGGAGACGCCCTAGGGCTCAACACTGGTGTGAATGCTAGTGCAGTGGCTAACCAACCCAGCAGGGCCACCATCTGAACTCCTTGTTTTACTTGTTGCTAATGCCAGCATTTTAATAAAAAATCCACCCTTGCCTGGGAGAAGAGTAAAGCACTGCCAGAATAGAGCTGGCCTGAGATCTTATCCCAAATTTGTACCTATATCCACACAAGCCAGGACATCATTCTCGTACTTTTCCTCACAGAACATGGCCCTCAGGCCTGGAGCTTGTATTTGGGTAAGAGAACAAGTCTGTGCTTTGTAGATGGATGGATTAAGGTCCCAGGCACGAGACACCATGGCTGGCCCAGCGTCCCCAGCTGTGACCTGAGAACCTGCAGGCCTGGAGAGGCTCTCCAAAAGCACACTTGATGTTCCTTCCCTCTCTGGCCCTCAGGCCTTGATGAACAGACAAGGTTCATCCCATCCCCTGTCCTCACTAGTGACACAAGCACAGCAAAGAAACCAATCTCATTAACACTGCTGTTGCACTTTTTGAACATTGTTTTTCCGTAGCTACACTGTCCAGCCTCCTCCTCTTGTGTCTTACCAGCACAGGTTTGAAGGAACAGAAGGACATGTTCCACAGGAGCAGAGCTGCTGAGCTCACAGTGCAGGGACTCTCAGGCTGAGTGAGGATGATGGGGAAGTTGGAGTGAAGACTCTTGGAGCCTGACTGTTCTTCTTGTGCCAGACCCATGTCAATGCCATCAGCCCTTGGAGGAACGTGGCCTTCCACTCATTCTCTTTCTCCTCTGGGCTGTGGGAAGAGTGAGAAGCTGTTGGGTCTGTCTGCAGGTCCCAGGTCATGGCAGAGAGGCTGTGGGGTTTTGGCTGCCTTTTCCCCCAGGGCCTGGCTCCTGAGGAGGATGTGTAACAGCCCATGTGCCCAGAAATTTCTGGAAGGGCTGCTCAATCTTGAAATTGCTTTTGGGAGAGACAATGAAGGAAAGCAGATCCATTTTCTGCCCAAGCTCAGCAAAGTGCCTTTGCTGGGCATACAGAAACACTCCACTGTCTCTCCATTTGAGTTTCTGTTTTCCTTTACAGCTCACATTTTTTCCTTTCTGCTGCAGGAAGTCAGCTGACAATTTTAAATAGCTTTAAAATCCCTATTGTGGTATTTAATGGTTTTCCCAGACCATCTTCCCTGTGTTTTATTCTGCTCCTCTCTTTCCTTATATATCCATATTTTCTTCTGGAATATGTCTCCAACCAGCTACAGAAGACCTTTCCCTCCTGAAATTATTTATTACTAGTTCATCATCTTGGAAACCAACTGTTTTCCAGCTCTGCTTTTAATAGATGCAGTCATTTCTCTTCATAGAGACCCAAACCTGAGTTTCTGAGAACAAAAATCCCTCAGTTGATTATCAGCATTGTCATTGTTTGGGCTTTATTTATATTGTTTCTTTCCACCTTTCCTCACAAAGAGAGGCTAAACCTCCTCTGATGCAGTGCCTATCATGACTGTCAACTATCTGGCACTGTCATTAGTTTTACTGAAGCCAGAGGGATTTCTCTGCACTCAGCTAAATGTGATTGTGTGTGTTTGCAGGCTTGAGAACAAAAAATAAATGACAGTATCTGAAAACTTCTGATAATTTATGGATCTAGATTTCTACCCCTCTAATGGAATCCCTGTGGAGGGTGAAACAAATTGCCACTGGTCTGAAACAGGATCATGCAACCTAAAATAGCCCCATGCTGCCTCACTCCAAACTGCCTGGCATTTTTTGCTGTCATCTATCTGGCAGACCTAAAACAGCAAGGGTGCCTCAAAACGCAGCATACTTATGGCCAAAAGGGCTCCCTGAGCTGTTTAGCAAATGCAAAGAGAAAAAGGGGTTAAAAGCCAAGAAATATTTTTACTTGAATCTATCTGAAAAAACCATCTTGGAGTCTTCTTCAGGAAGCATTGCAGTGTGCAAAGAAATGCCATACACTGGTGCACTCTTGGTGCTTCCAGCACTAAGTATATTATAAACATACTGCTTTAAGGTCAAAGAGGTGGCAAATCTGTGGGAGAATCTTGCATCAGTCTCATAAAAAATCATAGGATTTTAATGACCTCTTCCTTCTCCTGCTCCTGTGAGCCGCTTGCCTCGTCACTAAATTGTTTTCCTGCTGCTCAGATGTCATCCAGGAACAGAAGGGAAGTGTCCAAAGACTGTGTGCTGGTCTCCAAATGTGCAGCATGTGCTGTTGCCCCTCCACAGGAGAAGAGTCACTTTCGGATGACAGACAGGTATTTTAACATCGAGGCTGAGAGCCTGGTGCACCCCTGGGCACATCAAACATCTGCACAGCTGTGCCTTTGGGCGCCTGGCTGCAGGAACCACGGAGCCGCACCTGCGAGTCGGCTCACTGCATGGCACAGCTGCCAAACCATGGCCCGAGGGATGGGTGGCAGAAGGTGAAGGTGGTTCGTAGGTGGTTTCCATCAGGACTGTGCATTCAAGGGATGACATTGCCCCCTTGGTCAGTTGAGTTGGAGGGGGCTGGTCATCACTCAGAGTCTGCCAAGCAGACACAATACCTGTGTGAAATGCTGAATTTTGGGCTATTTTTCAGTGGCCTGAAACACTCATTGAGTTTCATCTGGCTTTCCATGTTCTTCTTCTCTCTCTGGTTTAATTCAAAAGCCTGCATTTCTGTTTTGACATTGTAAGGGAGATGCTGTCTTTAACTTATCACTGTCCTTTGTAAAATCATATCCAGAATAGATACCTAATGAGGCTGGGTAAACCACAAGCATATTCACGTGCTTAGATATCTACGACTCACCCTGACCATTCCTGATACAACCCTTACCAAGGCTGTGATTGTTCTTAAAACTAAAGGTACCACGCATTGTACCTATGTATATGTGCATGTGTGTGTTTGTGTGTGTGTATACACTCATATAAAAAGTCTTTAAATTTGTATTTACATGAAAAATACATACAAAGCTAAAATAAATGCGTATGTAGTTATATTTTGATAGCACTACGGCCAAAAGGATTATAACTCAACATCAAATGTACATTCACTGTCTGCTGGTACTGTGAGTTGGTTAACTGTTGGTTAGGTCTTCTTCTGTGTGCACATATCTGCTGAATTAAGAAAATTACTGATTTCCCTGTGTGTAAAAGTAGAAGTAAAAAATGCATCATGGAGCTTGCAGTACTCTAACGAGTACTGAGAGCACCTGCCTCAGCCACGTTTACTCCTCAATCAATTCAGAAATCTTGGTGAGAGCATCTTGCATGTTAGGGAAAGCTCTTAGCCATTTGTGATTGTGATTTGTGGTTATTATCCCAAAGGAAATATGATGCCCTGGGTCCTGGTAGGAGGAGGGGATGGTAGACATGGCTCCCCCAAAACCTATTCTGGGGTCTGGTTTTCCACCTCATACACTGTGGGAATCCGCTGTGGGGGAGAGCAGCCCTCCCTTCCCAGCCAGTTCACAAGGGATAGAAGCCTCCAAACTCTTCTGGTGGGCTTCCAAATTTCCAGATTGCTACAGATTCAAGGTTTTTGACATCTTTTGTGTTCCAGATTGATGCAAGATTCAAGTTTCCCCATGGATCATATTCCTAGTGGAAAAAAGAATCACTTCTGGGTCAGAAAAAAAAAAAAATAGTTTAGAACTGGGATATTTTTCATCAGAAAAAGATTTAGGAACATTTATTTAGGGCCACACATCAGAAAGTGCCAGTTTCTATACACATCTCTTAGTAAAAATATAGTAAAAATGTGTTAGGAAGAAAGGTCTCAATCCATTCTAAATGTTTGGGATTTTCTTTTCTTCCCACATTTAAAAACAAACAAAAAAAACATCCAAACAACTCCCCCCCAATATGGTCTAACAAGATATTCTGGATTTGTCAAAATGCTTCTGGGCATAAAATACCCAACCAGAACAACCTGCACTTGGTTTTGGTTCCTTGATTCCTCCCTAGGAGCTCGCTCCTTGCTCCCATGGGACACCCTGGTCATTCCTGTGGCAGCCAGAGCTGCCTCCTTCTGCAGCTCCAGGCACAGCAGGCAGCTGTGGAGCATCCAAGTCCCAGCTCCTGCCATGGCTGCTCTTGTAGCTGCAAGGGAAGCAAATGCTCACCTTGCTGCTCTCTGGGATGCTGGAGCTGGCCAGGTATGGAGCCAGGAGTCAAGTTTTACAGGTCAAAAGTTAATAGAACTGTTCTTATAACAGGCACATTGACAATCAGCTTTGGCAAGCAGTTCAGGAAAGCTCCTGTGTACTCCTTCGAGCTCCTTGAGCTTCTGTGTAGCAGGGGCTCTGCAGTAAAATAAAGTAGCAAAAACACAAAAAAGCACTGAAGAACTGGGGCAGCAAGTCTGAGAAAAAGCTGTGTCTTGAGCAAGGGAAGGAAGTGAGGAGATACAGGAAAGCAATCCTTCTGAGTAGTGCTGTCCAGATCTTGTGTTTATGGACCTGCAAATGTCTGCATTGTGGTTTTGTTGTTGTTGTGGTTTTTGTGTGGTTTTTTTGTTTGGTTGGTTGGGTTTGGGTGTCTTGTTGTTGTTGTTGTTGTTGTTGTTGCTGTTGTTGTTGTTGTTGCTGTTGTTGTTGTTGTTGTTTTTCTGAGTTCTGATTTCATGGGCCTGTGCAGAACAAAAGGGGATTGGTAAAACAACCACAGCAATATTTTCTATTTCCTACTCCATTTTCCTTGATCTTATTTTAACTTGTGTTTATTAGTAGAATTAATGCAGGACTAAACCCTTAATCCTCTACATACCGACTGACCACAGTACTACTGTGCATGGGAGCATTATGGCAGGGCAAGGACTGAGTCATGGAGCTGAGGGATAATTGATTAATGGAGCAGCAGAAGATTGCACAGCTCATTTTGATCTGCACTTTGTTGAACAAGGGCCAAAGTTCCAGCACTAACTTTGCAGTTTCATGTGGGACACTTGGGCAGATCAGCCCCACAGTAGTGCTGGCACATACCTATATTCTCTGTACACCTCTGTCAGTCTGTAAATACCATTTTCAGCCTAGGCTTTCTTGTGAATAGTTATAAGGCTTGGTAAATCTTTTGTTCAGACTGGGACTGACTTGGGCAATGGCAAGAAAATAGCCTGAAAATGCCTTCTGTCACTCTGTGCAGCACTGGTGGGATTTGGGGTCTGAGAGTCTGGGCAGTGGACACATTGCAGGGACAGAACAGTTTGGCAGTATTTCACTTCCCGTCTCCACCCCGTCACTCCTGTCTGCCATGTCCCAGCATCCACGTCTGTATGGCCTTGCAGTGACATTGGTCTCATGGGAAAAGCATTTATAAAACTCTTTATTGGGTTTGCATGGCTAGGTCTCAGTAGCAGGGGGCCTACAGAGGTGTCTTCTGTGAGAAGCCACCAGAAGGTTCCTCCATGTCCGTCAGAGTTAATGCCCAGCTCCAGGACGGACCTGCTGCTGGCCAAGGCCGAGCCCATCAGCGACGGTGCTAATGCCATCAGTAGGCTGGGGATGGATCCTTGGAGGGGACACAACTGACCCAAGTCAACCAAAGGGTTATTCCACACCAGGTGATGTCAACTCTGATATAAAAGTTAAGGAGAGGAGGAGGAAGGGAGGTGTTCATTATTTGCAATATTTGCCTTCCGGAGCCAATGCTAAGGGTGCTGAAGTCCTGCTTCCCAGGAAGTGGCTGGGCATTGCTCGCCGATTGGGAAGTAGAGAGTAAAGCCGTGGTTTTGTCTTTGCTTGTGTGCCTGAAACTTTCTCTTTTGCTTTAGTAAACTGCCTTATCTCAACCTGTGAGTCACTTTCCATCTTATTTTCTTTCCCCTGTCCAGCTGGGAAAAGGAGTGATAGAGCAGCCTGGTGGGGACCTGGCATCCAGCCAAGGTCAACCCACCACAGCTACAAATCTAAGTTAAGAAAAATTTCCATGTTAAAACTGTCTCATAGGCTGTCTGCCAGCAGCCTCTGAAAGAAAAAGGAAAAATCACTCTTTAGAGTGAAAAGAAGGAAAGAGTTGCTAAAATTTATGCTAGGCTTGCATACAAAATCCATCGAATTTTCATGCTGGCAAACATGAGGACAGGATATATCAACAAAGCTGTTAGAAATTGAGTTGCTGAGCACTGCAAATAAAGAAAGGTCCCTGACTGTAAAGCAGGGCCAGCCCTTCTTCTGTGAGCTTGAGACTACAGTTGCCTGTTTGCTACAAATGCAGGCCCAGATGCCAAGTGCCTTTTCTCTTTGAAAATGAAAATTACCTTTTAGATGGGTGTTTTTACAGAGTTTGAAGCAGTGACTGGGCATTCACCCACTAGCTCAAGATACCACTGAGATTTCTGATCAGATTGCTTTGGTTTTTTTGAATACTGTTTTTTTCCAGAGTTACTGGTGTAAGAGCGCTACCTGTTTCAACAAGGTGATGTACCTGCAGCACAGTAGAGGTGATCAAAGTGGCCTCAGTTACTCAGTTACCAGTGTCCAGAAATGTCAGGCTGCCTCCCTGCAGCAAGGTGTGTGCTACCACCACCCTCCTGCCTTGCCACCAAGGCTTAGGAGTCCAAGAATGATCCACAAGTTCACTCCTGGGTTTGCAACAAGCAAGCTGCAGCTATCCCTCAGGTCTGTGCATCCTGAGCCAGTAATCTTGCCATCTCACTGACCTTTGGTTTGCCTGTGCTACATTTTAGCTTCATTTTCTGCCATGTCTTATTACTCGGAAATTATTTGTTCCCTCAAAATTTGTTTTATAGGGTTATAAACCAATGAGGTTGGATTAATGAGTGTGTAAACAACTTGAATCATACCCTCCTTTCCATTTCTCACACTAAGTGGATTCCTGCGTTATGGTATCTGTCTCTGATTTGATAGATCAGAAATCCTTACTATCAGCCAATTTCATGGGCCAGTTCCCTCAGCACCAGGGATGGAGATTATCTGGTCTTTTTAGCTGGAATATATTAAACTCAGAGTTTAGCTTCCATCTGTAGCAGGGTAATTTCCATTTCTCTGAACATTTCCATTAGTCATCCTGGCTCTGACCCTGCAGTCTAGATAATTATTCTTATTGAATTGCAGCGCCAAGCTAGTCTCTTATTTTTTGAGACCTGAATAAATTGTTACTCCTTTTAACCTGAGCAGGAAGCTGAATGTCAGGATCTCGCAGATAATTTTATTTGGGAAGGTAAATCAACAGGAGGAATTGAGTGGCTCTGAAGAAGTTTCGTTGGTTTGCTTGCAAGGAGGTGCAAAGACCAGAACAAAATGCTCTAATGGGTTCCCAGCTGCCTGTTCCAAGCCCATATGGATGGTGCTGGAGCAGCCAGGACCAGGCAGGGCTTCCCACAGAGCTGGAGCTACTGTCACTGCGGCCACCCTACCCTGTCAGCAGTCAACTGCAATGCCTCATGTCCCAAACATGAAACATTTTGTTCATCTTTGAGAAATTTTTCTCATTAGCGTATCGTTATAATTTACTTTTGTTATTTTTCTGCTCTTGCCCTCTTGGTCCAAGGTCGTCTTCTGCAATGAGATTTTCTATAACCAGTTTGATGGATAACAAAATAGGTTGAGGTAATGTCATCTTTGCTTGGTTCAATGACAAATGAACTTCTGCATCCAAGAATACCTGGGGCTTGTAACTCTTAGCAGAACTTTTTTCCAGATAGAAACTGAACTTCAGGTCTTTTCAATGATGTGATTCTCAAGTGTGTCTATTTCTGCTGAAACTGCAAAGCATTCTCCCACTTCTAAAGCTGCTGCTCGGAGTGTGTGGCAGAGCACTGAGTCTGTTTCACAGTCCCTAGTTCCCCAATCACCTCTTCCAAAATTAGCTGATAACATCCCTTGTTTCTGTTTACATTGGTTTCTCTGTTTCCTTAACAGCTCATAGATCAGTCACTGTACTTTCTGTTTGTTTGTCTATCTATCCATCTTTTATCTTCTAACTATCTGTCATGCTCATTGCTTTTGCTCCACCATTTTCTGTACAATATCCACATTTCCTTCCCTTTGACCAGTTCCCTAACAAGTGTGCAAACACTGCAGTTGTGTGTTTCTGATCTTGTGCACATTGCTACCTGTATCAAGCCCAGTCCTTCCCCCTCTGCACTTCAGGCTGTATGTAAGCTTTTTCCATCAGCTGGATTTTCCCTCTGTCCTTCTTGTTCTCATTCCTTTGTCCATTGATATCTCTGCTTTTAAATCACTTTTCTCTCTCTCTCTAGTAAAATCAAGCAAATGGCTTTACTGAGTTTCACATAACCTCCTCCTCTTAATTTTTTTTTTCCTAAGTCTTTTATTTCTAGGCTTATCAGCATTTATCCCACCAGACTGATAGCTTAGGCATGCAGGTGAAGTCCCTTTGCCAAGAGGAGTCCCATTCCTGGAAATGCCTATTATTGCAGCAAGAATGTGATGAATGTTGTGTGTATGCTGTGCTGCCACGAGGGATGTCACATGAGCTTTCTTTGTCTTGGATCCCTGAGTACTTTTCAACATTATTATCAAAAACTTATAAGAATTTGCTGATTATTTGGTGGAAGTTAATCAAGCTGAAAAGTAGATTAACTACATTAATTCACTTCCATTTAGCTTTTGCTGGAGTTTTCTTCTTCAGCAGTTATTTGCTGAACTTGGAGGTTGCTTACTTCATCTTGTGAACAAACCTTTGTGTCTACCTGTCCCTGTAAGTGCCCGTGGCTTTTAACTTTTAAGGTTATCAAGGCAAGCGTAGGTGTACAAGACACAGCATCTTGACTCATCTGCCCTGTCCCCTGGCTGTGGCTGCAAGTGTTGAGACAGCAGTGCCACTGGCTTTTGTTGGGATCTCATGGAGGGTTGCACCTCTTGGGTCAGCCAGACAGTACCCTAGCAGGAACGAAATGATCCAAGGAGTACAGTAACAAACTCATTGGTGTGATGATGTGAAAACCAGCCTTCAGGCCAAAAGGCTTTTTCAGACATAGGCTGAATTGTTTGAATATCCATCATTCCCCCTGGTAGCTGACTCTAACCCTCACTAGCTGGAATTGTCACCATGAGAGCAGGACCTCATCAGAGCCCTATGAACACTCTACATTGCCACTGCGGCAGCCTTCCATTCTGCTAAAATCCCTGGGTACCTCACACTGCAAGGGAGTTGGAGCACTCACGCAGTCCCTTACAGGGCTGCCTGTGTGTTTGCCCATCCAGGGCTAATAATGAACACCTGGGGTGGGATTTCATCCAAGTGTGCACATCTAAAACTAAAGGCAAATCAGATACTTACACCCCATTACAGTTAATGGAACCTCCAGAATGACTCAGACACTCAGATTTAGGTATGCATTGGAAGGTGAGAGGAATAAATTTAGGAGTCCACCAAATGAAGCTAAATCCTGTCTTTCATGACTGATAAAACCTTCATCTTCTCCAAAGGTTTTCCAAATCCCTATAGGCATAAACCCAGGCACTAAGTAAACAGTTGGAGGCTTTTCAGCAAAGTCAGTCACAGACCCAGCCAAGGCTAATGCTTATCCCCCCAAATCACACACTTTCCCCATCCATCCTTGGGCTGGAGAAGCTGCTCCAATTCCCACCTCATGCCTCTTGTGCTAGAGCTGGAGGGAGAGCAGCGACTGCTCCTGTCCTGCCCCACATGTTGTGCCACAGATGGGGTGGGTCAGCACAGCTGTTGGGTGGCAGACAGAGGGGTGAGGAAATAGTCACTTCTTCCTTTCTATTACTTATGCTGTTCAATGTCTGGGGAGGGAGTGTGTGTTGGACTGGTGATGGCACCTATGTCAGTGTGTGTCCCCATCTCTCCTTCTGTCAGTCTGGGCAGGATGGCTTAGTGCTGCTGCTCCTTTTGTCCAGTGGGACTGCAAGGGGGGTGCATTTTCTTTGCCGTTACTGACACCACTAATCTCTGCTTCAAAACCAGCTTTCTGAAACTCAGGAGGAAAAATATTTTCCTCCCTTTCCAGCACAGATATGTTTTGCTTGTTGAGGCAAAGGGTTGCAGTGCCTGTCTTTCTGCACTGCAGCACCAGCGAATACGTCTCACAGGAACATTCAGGCATCTATTTGCTCCAAGATAGGAACACCGAGACTTTTATTTCCACTGCTTAACCTGTTTAACCTTGTTTGTCTACTAACAAACTCCACTTGTGCGCTGTTCTTTTTATTTTGGTTGCTGCTGCTCAGAAAAAGAAAGTTCATCAGGAGAAAAACCTCTCAGCTCATGCCAGAGCTTACTGAAGAAAAATAGACTTGGGTTTGAGTTTCACTTTTTCCCTTGCAGAGAGGCCCAAACCAGTCAACAGGGCTCCTCAATTCCTTCACTGAGTCTGCAGCTGATCTCCCTCTGGGAGATGCTGTCTGGGAGCTTAGGGCTTCCCATGCATTTCTTGACCACCTGGCAGAGATGCAGCAGCAGAACAGGGGAAGGGCGGCAACGGGGAGCAGGTATGTGTCCCCAGGCACATTGATCCATCTGGTAGGTCATCCTGATACCACATGGGGACAAGAATAACCAGCAGTGGCCTGTGCAGCAATCATCTCATGCATCCCCATGTGAGACAGACATTCCGAGGGGAGGTACACAACTGGCACGTTACCATTTGCATGTGCATGTTAAACAGCGCTGATTGCAAATTAACCATCTTTTAGCCTGCATTAGAGTATTGTCATTGAATAACTGTGCACAGCATGAAAATGCCCATTGATGGCAGGGCAATTTGAAGATGAAAATAAGTGCCCCTTGAAGCAGGAGATGCACAGCTACAGCTTCTGCAAGGCGATGGTTTTTCCAAGGTACCCCAGCCTGGGCAGACAACTACACTGGGAAAACACAAGTCAAAATGCTTCCAGAAGAACCCCAAGGTAAATAAAGAAACTCTCAGGACTGTTTAACTGAGCACAGACTATTGGCAGCCTGTTCCAAGCACCAGTATGGTAAATCCCCAAGTTGTGCTGCACTGGGATGGAGTGTCCCAACAGCTGGAGCCAGGATTTGCCCCTGGGTGATGGGGGTGACTTTCTAAGTCATGCTGCTTCTGCCAGCTCTGGGCACCTGAGATTGTACTTCTGGAGAATTGTGACAGGTTGGGACCAAGGGCGGGTCTGCATTCCCCTGTGGGCATGGAGTATTTCAGTGGGGGCATTTCAGGGAGCCCTGTGGCTCTGGGCAGAGCACCTGAGGTGAAGTGGTTTGGGTACAGTGCGTCCCTCAGCGTGCACATCGTGCTCATGCAAGGCAAAAAAAGGGGGTGGAGAGTGGAAGCAGGGGAGAAAGGAAACAGCTGCCTCATGCATGAAAAGATTTGCCAAACTCCCATGGTTAGATTTAATAGCTGGGTGCTGCAAGCTCAGGAGAACAATGTAATTTATGTCATTACTGCTAAAAGGCTGGTTTGATGGCAAGGGTTTCATTTGAGTTGCCTAAAATGTTTAACAAAGGGGAAAGTGAAAACAAACATGAAAGCAGTATTAAAAATTATGAGGATTTTGGGGAGACTGCCAGGTACATTTTTCCAGTGGTACAAAGTCCTCTCCTGACACACAGCTCATTTTGCCAATGCTAACTCTAGGATATGAAGCTGGAGCTGGAGGTAGAAGGAAATAATTAGGTTTTGCTTTAGCCACACATGTTTCTGGAACAGTAGTCGGGGTCACCCTGTTGTGCTTGGACAGAAGAAGCAATAGTGTGCTTTTTTTCATCAGTATTAATTGTCTCTTCTTGAAAATTTACTTCTTAGCATTTTTTTAAAGTATTTTGGGAATGGGAATGGAAGGAGACAGAATAGGTCCAAGGGGAGGAGGTCTGGGTGGTTGTGCCACACCCACCTTTCCTACTAGTGCACTGAACATGACACTCTTGTTCTCGCAGCAGCAAAAGCAGTGTGTGTGGCTAACCCTGCTGTTCCGCCTGGGTCTGCACACAGTTCTATTTTTAATGCACCAGCTCATACAGCATTGAGTGGAGCGTGGTGGGAACTCAAGTTAGAAAAGTGCTGCTGCTTCCTGAAGGCACCACCAGGCTGCCCTCTCAGTTCTGTCTGCTAGGAGGCCATATGGTGCTTGGTATGTCCAGTCCTCTCCCCAGAGCTCCAAATGCCACCGAGTGCCGCAGAGGAAGCACAGCTCACAGGCAACACATTCACAGTTCTCTCCGTGCTGTGCTGAAGCTGTGTCAGGGTGCCTTCCTTGGCTGCCTGCTCACCCTCTGCCAGCACAACATCCTGAAGGACTCAGCCACACAGGGAAAACTGTGACAGCATCAGCCTCTGGGCCCCCATTTGGGCGGAAGGGCTTCTCTGAGGTGTTCTTGCTCTGAGCAGATAGCTGGCATTAGCTGCCATCCTAGCCAGGCTCCTTCTGCAGCACTGCTTAGTGCCTAAATTACTCGTGTCAGGAATTCACCACAGACCCCCCAGCCTGCAGAGGGCTGCACTTGCCTGTATTTGCCCACCATTTGGCACTGGTGGGATCACTGGGAACAGGCCAGGTGTTTCCAACCCCTTTCCCTGAAGAGACACGTTCTCCTTACATCAGTTTGCATGCTCACCAGAAGGCCCTTCTCCCATGCAGGGGCACACTGGAGATGACGGTCAGCTCACCCTCATCCAGCAAGGCTGATCTTTGCTTGCTGTTAATGGCAGCCAACTGGGTAGCAACGATTTTGCAACAGAACGGCTGCCAGGCCATTCAGATTATCTGCTCCAGTGCTTTGAGAGACAGCTGGTAAAGCAAATAGTAACAATCCAGGGAAATTATCTTTATTTGCCTGTAAGCATAGCACTGTAATGTGAGGCTCAAATGAGCCTCTTTTGGCACCCAAGGTCAGCGTTGCTTTTTGCATATGGCATGCATTAGGATCATCCCAGTCCCATGACAGCATCTCTTAACCAAGAAGCTGCATTTCAAAATTAGATGTATTTTGTTGCTCTTGTCAGAGATCAGCTTACAGAATTGGCTGGCAGGGAGGTTTGAAGGCTCATATGTGCAAATACTTGAATACTTTTAGATGAGTTTTAAGAATACATTATTATACTTTATCTTCATCTAAGACTTGCTGCACACAGGAGATGGTCACCAATGTCCCATCAGCTTAAACAGGACAAGATGCAGGATATGCACGCCAAAAAATCCCCACTTTCCTGATGCTGAACATCCCATTCCCTCTCCCTTCTATCCTTACAAAGTTAATGTTATGAAGCTGGTGGTTATGAAGGTGGTTTCTTATAGCGTAAAATATGTCTTTTGTTGCCAGACCCACAGATCTTCAGACTCTGAAGATATCTGTAATTTAAGGGTCTGACATTATTTTTCTGTGCCTTTTTCTGCATAGGTGTGTGCTTTTCTGCCCCATTCTCTGACTCTGAAGCCAGGGAAATATGGCAAGAGAGACACTCAGACAGTGATGAAGCTGCTGGATCTCAGCATAAGGGTCCCAGGCACTTCACAATGCACCATCATACAGGACTTCCACACTACTGAGGCATTTGTGTCAGGGCCCCAGGAAACCTCTACTCTCTGTCTCAGCTGCCACTGCCTGTGGGCCCCCACCTGAGCTTTGCTGAGGGTGCTGCTGGGCTGTGAGGGCTGTGTGAGGACAGGCACAGCGCACATGGCCAGTGTTGTGCCAGCCTGCATGCACGAAATTCTCAGCCAGCGGACCTGCAGTCTGTCTGCTGGCTGGCTCTTCCATGGAGGTTTCCAACAAGGATATCACTTTGGTGCTGGAGCCAGCTTGGAGCGGGTGCTCCATGGAGATCTGACTCATATGTGGAGGTTGCCAGATACCCACCAGCTGCCAGAGTATTTCAGTCATTAATAATGGCAGGATTAAATGCAAACCAACAACAGTATTTCCAGAATGAGCCAGTGGTTTCAGCTTTACTGCCCCTTGCTTTTTTTTAAAAGGATCCGAATCCAGCATGGATGGTGCCCCTGGAGAGGCCTTTGCTCTCCTTCAGGTTGTGTTCATCACATTTGTACCACACCTGCACTGTCAGTGCCACTGAGTGAGGAGGTGACCAGAAAGAGCAGATGCAATTCTTGGCGCAAACACATAAAGAACATTTCACTGACTCCACTGGGCCATCCCTCCCAAGGCAGAGCATGTGATGCACTTTGTCTTTTCCTCTGTGTCCAGCAGTGGCTACTGAAATTTCAAGACCTTGGTTTGGGTACCTCTGGAGAATTATGGCTGCTGCTGTGCTTTTATTCCTTCCCATCACTATGCATTTAAGTGTTGTATCAGTTTCAGCACTATCAATTCCTTGACCATGGTTATCTCATGCAATAAACTCCACTGCCTCATATTTGTGCTGTCTTTGGATGTTTTCCCTTTTGGAGTTGTATGAAAAGGTGCACGGACTCTGCTAGATCTGCGTGTGCTGTGTTACTCACCAGTTGTCACATCTTCACCTCTCAGTCTCATCATATTAGACTCATTTCTGTCTTGAGCAGTTCTCTTTTTTCCACTGCTGACTGCAGAAGGTTTTCATACTGCTAATCCTTTTCATTCTTGTCTCTGGCTCACTTTGCTGCCGCTGACGTACGATGTGAAATGACATGCTAATAACACTCCACAATATTTCAAGTGGGAGTACAATAATTTTATAAAGAAGCTCCACGTTTTGTCAGTTTTCAGATTTGGTGTCTATTTTGAGTCTGGGTTATTGAACACAATGAAGTGCAATGATGCCTGGACCAAGGTGACCTGAGTTACTCTAGGACATACGGTCTGTTTGCAATGAAAATTTTCAACTCATCCCTTTCCACATGCAATTTGAAAAGGATTTCCACCCATTGCTGTGCTATGCATCTAGTTTAGGACCATGACCTCCCAGCCTTCCCTGGTACTTATGAAAGTAGCTGTTGCTTTGTTACCAGCCAGTTCTGCACCCGCATTGCTGTTCCAGGTCATTAACAGATCAATTAATCATTGCTGCCAGTTTGGAAGGAGAGCATACCCTATTCCTCACCTCTTGTTGCATTAAAATGCATACTTTTCCCTTCCTCCTTTGTCTCCTGCCTGTTTCAGTTAATATTCAGAAGCATCTTTTGCCCACTCTTGCCATTTCAGGGCCTGGAGTACCTTTACTAAGCGAGCAGGAATGACAGGTTTGACAGTGCCAATGAACTCTTCTGCCAGGTGGTTTCTGCTGACCGAGTCCCAGAATTGTTAGGACTGAAGATGACCCCGACAGGATACAGCGCCCGGCTCTGAGCACAGAAGGGACTTATGGGAAGATAAACTTGTGGGAAGATAAACTGTAGGTTTCTGTGGTGTAAGTTGGGTGGCATTCCATGGAGGCACTTGAGTCTACCCCTTTTTGGCTCTAGCAGTACTCTTTCCTGTGATTGCGGCTGGGAAAACAGTCAATTGCCTTGAAGATGTGGCAATTACTTGATCTGAGTTCAAGAATTTCCAGGGTAGCTGCAGGGGGCAGAGGCTCAGTATTACCCTTCCCATGGCCACAGAAGAGGCTCACAGAGAGGAGAGCAGTCTGCAAAGGCTTATGTCACATTTGCTACCCAGAAATCAACATTTGCAGGAGGGTTTGCAAAACAGTGAATTTCAAATGCTTGCAGAACAGGCACTGGAAGTGAATTTCAAATTCATGTCAAGCACTGGTAAGAGGAAGTTTCTTCCAAAAGCCATGCTCAGTGAGGGAATAGATACACCCTGTGACCTTGCATCCCATCAACACCACCTCAGTGCCGAGAATCTCAATTAGCACCGACAATGCTCACAGCAAACATCAAATGAACATCTCCTGGGCTGGAGGAGCTCATTCAAAAGCTACTGGGTGGAGAAAGGAGAGCAAGTTGTCACTAAAACTTATCACCTGTCTAAAGGGGATGGTGACAGAGGCTGTGAGGGCTTTGACAAAAACTGCTTTTAGCCCCAAAATATACGGAGAAAAAGAGTGCAGTGAAGTATAAAGCCCAGCTACTGTCACCCACATAAGGCTGCCCTCGCTGATTGCATTTGAGGGAGCTTGGAGGTAGGTGGGGCTCATACTTTGCTGCTTCCAGTTTCCAATAATTATTGCCTGCATGACAGGTGATGAGCACTGGTTTTGCATGCGGCCTCAGAGGAGCTGGTACCCATCTTCTCCCTCAAAAAGCAAAGGTCTCTCTTCAGTGAAGAAGAAGAAGAAGAAGAAGAAGAAGAAGAAGAAGAAGAAGAAGAAGAAGAAGAAGAAGAAAAAGAAGAAGAAGAAGAAGAAGAAGAAGAAGAAGAAGAAGAAGAAGAAGAAGAAGAAGAAGAAGAAGAAGAAGAAAGCAAGGACACACAGGCACCCTGCAAAATGAGCGTGTGGTGTGTGATGCGGGTACAGGAGCCTCCCTGACCACAGCCTTCATTTGACAGGTTACAAACAAAAGTCCCCTTGGCAGCCAAGGCTCTCATCCCAAGGAAGTGTTCTAGCGGGTGTGACTCAAGAGACCGAGCGCTGGTGCGGACAGAGGCGCAGAGGACTGGTGATCAGCATTTTCCATTAGCAGGGACAAGTGCCTGTGGTTGCAGCTCAGCAAACCCTGAGCCCAGGGCTCTGGTGCGTGATGGATCTGTCACCAGCGGAGGTGGCCAGCAGTCCTCACAGGGGCACTGGCTCTGCTGCGGTTCTGGCCCAAACCCTCCAGCTGGGACCTTGTAATCCCTTGTGTATTTCCTTCTCTTTATCTCTCCATCTCGTCTGCTCAGGCCAGGGCCAAACCTACCTCAGGAGGTGCAGCCACCTGACACTAGCCCTGACTGGGCAGTGCTGAACTCTGACAGGTCCATCTGGAAACACACTTCAGTGTCTGCATTCCTCCTCCTTGCCCAGCTCTAAGGTGTGTGAGTCCAAAACAAGATTGAATTTCCTTTTGTTTTCCTCACTTGGAGGCCATTTTAAGCCAACAAATTTTCTGGGAGATATCAGCTGGCCTCAGCCTGAAGATATGGGGAGGGCCTGAAAATTGTTTTTAGCAGCTCTAAGAAAGCATTTCCCAGTAGGTACGTGCCAGCAGAGACTGCCAGTTCAAATCACCTCACAAGGGCCCTTCAAAGCAGCTCTCAGACACAGGCAATTTTGATAGTGAGAACAGGCATTTCTGCTATCACTTTTGCTTTCCTCTTTAGGAAAGAATGACCACTTAGCTTTCTTTTTTTTTATGGATTTCATTGGATTGGTATTGTTTATGTGGGGGAGGTTCACATACTGACTTGTCTCCTGTAGCTGTTTTTATACTGCTCCCTCTCCCCCTGAAAATCTCTCTATCAGTAAAAGCAGTTACCGTTAATACAAAATTTTCTCCTCCTTTTCCCCGGGTTTTGCATGACAACAGAAGTCTGTTTGTGGAATCACCCTTCCTTCAGTCCATTCAGGGTGTCCCATGGACTCATAAGCTGGAGTGCACCACACTGGTTGCTTAAATATCAACTGTGGGAAGATCTGCCTCCCTTGGTGGGGGCTGGAGAGTCCCCAGAGGGGCTCATTATTCACCACACATTGCCAAACAGACTGGTGAGCTTGCTTTTTCACAGGCTTTCTCTGACATCAGGTTCACAAAGCATTGCTCTGTTTTTTTTTTCCTCTGCCCCACAACTTAAAGATCAGGAAAAGAATTCGGCATCTAGAACCAAGATGTGTGCAAGAGAGTTGTTCCGTCCTCACTTCCCTCTTTTCCACCCACCAAGCCAGAATGCACAGATACCCCTCAAAAAGTATCTTTTATTCCCTCTGACCATTAAAATTGTGAGCAGAAACATGCTAATACACAAAAATGTACCCTTCACCTTTTGTAACTGCTCTTTTAAATAATTCCTGCCAATTTACTAAGCCTGACCTCATGTTTCCCCGACATCACAAAGGCCGGCTCTATTCAGGCTGTCCTTTTCCAGGAGATTCCCCATTCGAGCGCTTGAAATGCTTTTTGTTTCTTTGGCCACATACAGCACTAAAAGGACTAGAGTAGAATATATTGTTTACCCAGACTACTTTTCTAAGTACATCAAGATCTGCAGAGCCACTTCTTACTTCATCAGGATTTTTAAACCACATAAAGAAGAAAGATTGAAGCTACAAGTTTTTTTAACGAACAGAAATAGTGCCAACTTCATTTCCTCCCTTGTTGCTTTACATTCGGTATATGCTGATGCCCTTAGAAACAGGGAACTCAATGGTCTTTTGAGTTTATTTAGTTTCAGGGTTTGATTTTTTGTCAGTTACTTTTACTAAGAGAATAACTCTCAGTGAGGGGCATTTGGGGATCTGTTGTGCCATGGAACACTCCTTTGGATGAATATCGGTCTCTACAACTTTCTTTCCACAAGCATGAAATGGGGATATAAGGCATACATTTCACTCAAAAGTTTAAAGCTCATTGCCTGAGAGCATGATTTAAATATAAACCATAAACTCCACAAAGAGAAGGTAAAACATTCGTTATTTCACCATAAGAGATTGTTAGACCATTGAAACAAAAGACTGCTGATAAAGCTTATGGGCACATTTGGATAAATTACTAGTAAAGGGTCTGTTAAGTATCAGCAGAAGAAAGGATTCCTTATTCCCAGACTTTAACATGGCACATGTGCAAATGTGTCTCCTTGCTTCAACAGGAAAAAGCTGGGAAGGACAGGTTGTTTGAGATCCTCTGAACTCTAGGTTCCTGAGTCTAACTCACCCTTGAACCACTCAGCTGAGGAAAATGCACTTCTCATCTTTTCCAAAGTATTTTTAAATAGTTATGCAGAAAACAGAAGTTGGAAAAATAAGCCTTAGCTGGAAAATTTGCTTTAACTGAATATCGATGCTTACCTCCCCCAAAACACTCAGCAGACATTACCAGGGTATTTTAATTTCTACTGGCTTTTAAGATAGGCCTTCAAAAATCAGCTTTACCATCAGTGTTGGACTAGTTCTGGCAGAACATTTCAAATGCTATTGTACTGTAATCCCTAGATGAGAAGCCCTGCCAAGTTTAATTTGATTTTAATTTAGCTTTTCTGTAGGAGCCTCCAACTTTCCAGTTTCCATGACTATTTAGTTAACTACAGGAAAAACTCCTGTGCTCTCAGGTTGTTGCTTTGGTCAGTATTAGTATGAAGAGCCACTACTGAATGTTCTGCCAGTGACAGTAAGCTGTGCTTACTGAGAAGTGGACAGGTAAATGGACAGGTAAGAAATACCCCATCCTTTGAAGAACAGGCGTGTTGGTAGTGAACGGGAAAACATTCTGTGTGCCCTGACACAAGGTGTCTGATGATCCTGCACCTTCAGTGATTTGCAGATGGTCAGATCCTCTCTGCACACCCTGAAAATGAGTAGAGAACTGAGTTCTGCATCTCACTCAGTGAGTTCCTCTGCATGGGGTCTCCTGTGGCTGTGTCATAATATTTGCAGCCCCAGCTCTGTTTGCAGCTCTGGCTCGGAGGCAGGTCAGCACGCCCAGGGCAGGGCCAGCCACCCTGTGCGTGGTGTGTCTGCGGCTCAACACAGGCAGCAGCACATGGGTTTTGTTAAGGGTGCAGTCAGGGGATGTGCAGGAGGCACGTCCTGGAGAAACTGGGTAGCAGTGCACCCCAGTGTGGCACAGCGGGCGTTTCACAGTGCTGGAAACCCACACAAGCATCCAGGGCATTGAGCTGCTCTGCTCTTGGTGCCGCTCAGAGAAATGAATGCATCCAAACGTGCTTACAGCAAGGATGCTGAACTGCCCCCACCCCCGGTATACCTTTGGCAGAATGTTTGTCTCAGACAGCCCTTGTTTGCTTCAGCAATCAGGCAGCGCCCAGAGCTTTCTGGAGTCTGTACGCACAAAGCCAAGGCAATGGGAGGCCTGCTCTAAGGGGATTAGAGGGGATCTCTGCTTAATTAGTATAAGAGGGCTGATCTCAAAGATTATTTCTCACACAGAGCCGAAAGAGCTACCAAGTGATCTTTGGGTGAATCAATTACTGCCCATATTGGGTGATGTGGCAGAAAATTGCCTAAGACTTTTGATCCAGAAATCCAGTAGCAGAGGTAGCTGGGGCCATCCAGACTCAGCTGTTCAGGGGGAAGCATAGGCCACACCTCTCCCACGGGGTGGCAGGGCAGAAAGCTCTGAAATCATGGTGGCCTGATTAGCCCAGCTTACCTGGAAACATCCTCCGTGGTGGCTCCTCAAGGAAGAGCAACTGCTCAGCATGATCTGGTCCTGCACTTCCTGACTAACACATGGAAGAGAAAGATGGACCCCCTACCCTCCTTCTGTGATGGACAGCCCTTGAAGGTATTTTTTCAGGGTAAATGCAGGTTTAGCAGCAATTACATGATCAGTTAAAGAAGCTGCATGTCTCTAAACGTACTAAGTCCCAGCTGCACTCTGCAGGGAAGCGTTGTTAAAGAAGGCGAGCGTAGCAGCTGCTGCAATGCTAATCCAGCTTTCTCAGCACTCACAGCAGCATTGCAGGAGCAGGCTGCTCGTCACCCAGTGCCCACAAGGTGTGGCAGACACTGTTCATTCACACACTTCCTTACAGGGAGACTTGTATGGGTGGAGAACAGGGAATACTTTTTTTCTAGAACTTTTCTTATCATTGCTGCCGTTGAGTCCCAGGTGACCACCTGCTTCCACCATCTCCTTTTCATACTTGATCAGGGAACTTTATGGACTATTTTGATATTGCCGTCCAAGCTCAGTGAGCTGTAAGAATTCTTCCCCTCCCCAAGTCTTGCCTTTTCCCTCCCTTTAATTTGCATTTATAGGTTTCTGGACACAACGGTGACAAATAGTAGCTGATTTTTTTTTTTTTTTTTTTCCCCTGGAGATAGCAAGATGAGGAAACCTGAATTCGGTTTGTACTGGTTTTTATCTTGTTTGCTTGGTTTTTACTCTTTGGTGGTGTTTTTTTCCATTGGTGTGTTTTAAAACTTTTGACAAACATGCCAAAATCTGGAACAAATGAACAAGTTTAATAAGGAGCAACATTGTGAACTTTTTTTTGGAAAACTTATAAACAAGCAAACTAGGTTTATAGCTTCAGTGATGCATAGGCTGTTTACATTTCTGAGTCAGAATGTCTCCTGAGAGCAGGGGAGATGTAGCTTCTGCCATGAACTATTGATTCAAGAGCACACAGTGGTTGTTTTTTGCAAAACCTATACAAGATTAGAAAAAAAAAAAAAAAAATCCAGACAAAAAAAGGGAATAGAGGAGGAGGAATCTCTCTTGTCTTACATGAAACAAATTGTTTTCCACATAGGAAAAAGATGAACATGAGAACATGGTGTTCACCCAGCGGCAGAGGTGACTTGCCTGGAGGGAAGAGCCGTGTACCTTTATGAGCAGTGTATCTTCCCTGTCACTATCCCTCCTCCATACTGACAAATATAAACTTTTTTGCCAGTGTATGCTTCTGGACAAATCAAAGAGCTCTGAAACTGTGGATACCTCACCTAATGGGGAGAAAGCAATGTTTACTGCTCTTCAGATTTCCTCTAGCCATGAAAAATGCCAAGGAAAACGAGCATTTTGCTTTAGATCTGATGCAGAGATGAGAGTTCCCTCCCCACAGCCATCACAGAGAGCTTGTTTGCAGGAGGATGTTGTCTTGCTGGATTAAGGATATTCACCTGATGGGTTAACTTTCAATGCAGAGATTAGGAATTATCTAAGTGAACTATCATGCATGTCATGCACAACATTCCCAGATGAAAAGAGGAACAAGTAGACAACATGCTCTAAGTACCCACCCACTCTTCATGATCTCTGACTGCTTGAATAGGCACGTTCCTAGAAATAACCACAAATAGCACCTTCATCAAGAAAGGCTGATTGAGTTCCCTTAATAAAGAGGTGCCAACTACTATGAATACTTCTTGAATCTTCACAGTGTATCTTTTTTTCCTGAAAAATTAGGCAGAACCAGAAGAGCCTTTGGTCTTTTCCATTTTAAAACAAAATGCTTAATGTTACATCAATACTGCATTTAAGTGTTGTCTTCCTCTCCAAAATTTTCAATAGAACCACACAGGAAAAAAAAAATAAACTTTACCCAAAAAGCAGAGAAATACAAAGGCCTATAAGGAATCCTGCCCTGTTAAGAGCAGCACTTGTCACAAGTTTTGAGGCTTCATGGAGAATTTGAGAAGCACCTTAATTCACATAGCATTGAGTGTCCTCATCTATTTACTCTTTATCAATAGGACACTTATGTATAATTTATTTTGCTTTGCAGAATCTTATCTTCTTTGTGTTAATCAATTATTTGTGTTCCTGTATTTAAAATCTCACATGGCAAATATTATAAAGGGTAACTTCCATTTGCCTTACTTAGGCAAGGACTTCTATGCATAGTCATAAGAGCACTTTTGGAAAGTTTTCCTTGTGTCCCTGAGTTGGTGACATGCCATCAGGCAGGTTATGAGATTCCTGTGTTCAGACCACTCCTCCACTACTGGTGTTAATGAAGTCTGCCTTTGAATCTGCTCCTAGATGACTTCACTGCCAGCAAAGCGGATTTCTATTCCTTAAACAAGAAACATTAACATCTACAGTTGGAAATCCTCCCTGCTGAAGTTTCATCCTACTCTTTCCCACTCTATTTCACAGCTCTCAGCCAGTGTGTACAGACAGGGACTGTGCCTTGCACCCAGCAGTTACTATATATGAAATACAAAGAGTAGAAAGCATATCCAATCCAGTTGAAGAGTATGGATGCAGACTAACATCCCTCCTCATAGTGGGCAAACCGTTTGTACAGAGGCTGATAATTTGGCCAAGTTTAGACCCATGTACCAATACTGTGGGGTTTGGGGCCATTTACCAGTGGTTCAAACCCGAATGGTGCCAGCTTTTGACAGAATGTTTTCAGGAATTTAGCACATGCAGAATGGTGCATCCTCCATTGTTTTATCCTTAGAAACAGCTGAATCATTAAAAAATAGAGAACAACCACCCCCAAATCTGGGACAGAGAGATCATCCTGAAAATACTGGAGCTCTACTAATTAGTTTGGGAAGCAGAAAAAAAAAATCACCTTGTCTTATACTGGAAAGTGCCAGGCAACCTCTATTCAGTTTGATTATTCCATCTGCAAGAACAAAGGGTGAATAGCAAAAAGAAGCCTATGTAATAACCAAAAGAGCTGTGATCTAGAGTATATTCTTGGCTGTAGGATGAAAGCATGTTTTGTTTTCCTAAGCTGTGTTGTACAACCAGAAAGCTATGGTGCCATGTCTCAAGTATTTGGGGACGACATTTGAAGATAATGTCTTTTAGTATTTAAACTGTACAAGGATTCTAAAGCAAGAAAAATTTTGATCTTTCCATAAAACATCTCAAGAAAGCAGCTTTATACTTATTTCAATGAAATGTCTTGTAGAAGGCTACACTTCAGATCCAGGTCTCCGATCTACATAAGAAGCATTTTTGTGCAAGAATACTCTTAATACTTGTATTTCTACCATTCAACATAACACTCAGTCTACCTACATATTTTTCTTCAGTAGTCTTTCAGGTTTATAAATTCACCTCTTCAACCTAGGTCCACCCTCATTCTCCTCCACTTCTGCCAGCTAACCACCTCACTGTTCTGTTCTTCAGTGAGACTCCTACGTGGCTATCCAGCCTTGCAAACACTCCTAAGAAGAGCAGACAGGTCTGTTATCCAGTTGTCTATGTACATGGTCACTGCACCATGAAGAACTTGAAATAAATTCTCAGCACCCCACAGAGTATTTCATATTCCAGTCAGACCACAAAGCAAGTGCTTGAAAATACACAGAAAAACTGTTCCAGCAGAGTGGAATGAAGACGTGCCGTTAGCAGTTCCACTATTGCACAGCGCCTGGCTCACATCAACATGGCTTTTTCTTCCACCCACTTGCAATCCAGCCTGCAAATGCAACCCACAGCCTGGAGAAGAGAAGGCTCCAGGGAGCCTTCTGGCAGTCTTCCAGTACCTAAAAGGGGCTTGCAAGAGAGCTGGAGGGGGACCTTTGACAAGAGCTTGTAGTGACAGGACAAGGAGTAATGGCTTCAAACCGAAAGAGGGCAGGTTTAGATTCTAAGGAAGAATTTTTTTCACTGTGAGGGTGGTGAGGCACTGGAACAGGCTGCAGAGAGAAGCTCTAGATGCCCCCTCCCTGGAATGGTTCAAGGCCAGGTTTTGAGCAATCTGGTGTAGTGGAAGGCATCCCTGCCCATGGCACAGGGATTGGAACATGATGAACTTTAAATATCCATTTCTATCTGAATCATTCTATGAGCCCATGAATCTCAACTCAGTACTTTTTGCTTCCAGTGTGAGAAGGAAAATATGTTGTGTTGACCATCAGACAAATGAAGCTCAAAACAACTGTAGTCAAAATCCAGATGTATTAACTGACCTCCCTAGGAAGAAATTTGCAGTTCCAAATGTCTTACTGCTGTTAGCAAAAAAATCACAAGAAAAGTTCTTTCTGCAGGTTTTATGGCAAAACAGGAATTATGTTTAAGACAACTACGAGGACACTAGTGCATTCAAACAGAGTAATTGGAAGCTGGAAATATCTTTCTTAAATGAGAATGACCAAGATGGTGGCTGCCAAAGGAAGAGACGACTACACTGCTATGGGCCAGAGCAATAAACAGAGTTTCCAGCAATTTCAGAATCATTCTTCCTGAGCTCAGAAAAATAGATGTCGTTTGAGGGATAATAAAGCACAAGGTAAACAGCAAGGACACAATACTACTGGAGATAACTTGGAATAGAAGATGTAGTCCGGTGACTCCCTGGTCAAGCAACAAAAATATTGACCAAAGGCTGGTGATCCAGTTAGATTGATACCTGTGGAAGACTGACAACAGGATATTATATCCAACCAAAAAATTTTACAGAGTAAAAAACTTCATGCAGTAGTTAGAAAGAAAAAAAAAATTAAAAAAAAAAGGGGGGGAGAGGGTGCAGAGAGAGAGAGAAAGCATTTGCTAGGCGTAAAAGTCGAAGTTTTCTCACTGTTCAGTTATTTGAAAGGAGCATGTCACACATTGGCATTTTTTTTTAATGTTCAGAACAGCTCAATGAATTCCTCTTGTCTCCCTATAGGTATCTTCTTGGGCAAAACAAAAGGACATTAGTAAGCTAATGGGACTGGAAGAACCCATCAGCAAAAGTTCCCTTGGAACTGATTTACAGAATAAATGGGCAAATCAAAAACATGCAATTAGCAGCATGTGTCAGCCTTCTATATGATCCATAGAACTAATAGCCTTTTAAGAT
This sequence comes from Hirundo rustica, assembly GCF_015227805.2. Taxonomy (NCBI): domain Eukaryota; kingdom Metazoa; phylum Chordata; class Aves; order Passeriformes; family Hirundinidae; genus Hirundo; species Hirundo rustica. Next base: position 78,196,362 of record NC_053451.1, on the reverse strand, counting down.
GTGCCAGCCTCAGGCTTCTTGCTCCTTAAGGCATGCATGACGTGAAAACAAGAGGCTACCAAGCACCCATCATTACTGAAAATAGGGTATTTTAGTGATACTGGCATGACTAAAATGTAACTGCTGATCAGTGCCAATTAGCTAGAATAATCCTGTTAGCATTAGCTCAACTGTTCATTTAAAAATCTCTGCAACACTAATTGTATTTGAAGTTCTTTTAACACTAACTCCTTTTGTGTAGTGCTGAAAGCCTTCAAAACACTCATCAATTGAACAGCTGATACAACAAACAATCTTTCTTTAACCCTTTGCAGTCTCAGTGCTATAAAAGTAGTTCTGCATATTAACTATATCATATATTGAACAAGTTTTTATTTCGTCATTTTATTTTTTATATATGGAATATTTTATTATATTATTTACAACAAACACTATTCCCTTGCCATAGCAAGAGCTGTATCTTACCAAATACTGAGTATTACTGATTGTTGTTAGTGTGTATCCCACTAAGAAAAGTGAACAGAAAAATCCCCTCCCTTGCTATTGTTCTTTATCAAGCTTGTAACTTAGACTACAACATTCATGCATCCATCCATAAAAAAATAAATGATATTTGATTTTTATTCATTGCTATTTAATTTAGAACAGAAGAGCATTTTGGCAGGAAATGCTTAGCTGAACTGAATGTAGTTGACATTGTTTCAGATTACCGGGCACCCTCCTCAGCTCTGGATGAAGTTTTTGATCAAATCAAAATGGACAATACAGAAAATGCAAGGAAGATTTCATTAAATAAATTTATTTGTTAAAATAATTTAACTCCAAATACAACTGCTGAGTTTGCATTGAGTTCTATGTACAATTCTTGTTTTATTTGAAACATCAAGGTTTAAACAACTGACATTGTTACAAAACAAACTGTTGCCCCATTTTAAGTTGCCAGTTGTATTAGAGCTCAACAATTAACTGTGAAATACATTAATTCACCCCTAGGAAACTCCAAATCAACAGTGTTAAGTCTGACTCCAGAACCCCCTTCAGTCTTTCTTCAAACCCTGATCAAGAATTAACAGATGCACAACAATGCAGATAAAAGCCTCCTGCAGTTGTCAAACATTTGCTTTTGTTGCGGAGTTTCACAATTAAAGCCTAACCAGTGCTTTGATGGCGCACTGGCAAAAAAGGAAAAAAATTAAAAACAAACATGCACAAAACCCCCTAACCAAATGGCTGACATCTTTAGGTAACATTCTATACAGGAAAGCAAATACCAGTAGTTTTCCCACAGAAAAGTAATGGCAACTGTAGCACTGGGGTTAGGGAGAGGCTAGAATCAGAACAGAAAATGTCACCAAATTTATTTTTTTGATGCTTTGAAGGGGTGGGCAGGGGGATGGGCGCAACAGAAAAAACCCAAACAAAATCCAAGTTATATTTAATACTCTTGATATGATTCTGGTTTGTTTGCTTTGAATCATTTTTTGTGAGTATTTTTAAGGGAAAGAGGAAACAGTTGCTCTATCATAGCTTAAAAGAATAAAAGTTGCAACTTAAAAAAAAAAAACAAAACCAAAACCAAACAAAATCAACAAAACTGGAGAAATGCTGTCTCTGTAGAAAAGTACAAAGCTCTACAAGAACAGCCAAAGGAAAACTGGGTCTTTGGAACAAATCATAATAGTTTAAGGCATGTTATAAGAAACTTTCAATACTATAATTGGTAATCCTATCAGGGTACAAATGAAACAATGACCCAAGACCAGTGATTCCTGCAGGGTGGCCGTGCAGCTGCCGTGTGGCTCACCTACCTCCCTTTCTGCTACCCCTATAACTCGAAAAATCTGTTGAGTGCAACTGTCATTGATTCAAGCTCCACTATCTTCACATTAGTGGAAATACAAATAGTGCATAACTACTTCCTCAGAACTATACAATGAAAAACAACACTTACACTTTGCCCCCCCCAGCCAAGTTGCATGGTAGCTTACATATGGCCTATGCTTGTGAAAATGTAAGAGTGTAATGAAGAAAAAAACCCTGGAGATATTTTCTTTAATATTTTTTGTTAAAAAATTACTGTGCAATTTTTCCTATATTTAAAGCCCATCTGCTTTATACTATGAACATCACGTTAGGCTGTTCATACTCCATGCCATTTTCTTGGTCGATGAACAATCTGTGAGGTAAGATTTTCACATCTCTGTAAATAACCTCCCATAACATGCACTTCCAACTCAATTTGAAATCTGGCTTTGGATTGTTTTCTGGGGTTTGTTTTTTGTCATTTTTCTTTTTTGAGTGCTTACGCAGTGGATCTCACACTGACAAGCTGTTTTACGGATGGATTGTGCTGCTTGATTAACCATTTCCCAATCTAGATATTTGAAACCCTGCAATATCATTAATCCAATATCTCACACCTTGTTTAAGCATGGCAGCTGACACAATGGGCAGGCAGGGGGTAGTAAGAGAACATTCATACCATCTAGTTTAGGCATGTGAGTTGTGTGACTCGGAGGACTAAAGTTAAAAGCCTAAGTTTGCTATACAGTCAATGGAAAGAGGTAGGTGCCTCTAGGAGGGCGATTCAGAGCACCCAAAATGGGCATTCAGATGCCAGAAATAAATGTTGTGCCTATCTCCCTAAGAGAACAAAGTACAGTAACAAAAGCTCTGCAAAGTAGATGGGAAATGGGCTACATTTACGTTCTAGTAAGGCTTAATGCTCTGTGACATCTAATGCCCTTTGTCACACTGGTTGTGGAAAGGTCTTGAAAGATTAAGGGCAGAGTTGGCCAGTTCTCTTCTGTGAATGATTTTCTTAAGTTATCATCCAGTGAACTATAAATCAAAATGTTAAGGATATCTATGTATGGAAATCTGCAAAGTGTTTTCTACTCCAGTGTCCTTTGTGGCAGATGAGAGCGCTTTTAGGAAGTTCTGCAGATGGAGGCAAAACTCTCGAACCTAACTCCAATTACAGCATTTCTAAGGGCCATATACACACACACATACACACTCAACACACACACACACAGCCCAGCACCCCTATTTTCACTCATTTAAACACAAGGAACTACACTGTTACTGCACAAGATTTAAAAACTAATAAACGCATGGTGTTATTTAGACCACAGGCTCAGTGACTGTATTTTTATGGCCAATTTTACCTATAAAAGATCCAGCTCAAGACAATCTCTCCAGCATTTAAAATCTAAACATTGCGATTGAAAACTTTTCTATACTTTGATTGTAAGACTTTGAAATAGGTATTTCTGTGCCATTAGTCATGCAAATGATAAATACTTCACTGCTATGAAACTAGCAAGTCAGAGCTCGAGCATCCTTTCCAAATAAAATGTTTGCTCCCACCATTAAACACTCCAATAATTGGGGCAACCTTTGAATAGTGTGTCAGGCAACTAAAGAGCCATTTCCACACTCACCTAAGGAATTACAACTGTAACTATTTCACCTCTGAACCAAATGATTTTACATGGTTATTCAATTTAAGTTTTTAACATTAAAGCTATCAAATAGCAAACTGGATTTTCAAAGGTTAGTTTGGGATCACACCAGAGAATGTAGCCCTTAAAGGCAAGAAAAACTGTTGTCTTTAACAAACTTAAAAATGCAGGATGTTCATACTGTCCCACGAGGTTTCTGCAAAAGGGAACATATGGATGAAACATGGCTTAATTTTCCTTACAAGATGGTACTAGTTATTCTATTAAAGTGTTCCTTGTTAATAAGGCTCAGCAATTTTTTTTTTCATCACAGTTGCTTCCTCCTGGTTCAGTAAAGTGAAAATAAAGATGCTTCCTGCTTTGTAAACAGAGGGTTTGTTTGGCTTTTTGTAGACCAAAACCTGAAGCGATCCTCCATTTTTGAGCAGCAAAATGAAAGATTTAAAACATTCCAATGCCAGACTGTTTCTTCACCCGTCACTTGTTTCCAGATCTTGCCTCTCATTTCACACACTGATTCAATGTTTTCTATTTCAAGATGTGGGATAAAGTGTAGAAATAATAGCATTGATTTTGAAAAGAATCCAAACTATATGGGTCTCTGGTAGCCTTTTCCTCCAACACTGTCAGAAGTCCTGGTGAAATCAACATAACTGACTGAACAAACTCAGCCACATGTGATAGTGCCCATTCTGAAGCGTGGTAATCAGACACCAAAAGACTTGGCTTTCCTTTTCATACTTATGCTTGTTGTGAAAGGTCTTCAGAGATATCCTCTCCACTGCTTTCGTCTCCCGTTTCCAAAAGGATTCTGTCCTCTTCGGAAATAGTTGCTGTTGTTGCTGTCTGACGTGACAACACATGTATGTTCTACTGGAACGACCCTGTAGATCAACTGACTGTGCCATAAAATTGCAGGTGCTCAAAGGGAAAAAACGGGTGAGATGTGGTCATTTAACCCAATTATATTCAGAGTCAGTGATTGACTTTCAATGCTCAGCTCTGAGTTAATGTTGCTACTTCACTACAGATGTATTTCAAGTGACCCACAAACCAGGAAGTGAAGTAGACAGTTTTACCACCTTACAAAATTTCTGTAAATTAAGTCCAGGTTAGGTCATTCTTAATGCTATTGTATATTACATGCAGAACAGCATGGGTCATCTTTGTCTGGCTGTGCCGCATAGTTCATTTGTCTAACAATTTCCGCAAAGAGCTCATCCACCATTGTTTTACTTTTAGCAGAGGTCTCCATAAAGGGGCAGCCCCATTCTTCAGCTAAGGCTCTGCCTTCACTCAATGATACTTCTCTCTCACTTTCCAGGTCCACTTTATTACCAACCAGAATTACTGGCACCTTCTCATACCTGCAGTTTAAAAACAAAAACAACAGCAATAATTATATTTTAAAAAATGGCAACATTTTTAAAGTTAAAAAAAAAAAAAAGAAATCTAATTGCAAACAGTACAGACCCAATATGAAAGAGACATTTGGATGATCTTAAAATGTTACATTTTTTAAAAAAAGTGAATTTCAGATTCTAGGAATTTTTTTGCGTATCTTGTTCACTTTAGAGCTTTCAGAGATCTACAAAAATCTTCCTCCTCTGAATTTCCCTTCCCTCCAGGAAATATGCCAGGAATACTTTTGCACTACAAAAACGAGGAATATAACACTATTTTCTCTATTTGCAAATCTCCAAGTGTAAGAACAGGATGGACATCAAACCCTCCCTTCAACATTACATCCTCCTTCTCCTTGAACAGGTATTTAGTATCTCCTGGCTTGGGAAAACGACACAACACTCTCCCTTTCAGGAGTACATTTACCTTTGGTCAATATACACAGAACTCTCTGAATAGCAATAAATGAGACAAAACCAAAGGGCCAGTAAATTAATTCCAAATTTCAGGAAATGTAGTTCACTTCAGGTACTGCATACACACAGAAGTACTGTTACATAAAACCACATATTAAATAATACAGAATGTATATCTCTCCCTTGCAGCATTCACATCATTATGCCAGTTAAACAAGTCTAAGAGAAAAATAAAAAAAATCACAATTAAGTTCCAGGCAGTACTATCACAGTTCTGCTTCATAATCAACTTGGACAGCGCAACAGATCATATAGCTATGAAGGAATTTGTTACTTTGCACCTCCTTGTGAGGGGATCCTTGCCAAAATTTTTTACAAAATTGAAATGCCTGCTGGTTTCTTTCTTCCATCCTCACATTCATAAACCCTTCTTCAGACATGAAACTAAGTGTTCCATCAGGTTTTAAATTTACATATTTCCCATAGAAAAGAAAAGAGAGAAGAAAACACTGGGCTTATTTCCAAAATACTCTTAAACACGTTTCTCACAAAAGCAACTAGGACTGAAAGAAAAACCAATTATGATTTTTTAGCACTCAAACCAGACCTAAGAGAAGTTAGATGGTACCTTCTTAGCTTAAACCTGATTTTCTCATTCATATTATCTTAGTAGTATTGCCTTGAGTCAAGTCACTGGAGTAAGACTGAACTGTGGACAGACAAAAGATGCAGCTGACACCTGCAGCAGCTGAAGATGATACCCTCCTTAAGCCACCTATTATACCTTCTTCATCCCTCCCACCTGTCACCTCTGGCTGCCAGTGGTGGCACATCTGCCTCATTTGGTTGAGGAAAACAGCCTGTTTCCTTGTCTGTCACCACTCTGCACTGGAACAGGCAACCTGTGTGTTCCTGCTGCCTCTGCTGCAGAGATGGTGGGCTCCCCCAGAGTCCAAAAAGGTAAAGGGCCAATAATGTCTCAAACCACATCAGCAACTCTTACACCATCAGACTAGTATCAAAAATTTGTCCAACTATGTTGTAAGATGTAGCTGAAATTCTAAACTTTGTTATGCCTCTTTGCTTATCAAGAGAATGTAATTTAATCCATAGTCCAGGGCTGTCGTCAATAATTGCAGAGAATTCCCCTCACATTTACCATTTGTCCTGCCTTCATTTACCAACTGAAGAGACACAACGCATTTCTTGATCTGTGGATATGCAGTGTTTAGCAGAATGGTATCTTTGTAACCCTTGCAAGAGCTAAGCTGTCATTAATTAAGTACCAAAATACACACAAGCATCTTGAAATCTGTCCTCCTGCGTTTAAACACGAGATAGCATAGTCTTAAATTACATAAGATGGACGGCATTCAACAGATAAAAAGAAATAGTGAAGTGCTGTCTTATCTTTATTGTTCAGATGTGTCCTGTTGTATTTGCTATACATCATTAAAAACTCCTTCAGTGGAAATGGAATCAGGTACCCCTTCATTGCATTTCTTGATTTCTGAGGCCCCTGAACTTCCTCTCACTCTCCACTGGCTTGCCCTCTGGTAAAACTGAGAAATTCACAGCAGGTGCTTGAGAAGTGCCCACTGAAAAAATAGATGAGCCAGAACTAAAACACAAGATCACCTCTCTGAGTTTTGCGAGATCACTCCAATTGGTTGAGAAACATATAAAGAAATACATACAAATACATTGTTGCAGACCTATAGTCAGTCCCACTGAAAAATTCAAGTGCTTAAAAGGTTTAGGAACCCTAGGAAAGCTAGGCGACTAAATATCTGAGAGTCTGTATGCTATGAGTACTCAGCACCTGGGAAATGGAGCAGTGGAAACCCTGATGTTTTGAACTGAAGAACAGAAAGAACTGATGAGCTGACAGCAAAGATGTGAAAAGCCTAATTTAATTTATTTGCACAGGACCATCTAGGAACTATTACGTGGAACAGATAGAAGCAATTTTCTGTATTGCTTTTCCTCTTGCATTTACTCGATTCACTACCTACCTTTACCACCTAAAATGAGATCCTACAGTCAATAGCCTTATTCACCTTATAATTCAGATTCACCCAATAACCAATAAATTTACGATCCTGAAATGTGTAAGAAAGTCTTCCTGCAAAGCTCTCATTATGTCTTCTTATCAAAAATAAAGTTGCTCTTGCAGAATATATCCCTGTACTACCTAGATTTTGAGTAGTTATCTTTACAGAGAAAATACATTTTATATATATACATATTCTGTGCGACATATATTTTAGATTTTTATATATACTTACGCGTGTCCATAATAAATACACACACTTTATCTTTCTACATAGAAAAGCCAGTGTCTACTACCTAGAATACAGCAAATAGTGGAAAAACAGTCCACGGACACTGAGCAGAAGACTGGCTCTGGTATGAGCTGGACTTACGAGCTCCCGGTCAGTATCAGTCTTGCCAGACCCAAGCTGAGTAGAGGGAGTCAGACCAGACTTCTGTGTATCATATTCCCCAAGTACCAAGAGGATGATGAACTGTGTGTCTTCATTCAGAGTCCTAAGGGTCTTCACACTTTCCAGTTTTTGAGTTCTGGTAACACTTTGTGGAAAATCTAGCTCTTGACTAAATCAAACTCTACAAGTTCTGGAGTTCAACCTAGCTCTGCACCCTTTACCTCTCAACACTGCCGAAATTTCCTACCTCACTTAGTATCCCAGACAATGTTGGGTTGTTTTTTGGTTTTGGTTTTTTTTTTCTGATGAGTATGGGGGAGATCCCTGGCTCAATACTCTTCTTACTATAGCTGCTGATCTCACTGGAGGTGACTTCTGCCTGCAACTGGAGACTCCACTCAGAGCTTTGACCAGCCAGATGTTGGACACCCACCACTCAGGGAAGGGCAAGTTATCAGATGTAGGGGAATAAAATTATTCCAATGAAATTTAAAGACAAGAAGATCTCTTCCTCACAGGCTTTCCACCCTGTTGAATTTCAGTGGCCAAGAGAAAAACAGGTTCTTTACAAAGGAAAAAAACCAAATAAACAAAGAAAGAGAGCCACCTTGAAATGTCCAAGCAGCAGTGCAGAACCCTTCTAATATAACCACAAAAATCAAACCAAGGAATTCACAAATCCTTTCTCTAGTAGGATCTAACTTACAAATACTTTTAGCAGAGCAAAAGAGTCTAAACCCCCATCACCTATACTGAAGTCCTGAATTCAGTCTGCTGCTCCCATCACAGGATCTGTGAGAGAGAAGCTCAGTCCACAGTGGGAGCTGGGCAGAAGATTTGCCTTTTGCTGCAGCCCATCTGCCCCTGCCTGTCCCCTTAGCAATGGAAAAGTGGCACGGTTCTGTTCATTTCTGGAGCAGGAAAATCCAATTTTAACAGTATGGCTGAAAAGCTTTGAGCAGCACTGATAATTCCTAATGAAAAGCAGGAGGGCCACATGAAAATAAGAATTGCTGCCACTTTTGTCAGTACCAAAGCAGCACAGTATGTATTCTAGGGCAAATATAGCCGAGCATGTAAGAAACACTCTCAAATGTAGCAGGGGAAGGTTTGACTTTTTAAGACCTCTTCATGAACAAATTTTTGCAAGACCAATTACATGTGTTTGCAGAACATGATTAAAGAACAAGGCACTTCACCCTGTTTAAATGATCTCACTATCTTTAGCTCCAATACTGAGCAGCGGTGACTCTTAAACAGATAACAGGACTGCTGTCATTTAGAGCCCTATGAAAGACACCGGTGCAGAGTCAAATGCCATCATATCTAGGGTTGCCACTACTGGCAAGGTACCGTCATTGCCCCGTAAAAGTCAATCAGAATGTATTTCTAGATAAATTCAGTGCTAAAACCTACCCTGTTACCCATCTTTAATGAACACTTGGGACCAATAGCCCACAGTAGATCTCTCAGTTTTCCTGAGGATGGCCACCACAGCCACATGAAATCAATAAATACACAAACTTCCAAATGTTCTATGTGGCCCAGTTATACACCACTGACCACACAGTTTTATATGTCACACAGCAATAAATATTTCTATATTTTATTTTACCTCACACGGCACGCACATCATCCACATTTCTGTTTAGATGACTATGTACACTTTGAATAACAGCTTAAAGCATTTAGAAAGCTTTAAGGTGAAAGGCATGAGAATGATCTTCAGAGACTTTTTCCTCACAGCTTTTCTACCTTCAATCATGCCCAGAAAAACATGGGCAGTACCTGACTCCTTTTACAAGGTACTTCTCAGATTTATGGTTAGAACTGTCATCAGATAAAGATAAAAACAAAGACAGTGTGCAGTGAAAATATACTAAAAATGAAGACCAAACCAGCAAGAATTAAAAAAACCCAAAACAACAACAAAAAAACCCCAAACATACACCAAGGCTAATAAACTGATCTGATTCCTTTAAGCAGTGGTAGAGATTGTCCAGTATGTGTGTGTGTGTGAATTGTGCTAGTCTGTAGAGAAAAAAGTACAAACAGGTTCCTGTTTTCTAATTTCACATTCTGAAAGTGGTATCTCTTTTCTAGGATTTTTTCCTGAGCTTTATATCAGACCCAAATATTTACAACCAAATCATTCTGTGTAATAAAAACAAACCAAGATAATACCATATATCCTTAAAAACTATTTTTCTATAACAAGTTTAAGTCCTGTTGAAGTTTTTGGGAAGATGCATGATTACAGCTTTATATGATAAAAACTGGGACCACTGAAATACAAAAGGTATCTATACGGGATAACTATTACTAATAATCAAAAGGAGTCTCCAGTACTGAATCCTCTTGATTACCTTCTACTACACACAGGGCATCTTTCTCTTCCCCCCCACCCCTCCCTTTTTTTTTTTTTTTTAAAAAAAAAGGCATTTCTGGCACTTTTGACAGCATTTCAAAAAGGAAATTAATTTAAGGGATAAAGATATTAGTGTTGAAAATAATGCAAATAATTAATAATAAGTCAGGAAAAAATAATTATTCTTCATTTTAGACTTACAAAAACTTTGTGGTATGAATCCTGCCAAAATACACAGAAAAAAAAATTACGGGTAATATGAAATTAAGTGCCAGAAATGACAGTTGAATCTATTAGGTTATTTACAAATTCACACTAAATATAACTAAATATCCTTTTGTAATGGAACTTGCAAACTTTGATTGCCTGCAGTAAAATCTGTCATAACTTGAACAAACAATTTCCTCATCTAGAGAAAGAACATATTCCGAGTGTAACTATCAAGATTTTTTTCTAATCCCTTTCATGTAATTACTTGGATATTTAATGCAGAATCCTCAGTTAAAAGTTATAGTCAAAACCCACATCAGCTATGGAGGATAAGAAAGGCACAGAGCATTCCCCAGCCTGAATATGAGCCTCTCAAACACCATGATGAGAGGAAGCAACACCACAGAATTTTCAAGGAGAAAAAAAACCATCTTAACCCTTTGCTGAAGCTACCAATTCTTGAACCAAAGCAGCACGAAACATATATGTACATAGATACACACACACACACACACATATATACACACTTCTGAAGGTAGACCTTAAAACACACAGGCAGAGGAGACATTTCACTTTTTCCAAAACCTTATTCTTTGTTTTTGGTAGCTTTAAAAACTGCAACCATTATGGGAGCATTGTGCAGAATTATGTTTCCATGGACTCCTGCAAATAGACACCAATGAAGATGTGCCAATAACTGTATACATGTATAAATGTGTCAGAGAGATACTCAAATCTAACAAAGGTAGGTTTCTGCAAAGTTGGAGCATTTTCCCTCTAATGGAAATTATTACAGCTTCTCAGGCAAAACCATACAGAACAGCTGTAAAACTCCCACGATTCTGGTGCAAACAAGTCATTCCGGTTTACTAATTAATTGCATTTAATATTTAGTTTTGTAAGCTATATTGTGTAATGATTTAATTTCTTAAGCAACATTTCCCAACTAAAAAAATAGTCTTAAAATCATTTTTATAAATGAGTAGATGTTAAAGAGTTTATTGGAAGTCCCACTGCAATTAGGTGGCTGAGTCATGAATCAGTTTGCTATAAAGAACAGTGTACAGCCTAATTGCAGGACTGGGATCTAACATTTTATTCTAGTCTTTGACATGAACTCCTTACATAGCCTTTGGGAAAACAAACTCTTCAGATGGATAGATTGAGGTGTATAAAGTCATGATAATTGTACTTACTCATAGGGCAGCAAATTAAATAATAATTGCAAAACAACTTGGGAGGATAATATTAGAATAATAAATAACACCACACCATATCACTTTTGAGGAGGTTTCAGGAACTTTGCTCCTATACATGAAACTTTCTGGAAATAATCCCCTCAGCTTAAATAAAATACTTTAAGGTCAGTTCAGTTCTGTGGGTGTTAGAGGTGGCTTCGCTTGCCAGTCTGGCTCACCATTGGTGCTGTGCTTGTAAGAAATCAAAGGAAATAGTTCCAAGCAAAAAGCCCAAGAAACAACCAACCACAGTGTACAGAAGCACTATTAATATCTGCTCCCCAACTCTCACAATAAGCACTTTTCAGCCAAAGCACTTGCACACATTACTTCTATGTAGCTTACAGCTGAGACCTCCTAAGGGACGAGAGCCATGGCTTGTACGACCCAACACACATACCTAACCTACATTCCCTTGCTGCAACAGATGTAACAGGATGATGCACATCTCCGTATGAAGGACACCAAAGATCTTTATAGGTAATTTCCATTCACTTCAGAGAAAAATTCTTATCTACAGAGGATTTTCTGCATCTAAGACTTCATAGGAAAACTAGAAAAACAATAAACTTCTTCCAAGTTTTCAGCCTGATTCTGCACGTCACTACAGACAGAGCCTACCTTTGGCTCTCACTCCAGCTTTTTAAGGTAAAATGTCAAGAACACCTGAAAATTCAAAGGTCTATCAACATGTCTTAAGGGTTCACTAGTCACTAAAGTAAGTCCTAAAAAAAAAAATCCCCGATCATTAAGATGTTAGGGAGACATTTTCTCATTAAGCTTGCAGAATTCCATGAATATTTAAACTAGGTCCCATGACACTGTTCCCCTTCAAGTAAGGCTCTGGCACAGATGAAGGAAAACAGCTTTCTGGGTGCTGGGGATGACAAGGAGCCAATGACACAAGTAGCCTCAGTTCTTGTCTACTGCCATTTCAGATGCTCAAAAGCCTTGACAAACAAGAGATTATTTTTCACCTTAAAAAGGACCTTCTCCCTAGTATCCATCATTAAAATTCATAGCTAACACTCAAGTCTATTATCAAGACTGAAAAGACTCTAAGGGATATATAAAATCTACCTTCTTAGCAGCGGGTTTGCTGGGAGCATATCCAAACAAGATTTTAATCCTTGAGTTCCCTCTCTATGCCAATCAAAATTCTCATCTTACACAACCGAGCATCAACATCATCTTGTTGAAATCCTGAAATGCTTGGCACATTTAGCAACTCAGAAACTGGAATTTTCAATTGGGAGTTTTCTGTTCTTTGGTTTAGCTTAAGAAGCAATAACCACAAGTAAACACAAGGCAAATGTTTTACCTGACTTTTCCCATTGTGACTAATTCCATTGTTTCTAAAAGCAACAAGAAAATCATAATGTCCTACAAGTCTGAGATTCTCACAGCTGCACCAATTTCACCTAGCTCCTGTCTCTCTACTCAGTTCATACTGAAAGAAGACTACTTGTCAAGAAAACTACTAACAGATCATGAGGAATGTTATAGTTGCTTAAATACAAAAAAGTTCTTTCTCAAAAAATGTCCAGACATTAAAGCTGAGCACCTTATTTTTTTTTTTAAATCACTGCTACTAGCTGTAGGAATAGTTCAACATCCTGAAAATTAGGCCTCACATTTCAATATTTAAGCTTTGCATCCATAATTGAAAATTATTCTTAATAACCACATTAGTTTTCTTACCTTGAATATTTTTAAGCCATATCCATGCTAATATACTAATGTTTATTCCAATACAATGAGCATGACTGGATGTGTCAAGGCTTTCAGTACCTATCAAATGTGCACCATATAGAAGATTATAAAATTAAAGAGACTGCCATCTATCTTTTATATGTATTCTGAAGTCTCAAAAAAAGGACATTTCTTTTAAATGACCACTTTTTTCAGACATAACCATTTATAATTAAATTTTATCCTCCAATGTCTTCGAGCAAAAACATTAGGCATCAAGCAAGAGGAATGCTGACATGATTTAAGAGATGTAGGTTCAGTTTCACACCCTGTTACAGACCTCCTGTGCAGTTTCTAGCAAGTCCCTTGAACTCGGTATCTCTGCTCTCCATCTGAAGAAAAGAGTTGACAGCTTTAACCTCTATTGCCTATGGTACATAAACACTTCTGAGGTCTTCCATCCTTAGTGATGGAGGCAATCTGAACATCTTGAAGGATGCAGCAGCAGTTTTGCTTGCTTCTCAAGTCAAACACCCTGCATCCCAACTATTCTAAGCAGTAAGCTATGTAACACCAAAAAATGTTGGGATTTCTTTACAAGTATTTTGAACATTAGGGCAGATTCCATGCCAACATCAAACCTGTTAGCAGAAAGAATAAAGCTGGTGGATTAGGTGTGCCTTGAAGCAAGAACACCAGCTTTGGGGACAAAGGCAAGGTTGTTACCTCATTTCAACAGTACCGGCTTGAGCAGAAACTGCAAAGGCTCACAGTACCTTAAAACATATGCTGACATTGAGGGATTTCTCCTCTTCCTTGCTCCTCTGTACAAAACTCTACAAGGTCATAAAACTTGCCTATTCTGGTGATGTGGGACTGATCAGGTCCCTTTAAAAAGGCAATGAAAAATGCAGATACCTATTAAAAGCAATGCAAGGCTCTTGCACATCATACACATCTATGGATTCCAATTGTTCCATAGCTCAAAGTTATTACATTGCTGTGTTCAAACAACAGTGATTCTAAAATGCATTATTTATCTATCAATACGTGCTTTGTCACAAGAAATTTCTCTCAGAAGCAGATCCTGATATGCAAATGTTTAGATGAACTACTGTAATATTTAAAAATATACTGTAAACTTCCTGTACAAGCAAGCACTAACAAAGGTGAGGGAGGAGAAGGAAAGTGACCAAAGAGATTTGTACCAATTCAGATATATTAAAGTTCATGCCTGTTGCTCAGCTAAAAAAAACCCCTTGCAATAAAATATTGTTAATAACCCTTTTGGAAAAGCTGAAACAGTATTCAGACTTTGTATAAAGCACAGAGTCTGTAAACTAATTTATGAGTACAATGGTAGGTCTAGTTTCCTACAGAGTCTATCAATGCTGCTATCTAAAGCTCTATTTTTTCCTTCTGCCTACAACTTTTCCCCTCACCATTCTCCAGTCCATAACTAGGATTAAGCATGTGCCAGTTTCTTCTATAACTATAGCAGTGACAGTGTATCTTTCCCACCAACAATTCTGACAGAACTTAATCGTTATTTAGATTTCTAATTTGTTCCAGATGTTGATCTGGGCAGGAAGGGACCTTGGGAAGTCTCCAACCCCCTGCTCAGAGCAAGGTCAGCCAGGAAATCTCAACCATCTTCCTCAAGGCCATGCACAGTTCAGTCTTGAAAACTTCCAAGGACAGGCCTTCCACAATCTCTCTGGGAATTTGTCCTAATGTTTAATTTAGTTCAACTGTGCTACAGAATTCAAAACTTACTAGCAGGTAATGGAGGAAGATGAGACAAGCAGACAACTGAGTTACATAATGCTTGTTTACACAGAGAATGGGCTGAGAAACAAATGACAAAGTTACGTAAATATTTATAGCTATTCATTTATGTAGGGGAAGTGATAATCATACTTACAGGCCTCAGGACAGACATATATCTTAGAAATTTTTGAAAGCGAAATGAACTAACTAGATTTTGCAGAATTAAGTAAAGCTCAAGCATAAGTTAATGACAACTTCAAACGCTTTATCCTTGTTTATTTGAACTATAAAAAGTGAATTTTTAAAGTGGATACATAAAGTAAAAATGGCAAAAAACAGTGAAATGCATATGCATTTTAAAAGGGCCAGAAGACTATAGTCCTCTAAAGTATTAGTTTGCTCTTCAAAGCCGACACACTCTTATATTACTTAAACAAATTAATAATCACTGATAAAAATTCCACTGCAAAACTTGTTTAAACTATTCTAATAGGATTTTCTCTAGCTCATTAAAATTACACTTTTACAGTCTTCAAGAATAGGCCTAACAATTAATTCAAAACCTTCTTAACAGCATCACCCACTTCCAAAGGATTAGCATTCAGGAACGACTGTGTTGTCCTGTCCAGTCGGAACCCCAGGGAAAGAAAGTTTCTATTCCATCTTGAGGTAAGAACCTTTTACTCCAAAAAGTCTGTGCTCCTGACTTTTGGGACTACTCAGATCTGGCCCCTGAAAGGCAAGCCTAGGTCACAAAATTCACCTCTGATAATTTGACTGCCACAATCCAGTCTGCAGGATCGAGTATTACGTACTGATACAAACTGCAGTTCCGCAGAGGCTTTTATTTATTTGCTTTTAAAAGAATTTGACTGTTTCCAATGAAGCTAGCTGCAAGTCACTAAAACTTAAGGAAAAGTAAAACAAAAATAATAGGGCAATTGACAAACAACCTGGTCTAAACTTCTGCTCTCTCATCAGTCCCCATGTAGAAGCTAAGGCAGGTAGATACAAGAGTTTTTATGATACTGCATAGCCTGAAAAGAATTTGTGTGTCTAGTTCAAAGCAGAGACCTTCGTTGCCCTAGAAACTAAAGAATACAGCTTAATGTCCTTCAAGCTAATAAAAACATTCTACAATGCACATAAAAAAACTTCACAAAAAAAAAATGCTCTTTCTTTGATCTTCCTCACAATGGTACAATTAGGGTACAACTCTGGATATTTTTCAGAAGATGGACTATTTTACAGAAACTCTAAGCAAGTGACCACACTGATACAGTGAACCAATTCAGGACAAAACAGTATAAATGCTATCATTTTCTCTTTTACTGCAGAAATAATATTCTGATTTCATGTCCTTTCAGCCATAGTCAAATCCTCCTCTACCAACAAAAAAAATTCCAAGGCCTTAATTTGAGTAGGTGCTCTGAAAGCCTCTTCACTCCTGCCAAGTTTCTACCTGAACATTTTATTTTCAACTTGGTAAGCAAAACCATTCTGCCATGACTTCAGAAAGTTTGTGGCCCTTATCCTAGAGAACTATTTATCTAATTACCATATGCTTGCTGTAAATAATTGGAATGTTAAAATAAACAGAGCACCAAGAAGGTTTTATTCACCACAGGTTTAAGAAGTCATTTCCATCTTCAACACCTCAACTTTCTAACTCCAGAAATTTTACTCAAAAAGTGTGTATCATCTTGCTTAGCGAAACTGTTTCCATATCTAAAGATGAACAGAATAAAATAAGAGCTTCAGAACTGTCAGGACTTTTTGACTGTTTGTTACTTGTTTGTTCTTAGTAAAATAAATTTTGGTTCAACTTCAAATACAAAATACTGCCTCCCAACATACCACCTCTAAGTGGAATAAAGACAAATATAGAGAACTATTTCCTGATAAGCTCCCTTCTAGCTTGAGCATAAAAACCAGAAATAATTTTCTTAGGACATTTCTTCATTCTTTCTACAATAAGACCTGTACCAATTAAAGAAAAACAGCAGACTACGTCGTTCTGAATCAATTTTGTGAATATATTGAATATTAAATATCCAGAAATTTCTTAGCAAGAACTTGTTTATAAGATGACATTAAATACAGGGGATCTAGTAAAATAGTGAAATCTAAACATTTTACTTTTCCTCACATACATGGAAGTGTGTATGTATGTCTCAAATCTAATATTTGATTAACTATCAAAATAAAGCCAGCTAGAATGAGGAACTCAGATATACTCATCATCTCAAATGTCGAGCTATTTATACTTTAACTACTGTATAAATGTTAATTTCCCTGGGTCTAGTCTAGGGTATAAAAAGCTCCTTTTTCCCAGAAGAGTTTTACTAACCTGTCTGACAGCCATTTTATTGCCCACGAAGACCCTTTGTGGCAGCCAGTCAACCCTGCAGACCGTTTTATCTCGTACCTGTTAACCCCAGCAGCAAGGCTGGCCCCTGGGACTCCTGCAGCACGCCGCTGCCTCTCTGGGGATGTGGGCACCTGGTTGTGTTGGCCGTGCCAAAGCCGTGTCAGCGGCGCCGGGGTCAGAGCCCAAGGCTCCGGCTGTCAGCATCCCTTGGGCTCCGGAGCGCTGGCGTTCTGCCCGTGGCTGTGCGCCGGCCGATGGCCAGTGTCACCCAGCAGGACGGGGAGGATGCGCCTCGCTCGCTGACAGAAAAAGCGACCCATGCACGAGTGTGTGACAGAGGCAAACAGAACAAAATCAGCGCCTATGTCTCTTACTGACAACTTTTTTTTTCAGAGGGGGAAAACACAAACAAGCCAGGCCAACCTAAGAAACTTCTTTAAAATGCTGCGAATTCCCGCGTGGACACCCATTTTAATACTGGTCAAATTAGGTATGAGACGAACAATGTGTCATTACATTGGTTTAAACAAACTTTTTCAGAAGCAATTTGGTGAAAGAATTTTCACACATAGACAAAGCCTATTTTAAATTATTTTAAACAGAAGATGACTGCAGAACCTAATGGAATCCATATATTTTTTTTTTCCTTTTATCCTGAGTCCTGACCCCAGATGGCTAAAAGACTGAAAACCTCTTGTGTACATATATGCATATATTTGTGTCTATGCTTTACATACACATACATTTTAAGCTGTCTCTCTTTCTGACCAAAATTATTTTTTTAAAAAAGTATTTTATTTTATTCTAAGAAACAAAATATTACCCCAATATTTACATGTCTATTTGTCACATTTTAGGTACAGAAAATATGGTAATTTGTATACTTAACCCTCAAAAGTAACAGCAAGAAAATATCTGAAAAATATCAAAATATTTGAAAAAGAAGGTCTTCTTTTAAGAAGGAGATTATGTTTAAAGTGTGCACACACTCCAGTGTCCATTGCACCTTCTTCATTGAATCACTAATTGGTAACTAGAATTTCCTGAAAATAGTTCACTAATTATTTTTTCCACATTAAGTTGTCCTATTCAGAAAGGCCATTTCAATTAATCTGAAGATGTGTGCGGAGGTGTGAAGCCCAGACTGTTCCCAGTCCTTTTAATCTAACCGCATTTCTTGCTGACAGACAGAAAGACTTTCAAAGCAAGCGTTTTGATCATCTCTTGGAGAAGAATGTAAACTTCAATTACCAGTCTAATTATCCCAGCTAGCAAGGCAATACAATTGCTTAATTTTAGAGTAATGATGGACTTTCAAGGTGTGCCTTCTCAGCTTTCATCCAAGACTGAGCTTACCATTGTCCCTCTCTGGCAGATGAAGCTACCACGATGGCAGTCACTACTTCTGGCTAAAAACCATCTGGAGGAGAATTCAATATTCACCAAATTATGTGATTTCACACCTTTAAGTTATTTTTTTTCTTTCTTGAATATACTCATCTAATTTTAAAAAGGATGCTTTTCTCTTTTTTTTTCTTTGTATATTTTTTACCAAATATAGTTCGTGAGAAAAAATAGGAAAGGCAATATCCTGCAATAAATTGCAGCAATTATATTGAATGACCAAGTTCTTGAGAAGCCAAGTAAGCAAAATATTTTCTGTTTCAAAAGTAATACTTCTTTCCTCTGTAAAGCCTACAGTGCAGCAATTCTTTCCAGAGGTGAAAATTTTGTAAACATGGGGCTGTTTCTTCTTCTCCAATGTGTCCCTATCAATCCTAGGGACACATTAGCAAGCCCTGCAATTCATAGCACCTTCCTTCCCTCTTCTTTATGTTCCAGAGCAATTTGGACATCTTAAATTCAAGTACGGTGACGGTAGCTTTCTGTATATTTTGTTTTCCTTTTCATAACAGAGTTATATTGTAAACTTTGGATTTGTTCAAAGAGTTACTAAAGTACCTAAGATGAAGCAGTCTGGATAAACCACCTTTCTACCATCAAGCTACCATGATGTTTAGCTTCTTGAGAAAAAACTTTTAGAGAGAAGGGCCCTTTGAATGTGCCTGCCACAGTTTAGTCTTGTAATGGAGCGTTCCTATTGTCTGCAAGTGCCTGTCACTTCCTTTCCCTGAGAAAGGGCCCTGCTTCCTGTTAAACCTTCACCTGGCCTGTCTACCACTGCAACCCAGTAGCTGAGCTCTTGGCAATTACAGGTGTAACCAACAGTGCAAATCAAAGAGATGAAATGAACAGTAGTTCCAGTCCATCAGGCGGCTGTCCAAGGACTACATTTGCTCATCGTGGTTCCTGGAAACCACCTTCACACAGATGAGGAGCAAGTCTTCCAGTTACATGGTCAGTGCAGAAGCTGGGGCAAAAGGCCTGGTGGCAGCAGGACCATTCCCACGATGTAAAAATGAACTCAGAGGTGTAATAGGAACAGCATTCCTTGCCAACAGTTGTTAACAGACTCATCTGATGAGTAGCAAGTATCTGATTTTGGTTGCTAAGAAATCTGGTTACAAGCGAATATTAGAAATAAAAGAGTTACGAGAAGTTTGACTAAAACCTGCTAGATAGTAAAAAACAGATGCAAAAATTTGCAGCAACTACATAATAAGACAGTGATACTTTGTTAAGCAACAGAGGTTACAAAAATCCCAAATGGAACAACTACATCATGTATGGCGCCAGACTAAAGGTGAGACTATTAAGATATCCATTCATGCAGTCCAGGCAAAATTATCATCTGACCCATTATGTTATCTTTAAAGGCAGCAGAGGACTCTTCAACTGCACTCCCATCAAAACATAGCCATACATGCACCACACCAGTAGGCAGCCTGGCTTTTCCCCAGTTTTAATCAATTTTGGGAATATTTGGATTGAGTGGTTTCTAAAATGCGCCATCATGCCTAAATTTTCTAGAACATCAAGGACCAAGGAGCATAAGGCTATTGATTATCTCATATGGACAACCTTCACCAACTACTGGAGAAACAGATGGCATGAAAAGAGACTGCTGAGCATCTGCAGCTTCTAATGTTAAGTGAGGCTGCAGACAACCAAACTGAGACAGACAGAAGAGATATCACACAAAGGCAAACTAATCAAGTTTCTTCCAGTTTGATACTTAACATTAAAACTCTACGGACTCTTGAATGGCTATCTTGATAACATCTTCTCCAGTTTCTTCCTAGGAAAGACTATCATCTCTCAGACAACTATTTGTCTAAGGATAGACATCCAAGCACATTCCACCCCAAATAAAATTTTATAAACAGCAATATAATATAAGCTATGCATACAACTCTTTCTAGAGAAGGAAGGCATCTGAAGTACAAGACTTGTTAGGCTTATGCTGTGGATGGTTTGATCAAGTCTGTGGCCTACTCCATATTCTATACTAAAAAAGTCATACAAAGGCATTCAGAAACTTTCTGCTCAAAACATACAGAATGAAACTGATGTGGAAAAGGAGGTAGAGAGATTAACTCATTCTGATGGCAAATATTTCTGGGTCTGAAAGCAAAACTGAGGTAGATAAATATACTGGACTACAGAAGCACTTAGAGGCCCATCACCAAGAGACTGCTCCACAAATTTTCTCCCTCCTCACTAAATTTCTTGAAAAGCTGCATCCACCTGAAGTTTTTCCCAAAACAAGGTATCTGTCTGAAGGCCTAGAGCTATGCAAGCCCAACTGAGCCACATACTGCAACTAAAAGAGGGTGACACACCTAAGGTCTCTGCAGACTTATGCAAGCAGCCAAGTCCCTCAAGAGGCCTAATTCAATAAACATCACTTACTGAGTCTACTAACACAGCAATAGTAAGATATTCAACAAACCCACAACAGATATCACTTCCACAGAAAGCCCTGGGAATAAAAGCAAGTGTTGTCAATGCCATTTCTCACATTTAACATCGTACAGCGATTACAACCCTGATCAATGAAGTGACAAACCTGCTGCACACACCTCCTTTAGTCACAGGAGTTTCACATTTGCTTTTCCCAGAAGACTGTTCTAACCACTAAACTGCAAGAAAGGTTTAGAAAATACTCTTCCATCTTTTTGTTGAAGATGTACCACTATGAAGGTAAGTACAAACACATGAAGGCAAATTCACAAATCCTAAGGGAACAATAGAAAAAGATTGGATTTACAAGATAAAGAAAGGTATCAGGACTGGTACCCGGTGATTTCTCAGGACTGCTTACTCTCTTTAGATTAAGAAGTCACTGCAAAAATGCAAAATTGATACCCCATATAGTTAATGATCACCAGAAGGCTCCCCTAGTCCAGGTGACCATAATATTTCAGGAAAGGTCAGCCGTTGCTTCATGATGACATACTGACTTCCATTTCTCTCCCATTCTTTTTAAGTGTTTTGAGCTGTGGCCAATCCTGTTTCTCAAGAGAAAAGATTCCGCATATATGACTTGGTAGTTTGAGTGGTTTGCTTCAACAGTATTATACTTAATACTTAGGGCGAAGCAGATTCTTAAGGAAATTACACAAAAATAGCTTAGTGCTTTTTTCTTTGAAGGCCCGGGTCTCATTTTTTTCTAAATGAAATGCACAGAAAGAGAAGGTTGGCATTGGGGAAAAATATATTAAAAAAGGCATCTGTTCCAGAGCACTGCATGTTCAGAAGATTGATGCCAGAAGCGCCAGCTTGCATCCTGCACATTTGGTACAATAACGAAACCAACCTCTCCTACCTCTAAAGCCTCCATGCATCCTGAGGAGCTGACAACCCCCACTCCCCTCCCTCCAAACCTAAGACCACACCCAAAAGGAAGAAAGCAATGGGGAATTCACTTCACATTATCTCTTGGACTTTGTCAGTGGACTGCAGCAGCCTTAACCCAGCAGAAGGTGACTCATTCTTCTCTCTTCCAGGCATTGTAGGGAGTGACCTGCATGTCAGCCACCAGGAATCTAACTGCATTGAGGCTAACAGATGCCATCTTTAAGCACAGAGATAGAGAGCCTGGATTTAACTAGATCCTGAAAACCACTCAGACCAGTTAGATTTTTTTGCTTTGTGGGGTAAGGAGAGCATGAAAGGCATCTGATAAAATCCTCCAGAAGAAATAGTTCAACATGATCATCTTCTGCCCTCCAAATTATTAAAAAAACCCCATCCTGAATTCCTGAAGCTAAAAAACCCCCACAACTAAACCGTAAAACACCACTGTGTGACAAGTCTTCAGCAGAATTATTTCAGCAGAAGAGGGGCAAATTCTGAACCTGGAAGTAGAAGACTACTACTAGGAAAACCTATTAATACATCAAGTTCTTCTGGCAGTAGAAAGTAATCCACAGATTGAAAACATACCTTCCTAAAAACATGTATTTACAAGCAGCAGTATACAAATTAGGACTGATGTCACAGTTAAAAAAAAATACACTTGTTCAGCATTCTGCATCGTTAAGAACAGAGGTGGGTGAAAAAAAAAAAACCCACAAAAAACCACCAGATTGTTTCCCCTCTCATTTATAAATTCTGGGGAAAATGGTATAAACCCCAAACATTTTGTATTCGTTGTTTAGTTTGAACAAACCAAGGAGTTTCTAAAATTTATAAATTAAATTAAAAACACAGTAAGGACTTTTCAAAAGAAAAGGAATTCTTGAGGAGAGAATTTATGCATTTCTATATTGGCCTTATAAAGTTCACAGCTTTTTGAAAAGACAGAAGCATTCCAATTATTATATAAAACGTTTCAAGTAAGATTTTGTACAGCAGTTTAAAAGATGCTACAGCACTGCTGGACAGTGCAACCAGATCTAATCAGATAAAGTAGGTTGATCAGTCCTGGCTCATACTACTTACTGTAAAATATATTAGGAGTAAGAAGGTAAACATTCAAATATCCTCGTATGAAAACGTGCTCATAATTCAGCAGACGTGGATAGGCTAGCGGTGACCTATTTGGCTATTTCTTGAAAGCATCCTTTCTTGCAATTAATCAGAAATCCAGGATCAAAGCTCTTCTTCACAGCATTCAGAGCACTTAAGTTCAGTGCCTTATCCAATTCATTTCAAGTTCAAATTAAATTGTAGTTGAGTTGAAATTCACACGGGAATCTCAAACCCTATTAATCTTTTAGTTAAGGTGGCTACCTGTTAACCAGAACAATAATGGTAAAGTCCCCAGACCATTCTATAAAGTAAGAACTGTATTTTATTTTACCAAAGGCCACTACCCTACACTATTACACCCTAATATTTTAAAAATGCTTTAATATCTTCCTCATTACCATGACTTTTGCAGAAAATAGTATTTTTAAACTTGTTAAATCTCTATCTACAAGACACAAGCAATATTTCAAAACAAACGAATCAACTCTAAAAATACTCTTTTTTTTCTTCTTCATCTGATCTTTCACCTAGTCTACGGCTAACAAAGCCAAGAATTAAAATAGTATCACCATCACATTTTTGAAGAGTACAGCACCCAATTAATTGAGCGAGTCCCATGACATTAATGTTGAGAAAGGATAACGTGCTCATAACACACCTTTAATTCTCTTGTCTAGACTAGGATTTAAGACAACACAGATACCAAAATGCATCTAACCCATTGACAAAGAAAGTGTTCAAGTTGCACTCATCATTGTAAGCTGTACCTAGAATATGGTGTTTGCCTTAGTGCAGCAAAAACTGAGTATTAGTCCTCTATTGGAAACCTCTGGAAAACAAACCCAGAACAGAATAAAACAAATCCAAAACCCCCAAAAAGAGCAGAAGTAAGTTAATGAGTAAGAGAGCCCATAGGAGCAGATAGCTACAGTTTTTGTTACCTTAAAATCTTTATAGATTAATCTTTATACAAGTCACTACGTGCCAGGATAATTTAGCACTGCAGTCCCAATTGCTTCCCTATTCTCTCCCAAAACGTTATCATTACATACCACCTACACAATTTACAAGGAGGAAAAAAAAAATTGTTTGAGCAACACTTGTAATGCTCCAGAAATCATATAACCAATAACCCCAGGTTTCTTCTTAGTACAAGAAATAAAAATCTGACATTCAATTATTAAGAAGAAAACTAGAAAAGAAATTTAATGGAAGGATTTGATGATTTTTTGGGGGGAGATCCACCCACTCAGACATTTCACATTTTCATTTAAAAACTTCCAACAGTCAAATAATGTCTATTTTTGAAATGTTGGTCTTAAAAGTATGCCTGATAACATAAGAGCTTTAACTAAACATGTTACCCAGAATGCTTCATGTTTCACCAAAGAATGAAACTTATTTCTATCCACACACTATCCACACTAACTGAAGAATTATTTTGAAAGAAAATATTAAACTTACTGCACTGTGTTGGCTATACAAAATAGTATTTAAAGAATTACTGTCCGCTCAGCAAAACAGAAATTCAAAGGCAAAACCAGAAATTCTAATGAGCATTGATTTTTTTTAAATAAAAATTTCCAAATATTCAAAAAAACCTGTGTCAAAACAGCTTAATGAAGAGCAAGGTAGAAAACATACAACGCCAAGCATTAATCTATATTACTGAACTAAGTCATGAAAGCAATTAAAGTCATGGTTACATTTGGTCTTTAACACATTAAATAGCATTTTTACAACACAGACACGATCAAGCAATACTGCGCAACCAAAAACAAATTTAAGAAGTCTTGCCACATACTGTTCTAGTATTCAATAATTGTAGCTATCCAAAATTTATCCACACATCTCTACAACAACATAAGCTACAGCAGCAATTAAGACCCAAACCCAGAAGATGATGCTAAGGAATACAGGCATTAAAAAAAAAAAAATTTTTAAAAGCACTATACTATAAACTAGCACAATCTAAACTAAACAGGCATACAAAAGGAGCTTGCCTACCTGGCTTTTTCAATAAAAGTCCAAAGAAAACCTAAAAAGCAGGAGGGGATAAAAATATTTATATTCAGTGTTCATATATGAAAACTATCATGACACTACCTTACAGAGAAAAATCAGTAAAACCTGGGAAGGAATACCTATAAAATTATCTAGACTAAGCTGTGGGGGTGGTAGGGAGCAGGGAAACAGCCAAAAAACCAATATATTAGAACACTCTGGTTATAAGTATTGTCTCCAATTTTCACATTTTCCACTGAAAGAAATTCTAAATAATATGAATATTTTGGATTATCAGGAATGTGAGAGTGGGAGAGTGTGGGGGGGGAAGAGTCAAGAGAACTCTGCAAATATGTTATTAAATTCAAAAGTTACTACAGGAAAACATAAAAGGTTATATGTTCTGAAGATGTACGAGCACCTTGAAATATCTGAGTTTGAAGACTAAGTCAAACAACTTTAAAATAATCTTCTATAGCTTAAAATTGCACACTGTCAGAGACATTTCTTTGAGGATTATCTGTATATGACTTGTAGGAACCTATAATTTTACCTGACTGAATTAGTTCATTAATTTCATATTAAAACAAAGGTAGATTCACACACACAAAAAATTAATCTAAAGTATATAGTGCTTCTTTTGGTTCCTAAAGTTACTTTAAAAAGATGAGAACACAAATCTGAGTTATACTCTTTCTATTACAGACATCTTTTCCAGGACAGTCTACATACCAGTTCCCTAATAAAACACAAGAGATGGCCAGACAGCTGAGGGTTCTGATATTATATACAGAGTCAATTAGGTATGACTGACTACTTCTGTCTACCACTCCTTTATATCTCTACATATGCTCAAAGTATTTACATTTTATTCTTATAAACTGCTGAGGTTCCCACCTGATAAGCAGCTCTCCATAGGCGTCCCTTCACTAAGAAAAAAAAAAAATAGGGAGACTACGAGACTACTAGTGTTCTTCTATCGTACTTAAATATGGACAAGTGTTTGCTGAGATTTAGAATCTGTTCTTCCAGTGAAGTCCTAAATTCCATCTGATGGGTGCACAAGAGTGGCTGGCAGCTTGGCCAAAGGCAGAATGGGAGCCATGGTTTTTACCCACTCTGCCTTTTTTTACCTAAAGATGAGTACTCGAAAAAATCCATTACATGAAAGTTATTGCAAGGAAAAGAACTCTTGCTAAAAAAGACTTAAGGATTTCAGTGTGCGCTTATTTCTGTCATCTTTACACAGCTACCACCTATGAAAATCCCCAGACATTTGTCAAGCTTTGCACACAGTACATTTCAGAACAGAATTTTCCATATTTCATTTCTACCAACACTTCAGTGTTTCTTCCTGAAAGATTGAAGACATGTTTGTGGTTTAAGGTATTATAGCAGTGTTTACGAAGAATTCTCTAATTACTTCTCAAAAGTAGAAAAAATACTTTCTGAAAATAAGGGTACAACATACATAGAATTTCAGAAAACTGAAAAATTCAACCTTGTTTAAAGAGGTCTTATGTTCTTTGACTAAAACCCATACTTCAATTTCATAGTACTTGGAAAGCAGTATTTTCAACTAGACTTTTGAGCAATTTGTAATTTCAGATATAGTTTTCCAGACTTAATCACCATTAAGTCACTAAATACATCAATTATCATTGACTGAAGATGCTGATTTCACAATTAATAAACTTCAATAATTACATCTCTTGTACATTTTAAATTACTACATAGAATCCTTAGACTGGGAGGCAGATTTTCATCCTGATCATAAACCACAGCTACATGAAGAACATTGTCAACTCAAAAGACGTATTTCTGTGATATTTCATAGCAATATACTTACATAATTTAGTCTGCATTTTCAGCCAATCGAAATAAAATAATTTTTCTAGTTTTTTCTTCTAGAGAAAAAGCATTAGATTAACAAAAAGGAATTTTTGTCACTACTTGGAATAAAACAGCACTTTTGAGAAATACTTTAAGTAGACTCTGTTGGTCTCTAAAATACGAACGCAACAGTCCTGTGCTTAAAGCACAGGCCAGAGTTCTAGAGAAGTTACTGCAAGTGAAGAACTCTGAATTAACTTTTGTTCATTGTCATTTCTAGGCTCTGGTTTTCTGCTTGAATTGAAATAATAATACTTTCCTAATTCATGGGGTTCGACTGAAAAAAAACCACCATAAAAATGCCTGTAGAATAGATTGAGAAATTGTACTACTGAAGGCTAAGCAAGCACCTAGAACTGAAATACAGTGAGTTTTAAATATACCTTCATAATAGAAAAACGCTGGCAGTCATATTAAAAATTAAAATTTAGTATTTGGCAAATACCAGCAGATTCTCTTTAGAGAGCTTTCTAATCATAAAACAAACACAAAAGTGTTAGAAGATACCCAACTCCTTTTTTCCACAAAAATAAAAATAAAATTTACACTACCCAATCTTCATACTCACTAATTACTTCTAAACCTTGACATCTAACTGGGGTGTACCACTTCCAATCTGTTCTTTTGACAGCTTTTCTTCTTCTTTCACTGCAGACCTCCGTTGGCATGGGCCCACTCATTCAATTTAGCCCTGCTCACACAACTAGGTTTCGCCAGAAAAAAGCTCATTCTGAAACTATGGCGAGTTCTGTCGGCAGCATAAACAAGTCAATTCTTTGCTGCTAAGCCTGTAAATCCAGAAAAGAAGGCCCCAGAGCTGCAGCACCTACCAATGCACAGGTAACATGCTTTGTGTATTACCTCACCAGGAGGCAGTAAAGCAGCAGCTGATTCTCTTTAGGCTTCTTGAATACAGAAGACAGTCTACAAAGCTACTCCACCTTCCCAGCAGTACAAACCTTCAGCATATGCAAGAATCAAGAAACAAGGCTTAATGGACCTATTTGGCACAAGTAGGGTCCAGAAACCAGTACTAGGTGCCCAAACTGGGATTGGATCAAGGCATTTCAGATGAAGCATCTGGAGGAAGAACAGCAGCCGTACCACTGTGAGCCATCATGCAATGCTGGCAGCACTCTGTGCTGCAGGAAACTCCAGCCCAGAGTACAGCGAGTGCTTCTGAAACCTCTTCCTCATCCTCTGCTTAGGCAGAGCTGCTGGGGGTGCACCTATCCACTCAGAACTGGCAGGGCTTCCTTCTGAAGGTAAAGCACCTGGACTCTCTCTTAGAAAGATCTAAACAATTTTTTTTTTTTTTTTTTACTTGAAAAGAGGAATACTGTTTACATTTAAAACATTCCCAGGAAAGTATTTTAATTACATGTTTAAAAGCCATGGAGACACCCTCCACCCTTGATAAAGCTGTGCACCATGACTGAAAGGGATGCAAGGCTACACACACTTCACAAGGAAGCTCAGCTTCATAGTTTTGCCATTAGGGGAGTCCTCTGCAAGCTGGCAGAGCTGGATTTCAGACTAAGCCTATTTATGTGCTAATATTAAATAGCCATTTAAAGAGAACAGAAACTAGAGTGGCAAGAGTGATCTCAATCTCTTCTAACGACTAAGCTTCAGAGTTAAGTGAAGGTCCACTTGTTTCCTCTCTTTCATTCATGAACATGTAATTTTGTTCCTCTAAGGTCACTCCGCTTCAGCAGGTGTTGCGAAGGACTGGCTTAGCTTAGCTGGCCTGGTATGGGGTGGTTAGACCAGGGAAGCAGAAGACTCAACGTGCATCTCTTAACCCAAAGACGGAATTTCAACTGGCTTTTCTACTTCTTGGGAGAGTAATTAGAATTACTCTCTAATTATGGTATAACATAGGGATTCTTTCATCCAAAAATAAAACAAAATAGCAAGAACAATATGCACAGTTAGAGACTTGGCCAATTGGTTTTCAGGTATAACTTAAGTTCAGATACTTTCAGAACACGGTTCTGTATCAACATAAGCATATAGTTGTCATCCAAAACACCCAAGAAAATAGCACTACGATTATTTGTTTCTCAATATGGATTAAGTGCCTTTCTGCAACCGTAAATTGTAATTTAGAAGTCTTTGTACAGATGCATATTGCATCTGTAAATACGCATTTTTCAGGTTGAACTGGTAAGAAAGATGAAATCTTAAGTCTACAGCACATTAGGTCTTACACTGCCTGCAAACCTATGTTCCAAAACATAACACCCCCACCACAACCCACAAATGTAAATTAGGCAAGTTAACAAGTAAAAATCTGGTACCCTTGCTGAAGGTACATCCTTTTAATGTATCATATTCCTTTCAACTACAACTCAATTAAAATTATCTGGGCTTGCTAAAATTTTCAGGATTTCAGCTGCATTTAGATTACTTGGCATAAATGAAATTTAGGATTACAATGTTGCTCATATGTTTCACAAAATATCTAACCAAAAGCCTAAAGCTGAAGTCTTGCAGTAAAAGAGCTGGCAGATGAAAAATGAGAGCAGCACTTAGACCCACTCTCAGCAGTGCTGAGTCAATGTAACTATGGAAGTCCAAGTTGCTTTCTATTCTGCTTCACCTATCTACAGCTGGGGTCTGAATGCAGATGCTCCAGCACAAGGTACAAAGCAAGCTGCAAAAGCCACAGATATAAATTCAGAAGCTAAATGAATTTATAGTGACAATTATATACAAGAAAACCAAAAGCATTTATTAATGATTAAAGTCTACCCGAACTACTTAAAGAAAGAATGCTTCTGCAAGGTATGTGTGAATGATAAGGATAGAAGGATACTGAAAGTACATTTTTCATTATAAATTCAAAATAACTGCATTACATTGGTCTTTAGAAATCTCCACTGAAAAAGTCAGGACACACATTAAGAAACACCCGCTATGGAAAAGTTGCAAGCCTTTAAAAATAGCAGCGCTTTGCCTCCTCCCTCCCCTTTCCCCTACTCACCCTCCTCCCCAATTTCAAAATACATCTTCCCCAGGCCTTGGTCTGCAATGGCAGTTTCTGTGAACAGACCATACCCGACCATATGATTAGCCATTATTATTACCATCACCTTTTACGCTCTACTCTGCATTAAGATGCAAATCCAACAGATGTGGTCCAAGGAAGTTATTTACAAGGGTTTCCCTTTCAGATGTCCAAGCCAAAGCTGCAACCAGTTCTGCGATATAATTACAGCCTCTCTCCACGGGCAGTAACAGACCTCTGTCTGCGATGATCTGGCCAGCGGCATTTTCTCATCTACGCTCTGGTTCAAACGGTTGCTATGATTTCAAATGGTGCATCTACCCTTATTTTAGCGCGACTGGCTGCGTTTCAGCCGCCGACATCTGACTGATTGATGCACATCTAAACAACGCAGCGATTATAAAAACAAACTGGCAGCAGGCACCGGCGTTTCATCACCGTGGGCTCGCTCCTAACAGAGCGGCTGGCAACAAGACCGTGGGAAATTTAAGAGAAACACCAGCATACATGAGGCCTAACACTCACAGCTGTCACTTCCACCGAGAAAGAGGCTGGCGTCCTGCACTTCTAAGAGTGGGAAGTTCATGGAAATACCTATGCAGGTATCTGAACAGGCAGACCTCTCGTCTGCCGAACGAAAGCATCCAGGTGCTTTCCCTGCACATCGCCCACAGCACGTCCACCAAGCAAGTGCACTCGAGGGCTGGCTGACCCGACACACCAGTGGGGGAACTGCTTTTCCGCCCCCACGGTCCCAGCCTCCGGCCAGATTCTCCACCGTATTCCATACGGGAGCACCCCAAACTCCCCGCACACGCGACCGGGGGGAGGGCGAGCGGCGGGAACCACCGGAGCCCCCGGCCCCTGCGCCCGCTCCGCCACCCCCGGCCGGCGCCCGCCCACGGGGAGCCCGGGGCCGCGGGCGCGGCTCCGGAGGGGGCGGCGGGATGGGGGGAATGCCCCGCCGCCCGGGGGAGGGCGGAGGCAGGCGGGCGAGGGAAGGGAGCCGCGGGGCAGGCACCTGAGCGGGCGTGGGCAGCCCCCGGGCCGGAGATCCGGGCACCGGGGCGGGGGAGGAGGGCACGGACGGGGGGGGGGCGGGAGGCCCGCAGGCCCCGGCGGGGCGGGCCGGGCCGCAGGTGGGCGTCGGGCGCGGCCGCCGGAGGAGCGGCCGCCGGGCAAGTCACCTCTTGACGCGGATGATCTGGTCGCGCATGGGTCGGATGTCCTGGAAGCTCTGCTGGTTGACCAGGCTGTAGACGAGGATGAAGCCCTGCCCGTTCTTGATGTAGAGGTCCCGCATGGAGGCGAACTGCTCAGTGCCCGCCGTGTCCAGGATCTCCAGGACGGAGGGGGAGGCGTCCACCTCGATCTCCTTGCGGTAGAAGTCCTCGATGGTGGGGTCGTACTTCTCGATGAAGGTGCCGGTCACGAACTGCACCGTGAGCGCCGACTTCCCCACCCCGCCCGAGCCCAGCACCACCACCTTGTACTCGCGCATCCTCCCGCCAGCGCGGACCGCCCGCCCGACCCGCACCTGCCGACGGCCCCTCCTCACCCCCCCGCCATCGGCCGCCCCGCCCTGTGCCCGCCGCCGCAGCCGCCTCCGCTCCGCTCCCCGCCCGGCGGATGCTCCGGGCCGCCGCGGCGGCTCCTGGGCGGCGCTGCCGGCGGCGGGACCGCGCTCACGGGCTGCGGCGCGGCCGGGGTGGGGCGGCGGCCCCGCCTCCTCCTTCCCGTGTCGCCACGGCAACAGCCAACGGGGCGGGACGGGGGAAGAAAGAGCGGAGAGGAGGAGGAGGAGGAGGAGGAGGAGGAGGAGGAGGAGGAGGAAGAGGGCGGGCACCGCCCCGTCACGTGGCGCGGCCCCCCCTTCCTGCCCCCGGGCGCGGCGGCTGCACGTGATGCCGACGGGCCGCGGCGGCGCTGCTGCTGCTGTCCCTGCTGTCGCCCGTGTCCCCTCCCGCGTCCCCTCCCGTGCCGCGGCTCGCCCGGCGCCGTCGCCCTGCAGACGCAGCGTCCCCCGGCCCCGCGGCCCGGGCCGGCCCCGAGCGGGAAGGGCCGGCGGGCGGGCGGGCGGGCGCGGGGGCGGGACGAGCCAATGGGAGGCGCGCCGCGCTCCCGCGGTTCCGCTTCCCGGGCTGCGGGGAGGCGGCTCCGGCGCGGTAAGTTCGGGCCGCTTCAAAGCTGCCGGCCCGGCGATCCCGCTGCTGGCTGTAAAAGTCAGTGGGATTCGTCAGCTCCGTGGCGCGCGTTGGATGCCTTTGGACGCGCTGCGGTCTGGGCTGTGCCTGCAAGGGGGCGGCCGGAGGCGTTTGTTGCCAGTGGGTGCCTGCCTTCTCGTCCCCTTCTGATAGAGAGAGAGGGCCAGAAACGGTGGCGGTGCGGTTTGGGTAAAGTGCTCTATCAAAACAGTATGGGAAATGAAGGTGATTGATGGGATGGAATTCACGGTTCCTCCCAGGATCTGGTATCGCTCCGGAAAGATGTTCACACCTGTATGCTTGTCTTTCTGCTATGAGACAGGCTCCTTAATGCTTCTTTTTCTTTTTTTCACTCAAACATAAGTGGTTGGAGCTATTTGATACAGGTAGTAAAGACTTTGTCTCCGTTAGAGGGTTAGAGGTCAGCCAGAGCCCTTAGTCTGCTGTTCCGATGCTTTCGGAAAGCTGTTGGAAATGAGCCCAATCCTGGTGCTGCGTTTCTTGTTGTGCTGTTCTTCCCACTGCATTGTCGTGTCTTCGTCTGAACTAAGGCCCAAGGTGTTGGCCTGCTTTCCAGGCAAGTCTGGTTCTGCTTCCTTTTTGGCTTGTTTTGATGTTTCCAAACCTAACAGTGGCAGATGTATTAAGGGCTTTTAGGAGCACATTTGTCCCTGTCCGAGTCTTTCAATTAAATGCTTGCCAAGTGCAGTATTTTAAACTTCCCAATGTTTTGCTTGGGCATACTCTTTAGCTTTTCTTCTGTGTGCTTTTTTTTTTTTTTTTTTTTTTTTTTTTAATTACAAAGCTTCAAAACATTTTTTTCTTAGTAGGATGGCAATAGCTTTGATGCCTCGAGGAGAAAGAAGATTATTTACAGGCTTCTTGCAGTTCCCATGTCCATAACTGCCGAAGCAAACTAGAAACCGCACGTATTTGAGTGATTTAAATTTATCAGTGCCAAAGAGGTGGACAGTTTTTTACAGGACTGTCCGAATTCATTTGTAAATATTGCAGAGCCTGATCAGAACTGAGTAATAGTTTCAACAAATGACCTAATTCCTATTGGTGACTTTAGTCCTTCAAGTGTTAGAAATGAGCCTACAAGAATGTGTAGTGTCACAAAATACAAGACACTGCATGTTCAGATTAATAAGTATTTGTAGCGTGAATCCAGGAACTCCCCCAGCAGAGTAACGGGAAAATGTCTGGATTTCTTAGTCAACAACGAAAGGAGGCTGCCAATGTGGTTGTGAAAAAACTGAATGTGATAGTGGTATGCACACAGCCAAGTTTCTGGGTGACTGGTGAGACATTACTGTATCCAGTTCTGATAAATCATGTCCAGGAAAGAGGAGTTTGTACAGAATTACTTCCGGGAGGGTTACTGGAGATGAACAAAGCTTATCTACAAGAGGGCACTGGGAATATTTGTTTGATTAACCTAGGAAAAGCAAATTAGGGGAGGCTTATGAGTAACCAGTAAGACAGGGTGGAATCAAGTTTGAGTGAGTAGGCATTTAACCTAATGAACAACACTGATGGAAGAGCACAGATCTAAACTGATTATAATCTAGATAGAAAACTAAGCCCTGTCTCAATGCAGCAGGGGTTTTGTTTTCCATGAAGAACAGTGAAAATGGACTTATCTAACAGGCTTTAAAATGTGTTTTGCATCAGAATTGGAGGATTATGTGTAATTATACAAAACAGATTGAAGTGATCAGTGTTGGAGGGAGGAGTTTTGGGCCTTCCTGACTCATCCTGAGACCAGAGCAACCTCCTGATGTTCATCAGAAAAAAAGCTGTTCTCGGAAAAAATGCTATTCACTGCTGGCTCATGATGAGGAGGGTGGGAAGGTAACAGGAATGCTCCCACTAAGATTTACACCAGGTGTTCAGTCTCTTAGCTTTGATGGGCAGCAAAATGTTATTTTACTTCATAGTGTGTGCAGGGACCTAAGATATGTAGAAACTGGAAATACAGAGAAATTGTGTGTATAGAGTATGGAGGACGTAAAACAAAATGTAGGATGGTCAGCTGGAGGAGGTGCTGGATGCAGGGAATGGTAAATGACTGTTCCGAAGAATCTCGCTTGCCATTGCTGCTGCGAGGCTGGACATCTTGTCATTGCCCTGTTTTTCTGAACTTCATTTCTGCTTGTAATTCGTCTGACAAGAACAACAACATTGAAATTTCACCTAATAAGTGCTGGAGGCTCAGCCCTAAAAACAAATACATTATCAGTTATGTGGAGTTATTTATCATGAGGTGGAGAACATGGGGTCATTTAGGTGCTGACAGTCGTTTTTTATTGCATGTTGCTTATACGTCTGTTATTCTTCACTGAAGAATGGGAGAAAAAAAAATAGGATAGTCAATTGTAGGGAAAGAGAAACTTCCTGCTATAAAAGACTGAATTGGGCAAGGCTTGCCAGGCAAATATCTCAGCCCACAGCATGCTTTCCCAGCGTGACTTCCTTTGTAGCTTCTCATAGGAGACTCGAGAGTCATCTAGTCCCCCTGCGCTGTACAGCTGGGCTTTTGCCGGCTTCCTAGGATTTAGAAACTTCAGTTTTATTGCTCTTTTCTCCAGTTCTTTTATGTCTTGTATTGAGCTGTCTTATTTCAAGCTTCAGTGGCCTGCGGCTTACCTCCCTGTTTCATGGTAGCCTGGAGTTTCTCGATAAATATTGAATTTTTATCTTGCGCAGCAACCAACACACTGGTTTGTAATTTTTTTGCTATCTATTGTAGCCTCTGACTATGCATTAGGGTATGTATTTAAAAGAGGGAAATGGCCTCTAATATCTATTTCCTTTCCAAAGCCAGGGTTTGCCAGTTCTTTGTTACTAACATATCAGTCACAAGATAAAAAGTGTAGCAGTATGAAGGATGGGGGAATCTGCAGTTTCTTCCCTCTGATGATCTTCTGACCCTGAAGCACAAGAAAATGTGTGAGATAAAGCTGTCTGTGGTACAGACTGTTCTGGTGTACCTCTGTTTTTCATGGTCAAGTGTTCTTTTAAGTGTGTATTAGTAGAAGAATGTGATTTCCTGTCCTTGCTTACCATCACGTCTTTACACTCAGGCTGTCAATGCAGTTCCATCATCACATGGATTTCTCCTAACTGTGTGTCATTACAGTATTTAGGAAGTGTTAAGGATTAAGATTTTGCTTAGTCTTTAATATTTCTTGCTAGATTATATTATTCGTACTATCCATAAAGTTGTTATCAAATTAAGGATACAACCTGGACTTGGCTTACCTTAGTCTTAGCATTTTCAGGTGATCACACCGGCAATTTCCCTTTCATACCGGCAGTAAAGTTGTCCCATTCTTTTACCAAGTGCAAAATTGTAAATGTTTGATATCTTTGTTCATGCTTTCTAGGTGAGAGCAGGAACAATCTGAGTGTACCTGTAAAGGCAAAGGAGGCTGGACCTCCTCCACCATGTCTGGCAGCAGTTGGGCGGCAGCTTGGATCACCCAAGAGCCCATCAGTGACAGCCAGCCCCGTCTACAGCCTGCTGGAGAGACTAGGATTTGGGATTTAATTTACCCCACTGGAAGAGCATGTTATAGAAGAAAGGTTTCATTAAATTCTCTGCTTGCAGGCCAGTTTGGGTTTGCTGGGGTTTTTGTTTTGTTCTTAAGCAAATCTAAGCCCTTTAAGCTAAGCGTGCTTTAGTTTTGTAGTGGTGAAGCCTTGTGTGAGCTCTGAATGAGATGACTTTTGTGTCTGTGTCTGGCCACACTGAAGTCAGGGTGCTCTTGCCAAGATGAGATAGCAGCTCTCCATAGACCTCAGTGTAAGGCACAAAATCTACAGTGATGAATTACGGTCATCATTACAGTCTGCATTGGCTGGGGCTAACCGTTCCCTACATGCAGGGATTCATTCCCGCGTGCCATCCTGGGCTCAGCACCCTAAGCTGGAAAATTAGGCTGAGCTATCCAGTGCAGCAAGTGTGATGGTCATCAGTATTGCTATGCTTTGGTTCTGGTACCTGGTTTTGGGAAGACAGTTCACAAAGCTGAGGTAAGCTCTAGGAAATTCTTGGCAAAACTGAGACTTTAGCACTTGGATTCCCAGCAGCCAAGCATGCTGAGTGGGGAGATTTTAAACCAGATGATCATAAATGTTCCTTGGGCAACTCTTTTCTGCTCAGTTTTAATTGCTTATAGCCTTCACTTAAGCATATTTAGAGTCAGAGAGCCAAAATCTGAAGTGCTATCTTGTATTCCCTGTGATCCATACGGGTAAAAGTAGACCCTGGAAGCTGGCTCTGTTAGTTCCCCAACTCTGCCCAACCCCACACTGCCTTTCTTCCTCTGATACCTGTACGGGGCCATTTCAGCTCACTGAATTTGTAGAAAGTGAACCCAGACTATAAATACAATTTGTTTTATAATTCTTAGCTGCCAGGGGCTCAGCTGTGAAAGAGGAACAGAGTTAACACCATCCTCAACTTAAAACAGTTTAAACCCCCCCCCACCTATTGATTCCCAAGAGATTGTTTTGTGTTGTGAGGGAAAACAAATGAGATTACATTCCAGCAGAATGAGATTCAATTAATGTATTTTACCTTACAACTAGAGAGGACAACCAGTGTGAACACAATTACTGTGGCTCCACCAATACATACTCATTAAATTGCTGTACCTGCCACTTTCAATTGTGTGATCCAGTCCCCATGGTTTGGGTTCTTCCAGTTTTTTACAGTTTGAAAGAGATAGAGACAATAGGAGTAGACATACCAAAGTCTTTTCTCAGTCATAATTTAATTTTCTAACTGGAAAGGAGCATTAAGGTGGCTTCAATCTCACGGGTTTATTTTAAAATTCGATAGGTCTGCAGATCCCCACAGCTTTCTCATTATTGATCTTTCCTAACATTGCAGGTTAACTGTTAAAAGAAGGGCATCACTTGTTGAGGGGTAGGAATTATGATTTTTTAACTATTTTATGCAGTCTGATGGCCATCCCTGTCATATATTAAGGTCATTTTGTTTAATTGAAGATGATGGTTAAATTAAAAAAGAGTAATTGCTCCTGGCCCCTCTTTTCATTAATAGTGAAATTTTGATCAAACCATTCCCCAAAGTGCCAGAAAATCAAAGTGGAAATAGTATGAATTAGCTTGTGACCTGATTTTTATTATTTTCAGTGGTATTGGTAGACTTTTGCTGATGTATTTCACATTTCACTTTGTTGCATTTCACAACAAAGTTTTTCTTGCTTCCCATAATGCAAATGAGAAACCTTGATGATGCTATTAATTTTAATTAAAACTTCCACTGCATATATAAGTTTTGTAAGAAATACTCATCACTAATAAAGTCAAGTTAAATAGCTGTTGTTCAAATGTAGGTTCAAAACAGGGGAATTGAAACAGTCAGTTTCAAGATATAAAAAACTTTCAAACTGTAAAAAAACAGTGAAATAAACTAAAACCAGGCAATTTGTATTTGACTTTCACTCTTTCTCCTTATGATGTTTAAAAATAAATCAATTCAGTCACCAGAATTAAGAGAAAGTTAAGACAATGATAATCTTTTTTTATTGAGATACAAAAGTTTTGCAATATCTGTCACAAGTCAGCCTTTTTTTTTCTGAGTCAGACTTAAAATAAGTCCTTTTTTATAATAATCAGCGTATAAGCATCAGGGACATGTATTTCATAAGCATTAGATTTGTAGACGTCAATAAATATTACATTTAATATTTTCTTTTATGTGGTTATTTTTAGCAAAATATTCAGAACTGGAATTGTAAGATGCCTTAATTGCTCTAACTATAAATTAAAATAAGATTTCCAATATGCTTTTCACAGAAAAATGGGAAGCATTTAATCTTGATTTCACATCATCCAATCATAACTTACCTAAGTTCAATTTAGTACATGGACTAAAGCCGAGTAGGTTGTTTTGGTGCGTATCCGAAGAGATGGGTTTGTTCTGGATGTTTGGGTTTACATCATTTGTTCTGGTGGAGGTGGCTGCTCTTCCAAGCGGCCCAGTCGCGGTGGGAAGGGCCACGGAAGGGTCCCTGAGGAGGGGCAGGTTTTAAGGGCAGACAAGGGGAGGTTGGTTTAAGGGGGGCTGGTCACTGCCTGGGGGATGTGGCAGCCTCTGGAAAAGACCCAGCTGCCAGTTTGCCAGCAAGTGCTGACCCTGCCTCTGTACGCAAGGAGGTGGACAAGTGTGCCCAGCTCAGGCATGGGTCCTTCCCTCCCTCCCTCCATCCCTCAGTGAATGCACAGATAGGAGCTGGTTCAGGGGTGATCTGGGGGTGGGGAGGCAGCTCTCACCTGTACAGTAACTTGTCTCTTTCTGCGTGAAGGTCTGGAGTTTCTACTTGTAGGAGCTTGTGGAGCCCAACCTCTAATTAGTGGCGCAGGAAGTTTTAACTAAATGCTTCAGAATCATGTGGTTTATATATGATCTTTATCAACACAGGAGTTACTAACTACTGGTCTTCAGATTTAAACATTAAAGGCCTGAAAATAGTTGAAATGATTGCTTCCCAACACTGACTATTGGGTTTGCATTTTGGTCTTTAGTTATTGTTGCTTCTTTTTGCTGCTTTGTGATAGATTGTTGGGATTTTTTCAACAGAAACCAGGAATCTCATGGTTTTGATCCTAGTAGCTGATGCTTTAAGACAACCCAGTATCATAAATTTATGCTAAAGTCGTTCTGAGGCTGAAGAAAAGATTCATGCAAGGAAAAACTAAAAGGAGCTGAGTTTGTGAGGTGTACAAAGCTCTCATACTTTTCTTTAGGTCTTCAGTGCTGTACAGAATGCAACACTGTGACTACTGTTTTCAAGCAGCCTTTCAGAGGTGTGTTATAGTGGGAGGCGTATGCAAGCAGAAGATCTGCATATCCTACTTAAGGAGCCACAGCTCATTTACTTGAGGAAAATAATACAAAGAATTAGTTCCAGCCCCTCTTGGCATTTCCTCTTGGGCCTTCAGGAAGAGCTAATACAACTGCAGGTAGATGCTTGCAAAATAATTTGGGGACAACTCACAACACACCAAACAAATGCATAATATTAGATTTTTCCAGAATTATTTTGAGACTTTCATGTAGATCTGGTCCCACTGCACAGAGAGGAACTTTATCAGGATAGCTTTTCTGGGACAGATTCCAACGAGATTTCCTTGTGGGTTTAGGATGAACGTACTGGGCATATGAGATGACTGATGAAAATGCTGGGACTACTCCATGACAGTCTTCTCAAGGTGGTTAGTGTCTGGTCATGCCTTCCCTGGAAAAAAATCATCAGAGAGGTGGAAATACGTGTGTGCTGGCATGTGTCATGCTGATTTTAGAGAAGATATATTTTTATCAGGTAACATGATGGTTTTCTTTACATGGAGGGAGATATGAACTGCAAAATTAGTGGTCGCTGTAGCCCTGTAATGTTCTCTTAAACCATACAGATCAGCTACCACCTGTCTAGTTAAGGACTAGCTTTTCATGAAATACTCTTATAAGCAAAGTTTTAAAATTATTAAGAGTAGTATTGTGTAGTATTTTAAAAAGTGATAATTCAATTTGCATATGTTGTCTAAGTACTTCTGTGTGTGTGTGTGTAGTTAAGAAGACATAAAGGAGATTACAAAACAAGAAGTATTTGCTGCAGTGTTTTCCATAGACTTGAAAACCTTCAGCCAGTGTTTCAGCTACTATAAATTGGCATAAACTCCAGTATCTTAAAGCTGCATGAGTTTATGCGACCCAAGGAGATGACCTCTGTGATTCGTGGAACCACTGTGTAAATACTAGAGCCTTCAACCTGCCAGGGTTAAAATAAATAATGCCTTTGGTACAGTCCGGCTCCATGCTTACATTTTACTGCTTGATTTAAGCAACATTGTGTGAAGCAGAGCAGGGATAAGGGAGCCTTCAGAAGCTCTGTACCTTTCTCCAGCAAAGCCCCCACCAGGCTGCTGCCATTTCCATCTTGCAGATGGAAACTGATGAAGAGAGCGTCTGTCTCCTTAGTGCAGCGCTAAAAAATGCACTTTCTTTTTGGTGGACAAAAGAGGCAGTGGCAGAGTTTTCCAGTACTAAGTAAGGGGCAAACCCTTCTGAGGAACATCTGACATGACAAGAAAACTTTGTTCCTCTAAGCCTCTCACTTGCCTGTGGAGTGACACAGAAGGAGGTGGAGAAATGCTCCTGCAGTGCTGCAGCTCTGCCCTTGTGCCCACACAGATGCTTCCTTTGTGTCAGGACAAAGCAAATTAAATGGTCCCCACCAGCTCTACCTGTGCAATGTGCCCCTCTGCAGGGGTGGGTGGATGGGCACTCAGGGATGCAGCTGAGCAGGGTAAATTGTTATGAATGTAAATGCCTGAAGAACAGGCTTTTAAAATTGTTTCCTTTTCCCCCTGAGATAGAAAAGGAAGTGATGAAAAACATTGGGAGCTGAGGTTTGGCAAAAGGTGCCAATCCAAGCTTTATCCAGAGGAAAAATGGAGCAGTCTTGGGAGGTTCCAGGGATGCTCCTGGCAGCAATAGCAGAGAGCAGAGCCATTCTTCCCTGCAGCAGGTTTGCTGTACTAGCAGGCATAGCTGCAGGCTGCTATCATCATAAACCTCCAGCTATTTTCATTTCATCAAAACAAGTGCAAAGTTTGCCTCTAAACAGATATAAAATGCTCTAAGAGAGTCTTGGGCTTTTTCTAACATGGGAAGGATGCAGTGAGCCAAGCCCTGTGTCCTGTGTGGAGAGACACCAAGAAGGGTTGAGGAGCAGTTGCTGGGAGGCTGAGTTGAAGCTGAGAGAACAGCTGGATGTGAGCCTGTGTCACCAGCATTAAATAAATGGGGTGGCTGCAGGGTTGAGGGCCTAGGGCACACAAATCCTCTTCTGAAGGAGAAGGAGCTTTGGCAGCCCCTTGGCTGAACAGGGACCATCAATGGCCGAGGGACACTAAAAGGCAGAGAACAGGCAGGTGTGTTGCAGGCAAGTGTGTCTCACCTCAGTGCCTCTGAGATGTGTAAGTGCCCTGTGGAGCTAATCAGCCTTCCAAACCCCCAGACTTCTTAATTTTACTGATTTAAAAATAGCCTCAGGCTCCTTAAGGGGCTGCAGCTGAGGAGATTCACTTCTAACCCAGCTGACTGAACGGGCCCTGTAAAACTCACCTGCTCCCTCAGTCCTCCACAGGGATGTTTTCCAAGTGTGGTAGAAAAAGACATTTTTTACATTTCTGTCTTTGCATGTGCTCCAATTCCTCCATGTTTTGACAGAAGGAAACACAGCACAAGGGGAGGCCAGTGCTGGCATACAGCAGAGATTTGGCAGAAGAAATCCCAGCTAGGAGAAGCCAACAGGACTTACTGTAGAGGCCACAGATTTTCCTTCTTCATACTTACTAACTTCTCAGAGAAGTCCTGCTATTTCTGATGCCATAGGTTAGGGGACTTTGGATTTTATTTATTTACAGTGATACCATTTTTCTTGTGCAGGAACAGGGCCGCTGGTGAGGCTGTTTGGATTCTGCCACAGGATGTGTTGAAGGAATGAAGATGCATTCCCCAGGCTGTGCCTCTGAATCGTCTCCTTTGGGCCTTCCCATTACCTTCGGCTCTACCAGAAGGTTGTAGGATGCTCCTGTGGTAAATCTAGTAACCTGCTTGACAAAGCACCAGCACCTGAGAAGACCTATGGCTTGTTGACAGCCAGTCTAATTATCCCTGTGGTGATTGCCACAGACAGACACACACCTTGGGATCCTGAAAGAAAAACATTGTTTAAAAAGATGAGGTACTTCCATTTCCATGAGACAGGGTACTTTTCACTGCTGAGCAGCTACCCACAGCTCCTGCAGAGCATGGGCAGTGTCCATAAATCCACACACTAGCTTCTCCTAATACCGAGCTTGAGTCTATTCTTTTCAGCTGTGCATCCAGCTCCAGTAATAACTGTTTAATTCCAGTGAAGCCCAGTTGCTGCAGGTCTTTCTTCTGAGGGACCCCACCAC
Organism: Hirundo rustica; assembly: GCF_015227805.2. Lineage (NCBI taxonomy): Eukaryota > Metazoa > Chordata > Aves > Passeriformes > Hirundinidae > Hirundo > Hirundo rustica. Next base: position 78,153,983 of record NC_053451.1, on the reverse strand, counting down.
AAACTCTAGATGTTTCAATGGGTACCAGCCCCTGTGAATGGGATCTTCTGACACCATGATGCATTTCTAGATAAAACTCACCTTGGAACATATTTACATTGCTGAGCAAACTAAATCCAAGTTCTACAAATGCCACATCTTAGCAGGGCCTTTTTTTAAAATTAGTTTTATTGCAAATTGGCTTGATTCTATAGACTCCTAGAGCATGAAGCCAGATTCAGCTAAGTCTTAGAAGCTGAAACCTAAAGGAGATGCAGCTGTTTCTCTCTGGAGCATTCATGAGGTAATAATACTAACAATAAAGGAAAAGAAAATAAAGCAGTTTCATTGTGATATTTTTTAGAAAGAATATAAAACAATCAATGATTTTAGGCACAAATGTTTGGTTTTAATGGAGTCATTTTCTGAGAAGAGCAGAAAAAGCTGTGTCAAGAGGGAACAGCCCTTACTTTGTATAGAGAGGTGCTGCTGAGTAGAAGTGCTGTAGTCCTTTATTTAAATAGGAATAATTTAATATTGCACAGGAAACTTGGATTTGAAAGCAGTTCTTTTGATACTCCTCTTCAGGAGTAATTATCTGCTGCATTCACCAAAGCCCAAATGCTGATCTCATATCGCATCAGATCATCTGCATTATGGCTAAATTTAAAACAAAGGGAGAGGAAACAAATAATAAAGGATGTAAAACTCCCAAATGCCACGTCTAAAAGGAAGTCCTTTTCACCAAGATGGAAGGTGGAATGCCTTTTAGAGTGAACATCTGATGTAGATGGAGGTGAAACGCAAAAAAGAGAATAATTATGCTGTGCTTGGTTTCCACCAACTGGCTTCTCACCACATGATGTCCCCCCACTGCTTTGCACCTTCTGCTTTCCATGGGGTTTCCATTGTACCCAAGGAGCTCTCATCAAAACCTTTCCTGTGGATAGCATTCACTGGGAAGGACTGGAAGACTTCTCTGGCCTAATAATAGTAAGCAGAGATTGCTTCTGCTGCTGAGGTGGAGATTTGTTTGCAGTCAGCCTGCTCCATTTGTTTTCTTCCTGACCATAAAATGGTCAGGACAATACTTGGACAGAGCGGACAAGACATTGCCTGCATGGAAGTCAGATCTTCTCTACGAAGGCTTGCACCATTTTACCTTCCCTGCAAAACAAATCCATAATTAAATGATGCTTTAAATGCTCTGACTGTTGTGGTTTCCTGCTTTAGTTATGAAAATGAAGTTCATTTGGTTAATTCCACAGGAACTGACTCACAAAGACTTCCATAACCTTGCAAGGAACTTCTCTGTATGGTCAAGAACAGCATGGCCCTTAATTTGGATCCAAAGGTCTCCTAAGGAAGGCCAGCAGAATCAAGTGGGTGAAGATAAAAGCCTCTGTGCACGAATTGGACAGGATTGGCTAATGCTTCTCCTTAAGTAGCAAAAGGACATTTCCCCCCTGAAGCTTCTCTAAACAGTAAAGGGTTCATGTTAATGTGCATGTATAGCGGTGGGAAAGGTGTTTGGTTACTGTAGAAATGATCAATTAAATCATCTCATCTTTCAGGCAGCGTGCTCAATCTGTGGGGGCAAGATAAAGCAGCTCATTGCACCCCTTACAGTCCTGCAGTGATGCAAGGACCACAGCATGCTTCTCAACCACATGATGCTGTAAAAGCTGACACCATCTCTAGAGTCAAAGGAAGAAAAAGGGAACAAGATGCTTTGAAAAAACCACCACCCTCAGACAAAAATAAAGGCACAGAAGCCAGCAGGTGGCATGGGGTTCCCATAGTGCATACATGCTTAGAAGAGAATTCAGGTGAAAGCCAGAGCAAGAAGGAGCTGGAGGCAGGATTGAGAATGCACAGCAGCTTGCTGTGTGCCCCAGCTTGATGGAGGAGGGATCACACTAGGCACCTCTGTAGGCAGCAGGGCTGGAAAGGCTTCAGAAGTAGCAATTCTGCCTCGAAGTTCAATGTTGTTACCTTCTGGCAAAGCCTCAGTCACTCTCCATTTGCTTATACAAGAAACCTGGGGCTGAATGCAAAAGGGCTGAATGCAAAAGGCCTGAATTTTGTGAGGTGAAAGCACCTTTCTGTTCTGCCTGTATGCAGAAAAGGATGCTCAGGAAGAAACTTTTGCCACTGTTCAGGCACTCTGTACTGTGCTACACCTGGCAAATAAAGTGGCTGCAAGTAAGAAAGTGCCAAGCTGGCTGACAGTAGGATTTCATTTGGTTTCATTCGCTTCACAGGCTTTCTGTATAGAGTCATAGAATAGTTTGGGCTGGGAGGGACCTTTCAATATCATCTAGTCCAACTTCCTACCATGGGCAGAGACATCTTCATCTCAACCAGGTTGCTCAGAGCTCCGTCCAGCCTGGCCTTGAATGTTTCCAGTGACAGGGCATCCACAACTTCTCTGGGCAATGTGTTCAAGTTTTTTGTCAACCTCATTGTAAAAGCCAGAATTCTGTCTTACATCTAATCTAAATCTACCCTCTTTTAGTTTAAAACCACTATCCCTTGTCCTATCACAACAGGCCCTGCTAAAAAGTCTGTCCTCATCTTTCTTATGGGCCTCCCTTAGGTAGTGGAAGCTGCTCTATGGTCTCCCTGGAGGCTTTTCCAATTAATCACCCCAACTCTTTCAGCCTGCCTTCACAGGAGAGGTGCCCCAGCCCTCTGATCATCTTCATGGCCCTCCCCTGGACTCACTCCAACAGGTCCACATCCTCCTTATGTTCAGGACCCCAGAATCTAACAAATCAGTTGGTGAGAAGAACTCCAAACAGAAGTTCCCTTACATACCTGCAACTCCAGCCTCTCTCACGATCTAATTAGAAGGAAATAAAATAAGAAGTCCCTTGCCACAGCAGGAGTTGCCAGTGTGCTTCCACTGCTGCCCAGAAGCAGTTACTATGGATTCCGAGGTAACAGCTGAGGAATGGGCAGTACCATCAGCCCAGGGACTTCCTCCAGTGATTGCTCCTGCAAAGTTCACAGTCATGAGTGGAGGAGTGCATTGATTTTCTATTAGAAGAGTTCAACCTAATTTATTTCCTCTGGAATGGGTATAAAGTAGCCACTTTCAAGGTCAATAGAACGGAAAACACTTTCTATCCCATTCTGTAGTTAGAAAGTCCACTGCAATCTGTTTAAGGCTAACCACTTTTTTCCACGTGAGTTCTCTTTCACTTGTACTTGCTTATGTAGCTTTTCTTTTGAGCCCATCTGGCTTGAGAAAGGACATAAAACGGGACTCTTGCCTTTCATCATCATTTATCTTAAACCTAGAAATGAACATGTAGGCTCTACCCATGCCAGTCTTCTTATCAAGACTTAGAGACAGAAATTAAAGCAACATAACTAATTTGGATAGAGTAGGGCACAGTCATTTCACATGTTAAACAGAACAATTTATTTGCATACAGGGACAGTCCATCCCATTGCAACTGCACTCAGCCTCTGTTGTACTGACAACATCACATCTTCATTGGCATAATAATTGAACAAAGTCCGTGTGGAAGTTAAGCCTGAAGAAATCATATCACATCCTAAAGGGTTACCATATTTTGTCACTCCTTGCTACAACATGGTAAGACATAAGAACTGCTTGAATTCCTGTTGTCTATTTTCATGAGTTTCTCAAGAATTTTATGAACTGTTCTTTAGCTTTACATCTGTGAGCACAGGAACACGCTAGGTGATATGAAGAAAATTTTTAAGTACCATATTAGGAGAGAAAAAGCTTAAACATGTAAGCTGAACATCCTCCAAATGCCTACAGAGAAGGTCAGGATTTTTAACTATCAGACCATTTCAGTCAATCTCATGATTTTGTGCATGATGCTTTTTAAAAGCCATCAAAACCATTGTTCTTTGTGAAAACAGGTGGGATTCATTGACTAAACTCATCTAAGATATTGTAGAGTATCTGAGACACCTGCATGAGCCTGGCAGACTTAACATACTCACCCAGACCTGTGCTCCTCCATAGCAGCAGCTTTAGGCCAAGTGGGTACTCTGCAGTGTCTCATCTGAGATTCCACAGCTGCAAAGAGGAAGCTGGATCCCACTGTAGCAGTTTTCCAAGTGTGAAAAACGTGCCCACTAGCAGTCTTGAGCTGTGCTGTCAGCTACCAACTTCAGCATCTCTGGATGTGCTCCACTGGCGTTCGGTGCAGTGGCTACAATCATAGAACAAGGAAGTAAAAGCACTTCCTCCGCCTAGCCCTGCATGAAAAGGAGAGGCAGTCATGGCAAATGCAAACAGCTCAGGTTTAGCATAGGCAGCACCTGCATGACCATCCCTGGGGGCTGTTCCTCACACCACTGTGGTTACCCTCACCACCTCCACGTCCTGGCATGTCTTTGGTCTGGTGGCCCTTGGAGGAGCCACACAGGCCACACCTTGACTGTTTTGTGACAATTAAGACTAAGGAAGACACTCACCAGAATTTGTTTTCCTTAAAAGTAGTATCCAAATCCAGCCCTTTGAAGATGAGAAGAGCAGGGCGTCTTTCCTGTAGTGATTTTCCTAAGTCATAAAGCCAAGTGTCTTCCTCATATTGCAAGAAGCCGTGATGGAAATAATGCAACTACAACCCAGCATTGAATAAGCAGCTCACACCAATACCTTCCTTTCATATTTCTTAGTGTTGTATCTTTTCCCCTGTTACAGCAGAAGGTATTTTCATGTAATTAAACATGTAATTTATTTTCTACAATTTCTATGGTTTCTATAATTACAGAATTAGAAGAATAACAATTTAGAATGCATTTCCATAATTTATCCATTCACAGATAATCAAACTCTATTCCATACCTATATGCTTGAATACATTACATACCAGGAATAATGCAACAGCTGAGGTGATTTTGCTCTCACACACACCCACTCCAGCAATAAAAATCATCTTGACCCATATAAAAAAGCTCCCAGAACTGTCAATTATATGACATTAAAAAGGCAGGCTACTGGACAAAAGGCTTGGCTAGAGAACTGATTGCAGGCATAAAGAGCATGTAATGCTCAGATGACCATACAATCAGATGCCAAGAAGGTGTTCAGCTATTCCAGGTGAGGTATTTTTTTTGGTCCCATGAATTCATGCAGTAAATGTCAGCAGGAGATTCAATGCCTGCACTGTTGAGCAGCCTTGCTCTCGAGTCCTTTTATCTATTGTCACACGCAGTACAGAAATGTTGGGTGGTTCCTGGGCTCTCTTCTGGAGTGAAACAACTCTTTCTGAAAGAAAACCCAGTTGCTGTTTTAGTAACTTGCTCAAGAGTCACTCCCAAAGTGCAGCATGAACAAAGTTCAACCAGTTTTGGCTTCCTTTGCTGTATAAAAACATGCAAAACTATCCCAGCAGGCTCTGATTCCTCTAATGTCACATCCCTTTCTGTTTCATGCTTTTAATTCCAGTGGACTGTGAAAACACCCCAGTGCTCAGATTACTTCAGACTTTTGAACTGACAACCAAGAAAAACATAGAGAATAAGCCTTATGGCCATGGCTACTGCTCGTGGGGCCAAGGGAGGTGCATGGCCAAGCACGGTGTGTGTGCACTGGGCAGCCTGCTGATGGCGAATGTTGAGCACCAGCACACTGCTGCAGCCCTTGGCCTGACATGAGGGCCACAGCAGTGGCCACAGACTGTCCACAAGGACGTGCATGGCAGGGGGGATAACCAAAGGTTTTTAAAGGCTCTTCTCTAGAAGTAACTTACTTCATTTCAGAAACTCTGGTATTATCTGAATGGGGTATGCTTTGCACGTGGACACGTACAGACACTGTGGGTTTGCTGTGGCTCCTGAAAGCTCAAGCTTCCATGAGCACTTCTCCAATGCCAAGAAAGTGTCAAAGTTGACAAGAAACAAAGCAGATTTTAGACAAGAAAAGTGGCATGTCCTGACCCTTCTTGACAGCTGACAATTGTCTAGGGTGGGGTTTAACATAAGAAAGGGTCAACAGAGAGGCTTCCTGCTCCTGAGTCATTAGGAGTTGAATTTTAAACATTTGCTGCTTCTGCTCTACAATGCTCTCATAACCCTCTAATGCTTCAGTCCTTCCCTGTCCCTGAAAGCCATCCTGTTTCTTCTCTCCATCCCACATACTCATTCTCAGCAGGTTTCTGGCTCAGTACACCTGTGATACACCCAAAAAGACTGGTTGACCTGGTGGTTTTCCATATCACTTGTGACTTTGGGCTCCTTTCAAACCAGCCCTGTGCTGATGAAGCCTAGACAACTTTATGACACAAACTCCTCTTGATTCTGCAGGAATTGTATTTCCTTTCTTTAAAAGCATTTTAAAAAATAAATCAGAGAGGGCAGTGTGAAGAAACCATGCAGCTGCCATCCCTCCTCTGTCACTAGCTTGCCATGCAATCTCTGCCCGTGTGCACACAACTCCTCTCTGATACTGCTCTCTCCAAAGGAACTAGCAGATAATGGATTATTTCTTGGTGTAACACTGTTCAAGATGTAGGAAAGAAAAGAAGATGCAAAGGATGTGCCACCAAAAATTCCCACAATGGTCAGGAAGGGCTCGAGATGGCTCTTGGAGGCTGAAGCCATGTCGTGCAGCATCCATGGCAGGAGAAGGGAAGGGCATGGGCTTCCTTACACAGTTATCTGCATGTCCTGCACCTGGGGATTGCACTTAAGGATTTGTTACCTGAAGAAGCAATTAAGGAAAAAATAAAATTAAAAAAATAAATACTTTTTTAACGATTCCTCCACTTTCTTTAGGTGATTTTTTGTTACCCCAGGGCCCTCTTCCCAGAGCGCGCCACAAGAAAGGATTGCCTCGACTCCACTCCCATTTTAAAATGCTTCTTTTTATTTCAGTGGTTGTACATTGGGTGAATGAATTTAACGTCACAACAGAAATAGAATGGCTATTTAACAGACCACTAGTAATTATATATGCTGGAAAAGAGTGAATGGAGGGGTTTCTTTTAACTGTTACTGAAATATTTATTGTATGTGTTGTCAATTATGCTGGATGAGAGAGGCAAACTAAAGTATTTTGGTGAGGTGCTGTATCCTTTAAAGAAAATAAGCACTGAGACATCTCAAGTCGCTTGAAACCATGTCCCAGCTACAGTATTCACTGTCTCCGTGTTGGCCCATCTCATGGTTCTTTTAGGGGGTTATATTTCTTGTTGTATTTTTTTTAATTAAACAAAGCATTTAAAATTTAATCATTTTCATTAGACTTTTTTTTTTTTAAATATAAACAAAGTTTTGGCAAATAATATTTATACAGAAAAATAGTTTTAGATCTTCCCAAATTTTGAAATAGTCTATAAAATTACTTTATAAATAAATAAAATGCAGAATCTGTTGTACACGTATTTGCACATCTCTGTAATTGCCTCCTTACTGTTAGCATAGTTTTGTACTTGTACAGTTTTCAGGAATATTACAAAGTCATAAAGTTGGAGAGTGGATCTCCTATTAAAAATACATTTTCTCTTTTTGTCTGTCAGTTTATCTGGATGAAAGACCTGATGTATCTGAAGCTTCGTCATCCATGGGCAAAAAATAGTAATATTGGATTAATTGTAAAAAACATAGAATAATAGTAATTTTGAAACATAAAAAGTTCACACAAAATGATGTCTTGAAGAGTTATCTACATAAAATATTTAAACATGGATAATTTACCATTTAGTATTATACAATAAGCTACCCAAATGCCTAAATTAACTATTATAAAAAAATAAAAACAACTTTGACAGATATAGGCAAGTTGCAGTGTCAACTACCTAGTTATAATGACTGAGAAAGTCTACAAATATTAGTGTTTTAATAGTATATAATGGTGATACCTTAACTGCTAAAGTAACAAGTTAAGATATGTTATTTTTCCACAAATTAAACTAACGCAACGTTACAAGCACTATGTTAATTTTACAACCGAATTGTGATTATTTTTTTTTTCTTTTGGATGATCAAATCTCCAGCTTTATATATAAATAGATAGTAATTAGACATTGGACAAACAAGATTTAGCCTGGAAAATAATTTCCTAGACAAATAATAATATGGTTAGTGCCTTCAGTTTTTCAGAACAGGCAGTGCCGCCGAAGTTTAAAATAGTTTACAATCAATCTGAAGAAGTTAAGTTAAAATACTGCAATCACTAGTAATGTCCACATAGAAAACTTAATGCTGCAAACAATTATACATAATATCCACTTATAACAGCTGTCCTGTTTTTTAAACAATAATTTAAAAACTATGTCATTTATGTGATACATGTGCAACATATAAAATGTGAAATATGAAATATTTGGTACAATAGTGCTTGAAACAAATCTCAAATCAAACAAATGAATTTTTTAATTATACATATATAATTACCTTGTAAATCAACAAAGTATTTAAAAAAGTAAACAACATTAAAATCTGCTTCATCCATATATATGTATGTATGTATATATAACATGTATATAATTGTATTAAAGATATCTTCATATTTTTGTGACATAAAATATGTTTTTAAAGGAAAACAATTAAAAGAACTATTTTTCTCCACTCTAATCTGGTTACAATCTTATAATCCAATTTAAAAAAATGCAAATACAGTAATGATTTATTAAACTGAATCTCATTCTACATTCTTAGTGTTCAGTTAATAGCCTAGATTAAAGTCACCTAAGAAGTTTCAGTGACTCAACTGAATTTTAATTAAATTAGAGTATCATACAATCTCTTAATCTACAGCCTTCTTTTTTGCCTTTTCTTTTGTTAGTTTGGTCTTGTTTTGTTTCATTTTGTTTGATTTTACACTTCTAGAAATTACTTCTTAACAGCTTGGATCTTTTTGGTAACCTGACTATGAGTTTCAAAGATTATTCGCGTCCGGTGAGATTCGACTGTTGGCATCAGGCTCGCTTTCATCAAGTCTGATGTGACAAAATTTAGGCACTTCTGCAAAGTCTATTTTAAAAACATTATAAATATACTCGTAAAATAATATTCTCAAGACTTTGTTCTTTTGGGGATTGAAAGGGGTATGAAGCTCATACTGTGCAAAATTTTAAAATTTTTCTTCTGCTATTCTGCTATGATTCAAATGCAACTTCTCCATACAAGTCAAACACCAACCATGTGCATCTAAAGACTTTGTGCTTTACTTTGGACTTCTGGCTAAAAATATCAGATTGGCAGGATGATGTGCAGGACACCGGGCTGCGTTTCACTTCCTCTGTCTTGGAATCAACTCACCACGGGAGCAAAACCAAGATTTTATTTTAACTGAGAAGAAAACCCCGAATCATAGTTTGGGTGAAAATTAAACCTGCAACTGGGGAAGTTTTTAGCCAATGCAACTCAATTATTGCTGAGCTCGAAAGATTCGTAAACACGGAATCTCACGAGACTAACTGATCTGGACCATTTTCGTTAGGTGTAGTTATGGAGAAACGACAATATCTGCAATAATTAAACTATGCTTAGAAAATCTTTAAAACTAAATGTTTTCCTTTATGTCTTGAAACATCACAGCTGGTATCAGGTAGTTAACTATTTTAGGTTGGAGTATAGTAAGCATACCATATTTAATATTCATATATGACATAGCAGCACTAGCTTTTTTTGAGTTTTTGATTTGTCCATAAGAACAAATTCTTGACTTAGCATGCAGTTTGTGGCAACTCTAGAGAGGAGGAGACGGGGTAGTATGTACAGTAGCCGTGCTTGGCCGTCCGCAGGGAGGCTTCGTGACACTCCGTTCCGCTCCTGCCGGCTATTTCAGGATTATCTGTGGAGAGAAAGGGAAAGCGTGATCGCGCTTCTAGGTGACACGGGGAGAGCAGCGCGCCCAGATGGCCGGCACTGGCCTAAGTCAGCTCAGGCACAGCTCATGCAGGACAGTGCCCTGTGTGGGACAGCATCCCGTGTGGGACAGCGCCCTGTGTCGTCAGGCTGCCTGGGAGGTGTTTTGTCTCACACACCCGGTTGTCTTCCCCTGCACACAGGTGCTCGTGTGCACGAGAACACACAAAAGGGGTACTTTGTGTGTTAAAATACTGGAGGGCAGTGCTGAATCCAGGGCCTGGCCACAGGCGGGGTGTGCACGCTCAGTGCCCTGCTTATCAGTGGAGGTGGAAGCTCTGCACCTCCTAGAGGAGCTCAAAGTGCCTGGGGCGATTCTCCAGCTCCCAGTGTGCTCCCAGAAAGTCAGGAGTGATCAGGGGAAACAGTGGAGGCACGGCTCCTTGCCACTAACAAGCAAAAAGATGTATTGGGCCGGGGGTTTTCACCAAGCAAGAGTGTCTTTTCAATGCACTTTTAGCAGCTGCTTAATCCCTAAAAAAATTAACTGTAGGTCAGTGAACTTGAGAAGTTTTCTCATGCTTCCCTATGACAAGGATTCTAGGGGGATTACCATAGTGGTACTTCTGTGCACCTAACTAGTCACTAACCTTGCTGCTTTACCTTCATGGTATCTCAGATGGAGGGTGAAGAAATCATTTTACAGGTGCAAACTGTTGTGCTTCCAATATTGCAAAGGTTGAATGCACAATGTGCTCAGCAACCAACTCCACCTGCTCACAGCATTGGAAAATGGTTCAGATTTCCATCACCTGCCTGAAATGGCTGTCAATGAAAGTGATATCGAAAGGCAGGGGTGTGATATTTTATCATGCCATTCCTATCCTGTGCTCCAATTTTAAGCACGAGTCAAGGAATTAAGAGTGTACTGCCTGTTCTTCTTGCTTCATTTAGTACTTGGCATATTTCTAAGCTGTATTTGCAGGTAGTATGCAAGACAGTCATGACAGCACTTGGACCTACTTGTGTACTGTGAAGCTAGACCACTCCTTAATGCAATATTTCTATTAAAAGGGGGAGAAAAAAAGGTGTTTGGAAAGTAACTTCAACACCATACTACCTCTGACATACACACCACCAAAAAGAAACACTCTGGGCTCTGTGTGGCAGGCGCTCATCCCAGCCCCCTGCCCATCACCCCCCCTGTCCCTCACAGCTGCACTGCCTTGCTCTCTGTACAGAAGCACCATCTTCCTGACTCCCATGACCCTGCCAGCAAGCCAAAAAGCCATCTTTGATTGCCATCAGCTCTGGAAATCTGGCGACATGTGAGGCTCCATTGTAATGACACTGTACAAACACCTGCTGCTCCAAAGGACTTAACATCTAAATACATCATGCACACAACAAGGCCATATATTTTTAATGAACTTCCACCCATTGTGAGTTTGTTAGCTTATCACCTATCTTCTGTTTCCTTTTGAAATAACAAAGAAATACCTTTGCTCAAATAATAAAGCCCTGTCTGTGATAACCCTGGTCCAGCTCCAGCACAGTGATTTGACAATATGTTTAAAGAACACAGCTGTGCTGAGAAGAAGAAATGATCAAGATTTGCAGCACTGGTATTTTTAGCATGTTACAACCTAACATGTCAATGTAATTAATAAAGCAGCTTTAGTTATCCTGGGTTAGCCATAATCACACAAGTGTACTTAAAGGATCCTAAGGTCTCATTTAATGGGATAAAACCTTTCTCAGTAAGTTTTTACTCAGTAAAATCCCAGAATTTCAGAAACTGCAGCTGACTACATCGTCTGCCAACTTTTGAGGGGACAAACTTGCATTTTCCTACAGATTTTTTTTTCCTCACAGTACAGTGAGACAGCTAACTGTCCTTTGTGCCAATATTACTTTGGTGAAAAAGTCCCACAAGACCGGTGTTAACAATTCCCCCAAAATGTGTGACAGAGAAGGCAGAGGGCCTAATCTCAGGCTGTTTCTTGGCAAAATGGTAGAACTATTCCTGGCATTGTGATTAACCCAAGTGCCACTCATCCTGCTGTGTGCCAGGCAGGACAGGGAGGTCCTGGGTAATGTGACAGAGCAGGGACCCCTTCTCTTCCCTGCCCTGGTAAGTGGCAAAGCCCAAGGTAAGGACTTCACTGCCGTGCCCCTATTCCCACCTTTTTTCTCCTCCTGTTAAAACTCAGGAAAACAGCAAAGACAATGCAAACAGTTTCTTTTTCTGTGCAAGCATGTCCTCTTTATGGGTTGCAGGTGCCAGAGGAGCAGCTGGAGCTCTCGCTGCCATGCCTCTCCCGCTGCCAGTGGCTGTGGAGCTGGCTTGCACTTACCACATCGTCCTCGATGTGCCGCCCCTTGTACAAGGGCCGTAACTAGGGCGTGTTGCACCCAGCTATTTCTAGTACACGTAGGAGTCCTCCTAGGAAAAAACCCTCAAGTCTCTCCTTCAGAACAAGCTTCTCCAGTGCAGAGTTGCAGAACTGAGGAGCTACATTTCTTTTTTAACCTTAGCCACAAAGTGTAAAACGTCTCCTGTAGTCTTTAATTACATGTTCACACTATTTCTCAAAAGACATCACAACTCTGCCACAGCTACATACACAGGCATCACTGGTTTTTTTTTCTCTGTGTCTGATAGAGAAACTTAAAATGCAAAACTACTTTACATGGAAAACACACTGTGAACCTCTCCTGTTTCATCTACAAATGAAGTAATAAACTGTGATGGAAGGTAGAGGTTATCTAAGTCTGCATCACTGCTAATTGCTCCATCACTTGCATGCTGAAAAAGGGGAAACTGTACTGGAGAAGGAACATCCCTGCAAACACTTTCTACAGAGTCTGCACTCTCTTGTTACTTGTAAATAGGTCCAGCCACCTTCATGTTCACTACTCTTTGAAGAATTACATCTCAAATGCACATATATATATATATATATATATGACTTGTTGTATTTGCTCTAACACTGTTATTATAGTTCACAGCAACAGGATGTAATCTCATGACACTTCTACCATAGTATATATAAGGAAAAGCCCAGAAAAACAAGACTATACAATGAGTGTGCATTGTCTCATGTACAAAGGTCTACAGGTCAAGCATGGGAAAGCATTTTCTCATGCTCTGAGTGGGTAAGATCCACAGGTATGGATAACAACATGCCAGAAAACACCTGCTGCTGTTGCAGTAAAAGATCTAATAAGAAGACTATTTCCAGCATAAGCAGAATGGCCTGGCACTCAGCGTCTTGTGTAGTACCTCACAGAAGATTTAATAACAGCAAAGGGCATTTTTTGGAGGTAATCACAGATAAAGGTAGCCTCTCCATCATCTTCTTGCTTGATACCTGTTTGAAGTGGCAGAAAGCTGTCTACCCTTTAAATTAAAATCATTCCCACTGTGCCAATGGTAGTTCACACCTCACTGAAACTAGTAACACAAAGAGTGAACCTAAATTTCTGCAAACTGCTTTCTAAATTCACTCCTTAAAATTTTCCAGCTCTTTAGAGGTGACATTTTCAGCTCCTAAATGTCAAGGCTTTCTTTCCTACCAGAGCATGGCTCTTTTCGACCTTTACTTTTAGGACTTCTGAGCAATCATAGTAGTATTAAGCCCCTTGTGCAACACAGAACATCCCGGAATTCAGACAGGGTAGCTCATAAGGGTGATACAGTTCTGCAGTGTCATCCAGGGGAATGACAACCAAGAGAGATGTTACAGCCAATGGTTTCAGCTTCTCACCGACTTCCAATGCAGACAAATTGATTTGGGAGTTCCTCAGACCCGGCAAAGGTGGCTGTGATCAGTCATTGTCTCAAGACATAGAAAGTAAAATTGAAAGTCTTTTAAATTAAAGCAGCAATTCCATTTTTGTGAACTCTTTTCTGACACCCAGGTTACTGCTTTACTTGATACAGTTAATGGAATTGACCAAATTGTACAGAGAATCATGACTAGATTCTAGGAATTACAAGAACACTGCTTGGCTTGAGATTTTCTGTTTTGAAGCTACAATTCACGAAGCTTCTTTATAGTCTCTGACTTAAATTCATTTTCCAGTTCCAGATTTATTATACAATGACAAATACAGAAAATTTACCATTCTGCATGAATTCAGTGTACATGAACTCTTGTTCAACTAAAGACCTGTCACAGTGGATCAGCTGGAAAACATGACTTTGCATCTACCACTGACATGTTTCTTTTTCAGAAGTTTTGAAATTAGTACTCCAAAACAGAGTGTGCTTTATAAGCCCTAATACATTTTAAGAAGATGTTAAGATTATATTTGATCTCTACATTGCAAAGCACTTACCCCTCCAAAAATTAACTCATACAGAGCAAACATTCTGGTCTGCTCAGCCTCCCATTTTGAAAGCAATGGAGTAATAGGAGTTTCTCGTAAACAAGATTTATCTCAGAGCATTTCAGACACGAATGCCTCAGCCAGTCACCCATTTTACATCTTCCTAGGCTACCTCAGGCAACTTAGTTTAGCATGAGACAGATTACCAGCTCATGATGCTTTTTTGCCCTCCACCAAATGAAAGAGTCTGTGGTGAACAGTTTCCACCAAGGTATTTAACTTTCGGACACTTGTGTCAGGATAGATGAACCCTTCCACAGTGACGTTTTCTGTTTCCATGTTTTTCACACGAGTAGCAGACTGGTCAGATATATCTGGGGTATACATTAAAAACGACAGATATTTTCAGACAGCCGGCTCATATCAGGCTGTCTCATAACTTCTCCCTCTTTCTAAAAATAAAAGTAACACCAAGTATTTCATCCTTATGACAAGGAACTCAAGACTATTTTTATTTCCCCATGCCTTTGGGAAATGCCTCCATGTCCCTATTTTTCATTTTCTCTTAGAATGTTCTCTTGTGGTATGTGCCTTGTTCCTTTTCTTCAAAATAAACAACTCTTTTTGTTGTGTTTTTGTTTGGTTGGTTGGTTTTTTGTTTGTTTGTTTGTTTTTAGTTAATAGTGGAAGAAGATGACTAAATGTTCAGACACTTACTGAAAGTAATCTCTATTGTATCAGTTATACCTGGTCTTATTTAATTTTTACATAGCCTTACAGACTGACTTTCTCACCTCCTTTTCCCCACAGATTCTGCAGCAGCACCTCCGTGGAGCACCATCCCAAACATCCCACTTGCCCACACCAGGGTTCCCACCAACACTGTCCCATGGGATAGGTTTTGCCCCCTTTCTCAACATGAGCCAGCTCCAACTCTTGCTTGCATTAAATGCAGCCCGGACTTTTTCCTTTGCTACTCCTTCTCCCCTGAAACCTCCTTCTAATTTCCAGCATATTATCATTTAATGGATATGTGCTTTGTTTTATTCACTAACCATGGTCCTCTCTTCAATCCTGGGCTGAAGGAGGATTTTCTCTTATGGCTTTGCCATTAATCCAGTGCAACCCCAATATAATTGTCTACTTTGCTCACCAGTACGGTGACCTCTGATTTGAACATAGTGAGTGAGATGTCTGGGCCACAGATCCTATTTCCTTGGATTTCTCAGAGTTCATTCCCTCACATGGTAATTCTGGTGCCTTGCTCCATCCTCTCTTTTCTACCCTAAATCTGTCCCATATATTGACAGTATGCCTCTGGAAATGGCTGAGGGTCAGATGTCCAAGCTGAAGTGGACATATCTGCTTGTACATTTTCATTCCATCAGGCACAGGCTGTTGACCATCAGGGTGTCATAAAACTGACAAAGATCTTGTCTGAATCCAGCTCTTCACAATGATCTAAAAAAAAAAGTTCAAGGCAATTATGGGATCCCAAAGGGCTTAAGGGTTCAGCAGCATCATTTTTTCATTTAACTGTCACAAGGTCCTGAAAGAAGAGACCAAAGCCACTTGTGCTGCCAACTCCTAAGCTTGCTTATAAGCTTCAATAGGTATTTACTCAAGTAATAATGTACAATATTTAAGTTCAATTTAATAAGTATTTACTCACTCTGGAGAAACAGAGGATTAGTCGGTTTAGAAATGAAAGCAATCTGGATTTATTTTTTCTTCTTTAAAGTAATAAATAATGCAGTGCTAAAAATTGATCATAACATACTCTAATATATTCTACCAAAATCTATTTTTAACTCATTGCAGAAGCAGCAGACTATATAGAGAAAACCACTAATGTAGTATTTTAGGAGCACCCATACAGTGTCTGTTTTGGATAGCCACTCCATTTTACATTCCAGCAGGTCTGAGCTACTGCAATAATCAGTGTTTTTCACTTTCTACTTTTAGGTCATTTTCCTCCTCTTCTTGGACTTTATAAACTCCCAGAATAGCCTTGTACAGAGAAACTGAGAGCACAAATGAGTGAAAGCCAAGCACACGTTGTGCATTATCCATGGAATTGCCCATACTCCTCTTGCAGGGGTGTTACTTTTCCACCCCTGACATCCTCACTTAGCTTTTTTTTTCTTTTTAACAAAACCTGCTTTACATTTTCCTTTTAGACACCAAGCAGGCCCACATCATGCAAGATGAGGCTGCCACTACACATACAGCATCCTTTTTAGGTGAAGGCACCACTGCACACAGAGCACAGCCAGCACTACTGCAGGCTCCTCAGCAGTTACCACCACTCTGAAACCCCTCCTCTCCCAAAAGCTGGCACTCCAATTCAGACTCCCTTAAAAGCAAGAGAAAACAACCAGAACTAAACTCGGACACAGGAAAGTACCAGATTTATGTTCACCAAGGTTACTCATAAGACCTTCTGTCAGTTTTATAAAACTCACTATACTCATAACTTCTCTGAGGAAATCTTAACCTTCCTGACTTTTGACTACTTACCACTTCCTTAATTTTCTTCTCATCCGATTACTCTCACGTAAACAGACACATACTAGTGTGTGCCATGGCAGGTAGTATTGCACAAAAAATGAAGTCAGGCAAGTTAGCAAATTTCTGCATCCAGCTGAAAGTCACAACAGATACAATCAACAAAAATAAATATATAGATGTTTCCAGCGCAGCCTCCTGCACACTCAAAGACTGGCACTTCTAGTAGGCAATAAATCATCCACATAAGATAAAAATATGATCTTTGTTAAATTCAAGGGAAAGTACTTGGAGCACCTAGAGATGTCCAGATGCAATTATTTTAAAGGACAGAATCCCAGACAAGTACATCTGGAGCTCTGCACTGCTCTGTGTTGTTAAAATTTTATGATGGAAAAACCCAGACTCACATGGAGCCGTGTGTATAAACCATGAAACAAACTCGTTTTCCCCTAAATGTGTACAAAATTAGTGGACCTCAGAAATAATTTCTTATGCTTAAATAATAAATATATGCTCCAAAAAGCTTTTACACCACTTGTCAAAGTAAGAGTAGTTGAATAATTGAAAGCAGGAACAAAAAATGAAGTTATCATATCAAATATCAATATTTTTTCTTGAAATTTCTATAACAGGGAAGGGAAATCTGTTTTGATTTTTGTTATATAATAGAATGAAGCCTTTTCTTACTGCTGATGTTGTGTGACACTGCCATCTAGCAGGATACCAGAGGAAGTCAGCTTTTAGTCCTATACAGGGGAGAGGGGTATGATGGGAGAATTTCTAAAAAAAAAAACCCCAAACAGAACAGAGATTTTTCCATTTCTTCCCCACTGGCTTCTTGTATATGAACATGCAAAGTTTTGTATACAAGCCTACTGGAACTTTTTAACATCTACAAAGAAACAACATGCTATATTAAGGGCCAAAATATTATTAAAACAAACACTTGGTTAAAGTTTGCATGAGACTAAAATAGAGATTCATTCTATTTTCCAGGGTAATCTTTTGGTTTTGCTTCTCTGGTGCCTTAGAACATAATTTTGTCGCTTATTTTGTAACATCAGTTGTTCAAAGGCAGTCCAAAGGATGTTTTCTTGACACTGTTCAAGGTTTGCTTTGGGCTTTATACTGGAAACTCACTTCTTGAGCCTGTGAGTCACAGCTACTTACCTGTAACTCGGTGTCAGGTAAGATAACTTGAGTGAGATGAGGCTTGTGATTCTTGTGTGTCTAGCATGAAAGAAGTAGCTAATAGTTTAAGTTTTAATTTCCTACTGTGACAAGCTATTGCTATTTAAATACCTTCTCTAGAGAATTGATTTTTCATGATCAAGGGTCACTTAGGTTTTTTTTTCCAGCCTGGTGCAGCTAAGATGCCCAACGCTGTTCTGCTCCAAGCTGGCTCCCTGAAAGTATTCCCTCTGATAATGTGTCTGAGGATGGAACCTGTTCCTCTCTCCTTTTCTGGACTTTTCCAAGTCATCTTCAAATCACTCTGTCTGTTGTTAGAACAGAATTTTCTGTAAGAGCATTTAACTTAGAACTTTATGGAATTCTTAGACCAAAAACTCTCAGTCAGAAAAAAAAACCCCAAACTAAAATTGTTTAGACACTCATTATTCCCAGAATAATTGATTCCCAGCAGAAGTGATTTCCTACCTGTTCCCTCATTCCTTGAGAAACTGCAATTAAAGGTTTTTAAACCACTAACATGGATTTTGCATAGGCTCTTATTTGTAATGTTATCGTACGCTGGCACTAAAGATGTAAATAACACTTGTTTCCACTTTCCACCTTCCTTCTCAAAAGCTTGCTTTTAAATGACAAAAAAAAGTCCATTTCCCACTATTTACCTGATTTTTCAATTCATTTTTCAGTATTGCTACTTTCTCCCCGTTTACAAGTACAGCAGGTTTCCCCGAGGGAGAAAGGGCACGTGAGACAGTAAAAGCCTTGTCAGCAGCGCTATGGGCAGCTCTCTGCCCTGCCAGAAGGCCTCCTGGGGTTACAGAGGAATGGAGAGGAAGTCCTCTTGGGGGACACCAAGGAATATTTGCACAGGCAGCAACTGGCACTTCTGCTTCGTGCAGCAAGGGAGATCACCTTGAGTCAGTGCCCCATGACGTTCTGGTCTGGGAAGAAGCTGCCTCCCTTGGGAGTGGTGCTGCCTTTGCGGGCACCTTGGCAAGGAGAGGTGCTCTGCTGCTGCACGTCCCGGCTCTGCTCCCTCCTGATGAAGCCACCACACGTGGTGTTCCAAATCCCAAAACTCTGGCATGTTTGTATTTTACACTATGTTAACTAGTTTTTGAATTCTGGGGCAAACGTTTTAATTGTCCTTTTGTTTGTGACACTCGAACATAACTATTTTTATTTTTGCTTCATTGTATTCTAACAGATTTTGACAGAACTGAAGGCTACTGAATGATTTCATAATTAATATCTGCATAATTGCCACCTAATTCAGTGCAAACGCTGATGCATAATTTAAAGCAGCTGTGCCAGATAATCACAAGCCTTAGGATGAGACAGCCTGTTGATCTTATATTTCTTTTTAGACACAGGCTTTAAGTATTTCTTTTTTCTTTTGGATATGTTCTTTACTATTTCCTTCTTGATAAAAGGTCATAAAACCAGTAGAAAAATGTCACTAAAAACCATCTTCAAGCAGCATTCTCTATTATGCTGCTTTTATACTATCAGTCTCTGCCAATTTTCATTGGTACAAAAAAATAAAGCCATCTACTGTTATGAACTGATGTGGTGTGAGCAAGACTCACACTACTTGGAATTGTTTGGAATTTGGTAAATGTCCTCCAATAACCAGGAACTATGGAAACACTCGTTGAACTTGAGGATGCAGATTAGGATATGGAAATACTGGTGTCTTAACCCCCCACCACACTAACTGAGGTGACACAACCTAGTCAGTAACTCAACAAAGCCTGGAGATCCCTTCAAGATGCAGGCTTGGGTCATGTGCTCACCAGGGTTTTAGTACCACTTGGGCTAAGGGCCAATGTCTCTTGCCTGTCATCCAGCTGCCAGTTCAGAAGGAGGTGTGCAAATTTGTCTGTAGGTCCTGTATGGCATCTGCGAAACTTGTGAAAATGTCTTGGGTAACCTAGACATCCAAGGTTATCTTAGGACAATCTCAACCATCACCAGACACATGTTTAGGCAACTGAACCAAGACCTGTGAGACTTCTGAAGGACAAGCCAGGTTACTCTCCAGACTTCATCTGACTGGGCTGATAAACTTCACAGTCTACAATGGATACTTAAACTTGTATCTGGCATGTAGACAGCCATACTTAGACACCAACACTTAAGTGTCTTAATTTTGGGCTGAGCTCTAACCTTCTAATCTTTGTAGGACTCACCAAGATATATACAGAAATGGAACACTAGCTAGGCTTTCTAATTTAGAAATTTAAAGGCCCCACAAGCAGTTGCTTGCCATTATTTAAAATTGAACTTCAGCCCCAAAAGTCAGAATAACATCTCTCTCAAATAATGTCAGGATAAACTATCTCTGCTAAATTATCTTTGGTGTGCAGGGAAGTCACATTTTTCCACATCTCCATTAACACGATCCTCCTCACCTCCAAGTAGGCTCTATCTAATCTTTCCCCCAATTTCTAACCCCGTATTTTCTCACAAAGCAAACAGCAAAACAAGAAAAGAAACAAACTTCCAAATACTTTTCCTTAAGATCTATTACTTTTATATCATGCTGAAATTACAGCACTATACATTCTTAGTCTAGAAAAACAGCCAGTAAATATTCATCTTTCCCTCTACAACCACCTGAAAGGAGGTGGTATCAAAGTGGGGATTGGTATCTTCTCCCAAGTAACAAATTATAGGATGAGAGAAAATGGCCTCAGGTTGCAACAGGGGAGGTTTAGATTGAATATTAGGAAAATTTCTTCATGGAAAGGTTTATCAAGCAGTGCCCAAAGCAGTCACAATCCCACAGGTATTTAAAAGATGTGTAATTACTGCACTTTAGGGGCACAGTTTAGAGGTGGACTTGACAATGCTAGGTTAACAGTTGACTCAATGATCTTAGAGGTTTTTTTCCAACCTAAACAATTCTGTGGTTCTACCTCTGAGTGAAGCTCAGCAGGTATCAGTTTCCTTGCTTGCTTGAGTATTGCTAGTCCACTAGCTGAAGAATTACAAAAGCTTTGTTAAAGATCTCTGAAGTATATACTTACACACAAAGACTGTATTAATATTTTAAGCAGGACATTTTACGTACCTCTTGTGCACATGCATGCACTAGAGGGAGCTAGGACCAAACCCTCCGTATTCATGTCCTAACGCTGCTTCTCGTCATCATTTCACGTGACTTCAAACTTTGCTCCAAGAAAACACTGTCAGCATCCCCACACAACTGAACTGAAAGTTCATCAAGCATCTACTGCTGAAGTGAGGTTAAGCAGCTGAGGCTTCAAGCCTCATCCTGGCAGGAATGGCTGGAGCAATTGTGAAGGGTGGAAAAAGGAAGGCGGGAAGGGTCTTTCACCTCTGACCAGTCATGCTCCTGGACATGTACCTTCCCAGTTGCCTTTCACTGGAAAGCTGAAGTCCCCTCCCCTCCATTTCCTCTCACCACAGCCTAGCAGCTACAGTAAGTGGGGCACTGCCTTGAGTGAACAGCAACATCACTAACTCTTCTATCATTGCAGTAAGATTGTAATCAGAGTTTGTAAAACAGGGTTTGCTAAAGCACTTTTGCTGCATCCTGTTTACATTGCATTAAGCCAGAGCATTTCTCTTCCCCTCTGAAGTGCACTGCAAGAAAATTATTTTTAAAACCTAACCTTTCTAAGTCAGGAAAAGCAAGAGAAGCCCAGTTTTCCATATATTCTTAACTGGTGTCACACTGCACAGATGTACACAGTACGCCTTTAACTTTACACAATCTTCTCATGTGCCTCGTGCCATACATTGAACACACAATGCCCAGAATTGTTGGCTGAGCATGGCTAATAGTGTGTGCCAATACAGGTGTATTCTAAGCTCTTACTTGTGTTATTTTCTGAAAGAAAGGATATACAGAAGACATGAGACACAGTGATTTTTTTTTTTTTTCCTTCAAAATACAAGCTGACAGCACATACTAAATTATTTACTGGACCCAATGGAGTTATTATGTTTTATTAGCCATCAGCTGAGACTCTGTAACTTTTGGGATGTTGACTTTTCCTTTCTACTTGTTCTTCAAAGGCACTGGGATCATCATACTGAATCCCAGGAAGACAAGCAATCTTTCCCCAGGTCAGAATACTAAACCAAATGATATTAAGATAAATGATTAAGCCCTGCTACAACTTTCTTTTCATGCCTGGAATTGTGAGGAGAAGCTGTGGGAGCTGAAATGGGACAAGCTGAAGGCTGCAGGTTGTGAAAAACAAGTATGGTAGAGACACTGGAAAGAGGAAACTGTACCTCACAGATATGTAAAGCAGTGTGGCACAGACTAGAATAGGAAATTTTATCTAGTTGGGAATAAAAAAGTCCTTTTCTGGAATACTCAGGAGAGTTTAAACGTATACAAGAAGACACAAGGAATGCTATGACCATGAAAAAAGACATGCTAATTACCAAGTTAATAACTTTATCCTGCTGTGTTTCTTGGGCTAAAGAAACACCGAGAATTTGTGCCATGATGTTACTGTGGGGGTTGGGGCTTTCCTAGCATTGTGGCTTTGTCTTCAACCTTAGGATGTTGTAAATATACAAAAAACTTGTAGAATAAAACTTGTCTCTTATAAAGAAGGAACTACTGCTAGTTTCCCTACTTTGAAATACATGGGTTTTTTACAGTAGCTTTTAAAAACTTAGAATGACTAAAACAAAGACAGGAGTGAGGAAAAAAACAGGACTGTGATGGCATATGCTACAGAAGCCAACGAGCTCCTGAGATGGGACTCAACTCCTCCACATGCAGTGGTGCAGAGCTTTGGTAACACACCTACACTCATTCCACAGGCAAGGGACAGCGGCAGGACCCTCCAGGGCAATTTACCCTACCCTAACATGGACTTCCAGGAAAGCAGATGAACTAGATGCCAAACCTAAAAATGGCTAAAGTTAAACAAGTGAAAATCCATCTTCCTGTTGAACCATCCATTACTTTCAGCATGGAATTGTATGTATACACACACACACAAATATATGCAACTAGATAAATACAGACACTTTCTACAACTCCTATTAAATTTGAAATGCTGTAACCTTCCAATGCAAACAGAATCTGCTATGGGGAAAGAAGGGGCTTTGCCTGCCATCCTGCTAGATGAGAAAGCATTAAGGTACACCTCTGTCTTCTCAGTGGCACTAGTTAATTGTGTGAAAGTGTTCCCATTAACTAAAAAAAAAAAACCCAAAACCAAGAAAACAAACAAACAAAACCCCAACAAACAAACAAACAAACAAACCAACAAACCTGCTTACTGATCTTTTTGTAGGCATCCATGTAGTTATTCTACCTTCAGTCACAGTCGGCCCCTCTGGCACTCAGGAATGCAAGTGGTGGAGCTGCCCCAGCTGCATTCCTGTGCTGGAGAGGGTCCCTGGCTGAACCCGTCCCTAAGCCATCCCATTTTCTCTTAGTCCCCAGCATCTTCAAGTCCCTCTGCCACCATTTTGAGATCACAAAACTACACTGGATACCACCCAACAATTTTCTGCAGTAGACAGTTCTGGGAAGAACCGTGTAACGCACCATTTGCCTGCTGCACTTTCATACTTATCCCAAGCATTTTTTACAAGCTAGCTCTCAGAAAAGTAAGCACAAAACAACAACCCTCTTTTGATGAAAATGCTGGAAGCAAAAACATTTCAATGTTGGCAAACAAACCTTAAAAAAAAGAAAAGGACTGGTTTGTGTTTCTTTAAGAAAGTAGGATGTATTTCAGAGGTAGTATATTTTTCCTGAATTAGTAAAAATAAACTCTTGCACCAACTTCTATTTTTTCCATGGGATACTTAAATAGATTTGGGAATGCCAGTAAAAAAAAAAATAAACCTGTTAGTATAACATTATTAAGCAAAACATTTTCACTGATTTCTCTCTAAGTCCTTGGCAAGTGGAGGGGAAGGAACTAACAAGACAGCATTTCTACTGGGTCTGCCACAGTTTGTCCGTCTGTCCAGGAGCAATACAAGGAAAGATGATGGGGACATAGCCCTTTGCTTTCTTCTGGTGAGCAAATCTGCTTGTTTCCTTTTCCATGTGACCTCTCAGAACCTGAGGGGAAACACATCTCAGGTGGAAGTGCCTGAGCATGGTCCCAGAGCAACAGAAAAGCCAGAATGACCCAACTGCTCAAACTTCTCTCCTGGCCCATCAGAGTGGGAATTGCCCCAACAGAGAAGTCAAAGCTACACACTCCAGGCTGCAATAGCTATGGCTTCCCTGGGAATTAGCTCCTACAGGAGGAGGGGAAACCCAGCCAAAATGAAAACTGCCATTAACGTAAACTGCAGAAGAGGAGGAGGAAGTATCACTTTCCTAGCCTGCCTCAGACAATAACCCTTGGGCTTCTTCCTATCAACGTTCTTCCTTAGGGAAATATAATTCCCAGGTTAAAGATACACTTTCAAATAAAAAGCAGGCATAGTCATAAATATCTCGATTGCTGTTTTGATCACTAGTATTTGCAGGAAACATTCAATTCTTTTTTCCAGTTACCTGTCCTGCTTGTGACTTTTGACAGTTTCCATGCTTGCAAATTAGTCATTTCCACACCTCATGGAGAAAGCTACATTAACACACCTAAATGTTTGAAACCTGTGATGATCTTCCTTTTGAACTTAGGAGTTAATAATAGTCTTTTGTAAGTAGTCCAGTACTACGTGATTCTATCTCCAGCTGGGTTAATTACACAATAATTAGGTACAAACATCGCAACACAAAACACAGCTACATCATTATTTGCAACAAATGTTAACTCTAAATAAGTGCAACCTGTCCCACAAACACTTGCTATAAACGACTTAAAAATAAAAGTAAAATTTGATGGGGTAAACACAGAAATAATAATAAAAAAAATTCTCTGTGAGAATTTTTTTTGTTTAAAAAAAATTAAAATAAAAATCTCAGCACTCATTTAGAGTTCAGGATCTTGTGAAAGAAAGCTTTAAAAGGAGCAAACCTGATTTGCTGTGGCTGTTGCGGCGAAGGGAACACTTGTTGCAGGAGTTGTTGCTGCAGAGACAGTGGCGGCCGTAGCGTTGTGCATCATGGGTACTTTCAGGAGGGGAACCATGGAAGCAATGAACAGGAGGGTGCAGCATTATGGTAAGAGAAGTGGTATTTTTGGCATGGTGAATATCAAGAGCGGCAAGCCATCGTCATGGGTTAAACCGGCAGATGGCATGCAATCACAGTGCAAAGCGAGAAAGCGTGGCGGAGAAATAAAAAAAAAGGGAAAATAGCTTATTACAAGTACAATTAAAGGAAGGTTGTCAACACAATCGGCGATTCCCAGAAAAAAAGAGTAAGGACCACTGAAAATGCAAGTGTTGTCTCTAAGATGAAGATTACTTGCGCAAATGAGGCCTTTACCAAAATAGCCCGTTACCTGCGGATTGTTACATGCATAATTTGTTTTCCCCCAGTACAGCTATAAAGCACTTCAAATTAAAATCCTACTAACAAAACCCCAGTGGTTTATACTGGGAAGAAAACTGTTAAATGTTCATCTTAATTTTTAAACACAATTAAAAATGAATTATTTTCATGTATCTACATTTTGAAGTAAGCTAGATACTCGCAGTCTTCGTAATCCAATTTATGCGTTTTTTCCTACTAGCACTGCATAACTGTTCGACTTTATCAGAGTTAAATTACCATCTGCTTGAGGCAAAAATCAGGAGAGGGATGATAATAATTATCCTGATATATATACTACTTTGTTTGATCTAAAAAAGCAAGATCGATTTTGTGAAAGACACTGCTTTTGCTCATTTTAAGAAAGAATTTTAATCAGCATCTTCATGGGGGAATTATTAATTTGATGTTTTAAAGGCTTGATATTTTAGCTGTTTACGTAAGTAGGCCCAAAACCCAAAACTAAAATCACTGGGATAGGGCAATAGAAGAAAGATTATTTTTTTGTCTCAGAGGCTGTTGCATTGAACTTCCACTTTGCATGCCCAAAATGTTAATTTGAAGCTGCAAATGTATTTAAAGAAGGAGTAAGATTCAGATCACAAGTTTCAACAGAACCTCTGTGGATCAAAGTAGGCATGTCTGGGAAACGCTGATAAAACTTTCTAACACACAGCAAAGGAGAAATAGGCACACCACTATGAAACTTTAAAACACTGATGAAATTTGCTGGCTTTTTCCAGTATTTTATGATTTTATAGTACTAGACAATATAAAATATAAAGAGAAATAAAACTTTGAAAACTGAAAAGCAGACTGGAATTCATGGTATTATGCTTTCGCAGTGTAGTTGTTATAGCAGGTGATATGTCTAAACTGCAGCTTTTATCTACAAATCTAAACACTCTGCAAAGTCAACCAGAAGGACAAGCAAGCCTTTAATTCTAGTCAGCGGCTAAATCTCACCTAGGATTTTTGAAACAAGTGAATATACATCATATACAGTATAAAAAAAGAGATCAATAAAGAAATTTGGAACCTACCAATACTGGTAGCGGGTGTCATGCACAAAACTGACCCTGTGTGTCATGCAATGATAGGTGAAAAAAGTGGATAAAGGGAAGAAACAGGTTAGCTGTTTAGAGTTAACATTCAAAGTGAGATCCAAGCATAACCACAGAGAAGTAAGTTAGTTAAATGAAACTGTAAGGTCATTCACAGTTTTGCTTAAACACAGAAAGTTGATTGTTCTTACTAAACTCCTGTGTGGGTTTTGGCATGTTTCTGTACATATTCAAGATACTTCATAAACTTTTTTTACTTATTAATGTTATCCTTTCACTTAGTGCTTTTGCAGCAACAGGTTTTTGTTTATAAAAACACCTTTGGTTAAAGATCACAGCATTTGGGACTTTTAGAACACTGCATAATTCAGACAGCTCAATGTTGCGCAGATCAACATTCACCAATTTTTTGATGTGTGGCAGGAAAAGGAAGTGGAATTAAGACAATATTCTGCTGCAGGGGCTTTGCCAAGTTTGTGTTTGATGCTAATGTACCCATTCTTAACACAAAGAAAACAGTACTTTGACAAGTCCCAAGCTAAACACCTCAAAGCGTGTAGCATTCCAGCAGAAGGCTCCCAGCGCACCTCAGAGATGCTGTGGCACGACTGCACACCTGCCATGCACTTTAGCTTTGGTGCCTAGCCCACCTTTAACCTTTCTGGAAATGCCAAATGAAAGAAAGAGATCAGCCTGCTTCCAGTACAGCACATACAGCAAGCTGGTGAAGGCAAGCAGGTAAGGAGACTAGTGCCAGGTACGTGCATATTTGACACAGAGTCAAATGTGCTTCCTGTATTCCTGCTGAATTACTACTGCAGCCCCATATCGGACCAGCGCAGGACCTGCCTGACTATGAATGACCTTACCCAAGAACAATCCCCAGAGAACACACAAAGTTCCTCCTCTAGAGGCTATAGAAACACTAACAAACAGCAATGGGAAGAGAGAAAAGATCTGGTTTTAAGATCATTCACCAAACAATGAGAAGGTGACAAAGCAATCAAACTGATATAAAACAAACAAAGTGCAGAACTTCAGAGGTAAGCCATGCTAAGTCAAGCCCCACACTTTTTATTAGGGGAGCCAGTGGTTAAAGAAAGCAGAGAAGTTATATAAAACAATTAAGTTTTATATATATTCCAGCAGCAAAATTTGTCTTAAAATTTAACACACACGCACACACGCACAAGGAACACATTTGAAAATTATACCAGTTTAGAAAATATCACATAACCATTCAAAATCCAACAGATAATGTCATGCAGTGCTCCTCAGATGTGGGTTGCATGACAGTCCTTACACCCACCAAAACCAACCTTCCCAGGAAATGTGGGATTTTCAGATGTATCATCTTTAACGGAAAGCTCATGACACCCACTCTTATAGAGGGCGTCCCCTTTCCTGAACTCCTCCCATACCCCACTCCTCTCTTTAATATCCTTCCTTGGAGCTGATGGTGTTTGAAAAGAGGAAGAGGTTAATCACTTTAAGAAAGCTTTTCTACTCTGGGGCTTTGGCTCCATCTGCTATTTTATACCTCTGTTTCTTCTTTTTTTTTCATGTACTTGTTTTGGGGCTTGACAACAACCTGGCCCTTAAGGTTTAGTTCCAAGATCCACCCTTCCTACCACCAGAGATTTGTCAGCTAAAACTAGAATTACAACAATTAGCTGGAAAGAGGGATGGACAATAAAAAGCACAAAAAGTGAGCTACTTAAGAAAACAAGAACATTCCAAAAGTCTGGAAAATATCCAAATGCTTTTTCATTGTAAAAGATACTGTATTTTCCATAGTTAATTTGAAGTCCTTGTCAATTGCAAATAAGAGCAATAAGCCCTGAAAGGGAATGCTTAAGAAGGAAAATACCTATCATGCTACAAGTTCTCACAGTTTCAATGTAAAATAAGTTTGTGGAAATTTCTGTATGTTCTGTAGGCACAGGGCAGTCTTCCATTCATATCCAAATAGGCGGTGTCACCATTTATTTATTTTTTTTCAAACACCCCCATAAATGTCAGTGTGTTTTCTGCCACTGATATTCTGGTGCACCAATGTGCTAAAAATAAGGCTATGCTATTACTTACTATTACAAATATGGGGGCAGGCTCCAAGGTTGTTACTGAGGCCTTATAGAAAAATTCCATGAAGTCAAAGCCATCTGTGTTTGTTTTTTATCTTTAAAAACATATGGGAATGCTGATAGATTGGGAAATCATCATGTGTTGCCTTTCATTCCTTGTTTAACCGACATTACTTCTATAAACTAAAATAACATGGCTGAAATGTCAAGCACATTTGCAAACACGCAGTTTTAAACTATTCTGAAGTTTACACTCAAGAACACCCCAACAATAAAATACGTAATTTGTTAATTACGAATGAAATCACAGAATTCCTTAGGAGGGATATTCTCCTTTGGGAAGTTGGAGTGAGGGTGACTAACACAATTTAGAGGGTTGTGTTGTTACTGCTTACACG
Organism: Hirundo rustica; assembly: GCF_015227805.2. NCBI lineage: Eukaryota > Metazoa > Chordata > Aves > Passeriformes > Hirundinidae > Hirundo > Hirundo rustica. The sequence continues at coordinate 78,125,179 of NC_053451.1, read as the reverse complement.
AGCACCCAGCACACCCCTTCTCCTGCAGTGTTAATGAGAAGCCCTGCTACCAGCCAGGGTGCCGGTCAAGGCACCTCTGAACACTGATTTTCAAAGAGCTTCGAGCACTGAAACGTAAATTACATTCACTCATCTTCAGATCATCCCTAGGAAGAATTATAACCCTAGCTATGAGCCACAAATGCTAGGATAAGTTCTGGTGGTGCTCCAAAACCACAAAAATGCATCTGCTGCCTGAAAGCCCCTTAGTGCAGCTGCTGGGGGCGATGTGTTTTGCCAGTGCTTCCACGCAGTTATTGACTGGAAGTTTATGGCTGGTGTTCTTTTTCTCAGGGTGCTCGCGTGGGGCTGGGGAAATCCCCACAGCTGCAAGACAGCAGCTGAGGGAGCGGGAGGATGCTGTGGCGTCTCTGAAGTGCGGTGCTTTTCCCAGCATTTTTGTTAGTGGAAACAGATACGAGTCAAAATCCAGCCAATTTACGGTAGGCAAAAAGGGGAAAACTCTGGAGAATGATGAGCAAGACTATGAATGTGCAAAAAAGCAGCTTAACGGCATGTTGAAATTTCTGCTTGAATTCTTGTCCTTTGCAAGAGAAATTAAAATAATGTGCAATCATGTGTGCAGACTTCACCTCAAGTGGGGCAGGGAGCATAATAAAACCTTCTGTTAAGTGCAACTGCCTGACACAGAGGCTACCTCAGGGACACAAAACCAGCTCAATGTGGATACAACATACCTGTTGGGATAAACGCTGCATGCTGCTGCAACTGAGCATTGGCAAGAGCCTGTTGATAGTGCAAGACACTGGGATTGAAAACGGCACTGGCACCATTGCTTTTTTCAAGTGCTTGTCTCTTTGGTAAAGGGTGAAGAACACCAGGAGGAAAGGCCTGTAAATAAGAAAGTTAGTTAAAATGGCGCCATTTTTAAGACCTTGTCCGTAACATATACATAAATACAAAAACTTAGTATTTTTTAAAGCAGCTAAAGATGCCTCGCCATGCATATTAACTCAAAGCACAGCAATGTAAAATGAGTGAAATTTTGTTATTGGTAGCAAAAGCATGGTACTATTAACCTAGAACTGTAGCAGCACAACTACTGAAAAGAAACGTTTGCTTTAAAGCAACGAAAATGGCATTGCCTTTAAGTAGGTTTTCAAATATTACAGGGAGAAAAAACCACTTGTGTTTCATTGCCAAGTATTTTCTTTTATTTTTAAATTTAAATATAATTTCCTGTTATTATACAGATTAATGGATTACGTTATGCGTTTTCAATTACAAAAGCAGTTTTATCTCAATTCGACTTTTCATGAAAGATTTCAAAAGGATGAAACTGTGTTAGGAACCAAACTAAATCGTCTGCGGTCTATTACGTATGAGAATGAGATGGATAAATAGAGCTTCCGGTAAATTAACGAGTACGTGAAATCATTTCCAGTTGATGTTTGAAAAGTAAAGCGATACAAATTTCATTAGTTGCTTCTCTGAAGGAAAAAAATAAATTATAATAAATTAAAAAAAAAAAAAAAAAAAAAAAAAGCTACATGCAAAGCAAAAGGTGAAAGGTCAAAGTACCAGGTCTACAGTTGCTTCGAGAGGTCGCTTCATTGCTTTGGCAGTCGACTGAGTCTTTTAATAACAGGCAGCGAGCACATGATGGCAGTGGGCCAATGGGAGTCAAGCGAATTAACATACAGGTAAACAGCAAGCAGAGGTGCGTCATGGGAACGGCATTGCATTTGTGGATAGGTGAGAAGGAAAAAAATATTCTGAATGCAATATACAACATACAAAACACTAGGCATGCACAACAACAAAAATGTCTTCTAAAGAAATGAATATTACATTTTGAATTAGTACCGAAGCAAAAATGCATCTACTATACCTTAGTTAAAAGCATATAAGAGAGTAAAATATAGATGTTTGAAATTCAGGAAAGTTGAGTAAAACAGCAGCTTGCAGACACTATTAAGCATCATATAAACACTTCACAGAGATGCAGAAAGTTTTAAGGATACACCTATTGGAATTCCTGATAAGTTAGTTGGGTCACATTTTGAAGTGGGAAAATTCATTTGGGAGGCTACATTTTCAAATGCAAAACACTAATGAAGGTTGTAACGCATTAAAAATGCTATTGATATCAATGCTTACAAGGTGTCTTTTACTTTAGAGAAGCGAATCATTCAATGGTCAAAATGAGAGAGCTTCTCCTTTGCCAATACAAAACAGAGTACATAGAATGTCCAGTTACACTAACTTATCATTAATTCCTTTTATTTTCTCCTACAGCTGGGTAATTTTTGAAGATTTTTTTAATCTTGTAACTTACCACATTACATTGAGAGGGAAAAAGATCTTTCAGAATTGAAAACATACTTTCTAAATTTTGCTCTAACCTTCAGTACTAGCTTCAGGAGCAGGGAGTGAAATTGGACTCCCAGTTCACAAGCCAACATTAACATATGAATTATGATACTAGTCCAGCATTATTAATTATTCAATAGGAAGTATTTAGGCATAGTACATAGGTATATACATTTATGTATTCTTTTGCAGTAAATTCAAACTTATGGCTGATATGACAGCATTCTGTAAAAAACTTTCTCGTAGAAAATATTATTTTCAAGTTTTATAGTGTAAATAATTCTTACAAACTTTTAGAAAGAAAAAATTATTTAGAAATCAAAATTTTTACTTTTGTTTTTTAAACACAGGCTGATATTTAGCTCTTTTTAGAATACGCAGATCATGTCTATCTTGAAATCAGTATGTGGAAATATGGAACAAAAGTTGAGGTGGGGGAAGAGGACAAGGCACAAAATGCCTGCAAACACCCTGTGGTCATAAGTTTATCAGTTGCCAACAGGGTATTCTGCAGGACAGTCCTCAAGGAATTTTACTTACTCCTTGTTCTTATCTCTTTGCATGAGTCTTCTCAACACCCTCCTCACCTCTTCTTTAGCACTTTTTTGGATTACATACCCTGATTTACAGGATCTGCTCATTTCTCTGGGCCCAAGACCCAGACACAACAAGAAACACCTAGTCTGAAGTGGGCATCTGGACAGACTTCTGTCTAAGCAGGGCACTGTGCAGGTACCAGAGAACATCACTCCTCTGCTTGGGGCACAGCCTCAGAGCCACTCTGCCTCCACCACAGAGGGAAGTCTACGCAGAGGTGATGCGGTACAACTGAATTCAGCATCATGTGATGATGAAGTCCACAAGTTCCAATCAATGTCTCTAAGAGTAAAGTGTTTCAGTTAATTACCTTTATTATCCAAATATAGATCTTATCTAATCTCACTTGTTAACTTATCATCTCTGTTTATTATTGCCTTCCTCCAATTTTTCTCCATGCTCTTCTTAACATCACCTCCCTACTCTGAAGCTTTCTTCTGGCTTTCCCCTCATATTCCCCAGCAAGTTCAGTCTCAGTCTTCCCAACCTGAAGGCTTGAGCTATTCCTAAACATACTCATCAACCTTACTTCCACATAGTCTCCCATTCTTTTCAGGCTTTCAAACAGCTAACTTTGCTCTCCTACATTTTATTTTATCTCATCCTGATAGTAAAACATTCTTTGCATCTTTCTTTCCCAACAGATTATCTCCTTCTCAACATTTGATCTACATAACTAACAACTAATGAATCAATAGCTACAGGATGGAGAGGAAGAGGATATGAAAAGGAAATAAAGATAATATCAAAAATGATCAAACATCCAAGGCACATTATTTGTCTGCCATATGGCACATATGGTACGCTATAATGTCTCCTGGAATACAAACAGTACAGCAGTGGCCTCCATGAATGTGCAAGGACCTCCTGACTAAACTCAGACTAAAGAAGGAAAGCCCACAAGAGGCGGGAGCAGGGACAGATGGCTCAGGAGGAATGGGGACACAGCCTGAACACGCAGGGATATGCTAGGACAGTCAAAGATCACCTGGAGTTGAATCTGGCAAGGGATGTGAAAGACAACCAGAAGGAAGTTTTGTTTTTTGTTTCTCAGCAACAAAAAAAGAAGACTAGAGAAAATGAGTTTCCACTGCTGAATGGGGCAGGCAACCTGGTGACACAGGACATGGAGAAGGCTGAGATTCTGAAAGTCCTTTCCATCTCACTCTTTATTAGCAAGACTGGCCTTCAGGTCAGTGGAAGACCAGTGGGAGAGTCTGAAGTGAAAAAGATTTTCCCTTGGAGGAGGATGATCAGGCTAGGGAACACTTAAACAAGCTGTATATACACAAACCCATAGGAACTAACAGAATGTACCCTGGGTGCTGAGGGAGCTGACCAATGTTACTGTAAGGTTACCCTTAATTATCTTAGAAAGATCCCTGTGACTGGGGGAAATTCCCAAAGACTGAAGACTGCAAGCAAGTAAATGACATTCCTATCTTCAAAAAGGGCAGGCAGAGAGGTCTGAGGACTGACAGGTTGGTCAGCCACACCTCAGTCCCTGGGAAAGCAATTGAGCAAATCCTCCTGAAAACCATCTGCAAACATATGGAAGCCAAGACAATGATGGGAAGTAGTCAGCATAGATTTATGACAGGAAAATTGTGCTTAACCAACCTGGCATCTTTATATGATGAAACTGGCAGGCTGGTGAAGGGAGAGCAATGGATATTGTTTCTCTTGATTTCAGAAAGGATCTCAACACCATTTCATCCTCACAGATAAATTTATTTATCATGGGCTAAACGGGAAACAGGGAGGGGGACTGACAATTGTCTCACAGGCCAGGCTCAAAGGGATGTGACCAGCAACACAGAGGCCAGCTGGAGGCCAGTCTCCAGTGGTGTGAAATTTGGAAGAAAGGTTGATACACAAGATAGACACGCTACTGCTTAGAGGGCCTAGAAAGTCTGGAGAAATGGGCACTTCACTGGGAGGAACTTCACTAAGTCCAACAAAGAGAAATATCAAGATCTGCACCTGAGGAGGTGTAGAGGGGAATACAGGTGACCTTGCCCTTTGGAAGTAGCAGCTGTGTTAATTACCTGATTCAACCTCGCCCCTGATGAGTCACAGCTATATCCAATAAAGATAAGTGTGATAAAAGGGAGTGGGTTGGCAGGGGAAGGGTTTCTCATGGAGAAGAAATCATGAAGAAGAAGGATCCTGGGAAGAGAGAATCATTGCTGTGAGGTCAGTCTGGGTCTGCAGCTAGAGCCTGTTGTTGGAGTGTGCAATCACAGTCTAGCTAGGTAAAAGCCTGCATCTAGAATCTGCAAACTAATATATGCAGTCATAGTTTAGCAGGAAATAACCAGCAGTCAGAGGCTGCAAGGGAAACCTACAGTAGGAGCTTGCTGCAGCCAGAGTCAGGGAATAGTTGGAGTCAGAATGGGCAAGATATAAATAAGCCAGGACCCTTTTCATGCTGTGATAAACAAGAAGTCTGTGTCTCGGCTCATTTCTACCCTCTAATATGAGGGCTGTTGTCACAGGGAGGAACATCATGAGGCACCAGTACATGCCGGGGGCCACCAAGGCTTGGCAGAAAAGACCCTAAAGATCCTGGTGGACACCAAGCCAGCAATACACCCTCATAAGCAAAGGCCACTTCGATAGCATGCTAGGCTGCATTGGGAAGAGTCTCACCCAACAGGTGGAGGGAGGTGATCCTTCCTCTCTACTCAGCCCTGGTGAGGCCACATATGGAGCACTCTGGCCAGGTCTGGGCACCCCAGTACAAGAAAGATATGGGTGTGCTAGAGAAAACTCCCATAAAGGACCTGAAAGTTGATCAAGGGACTGGATTCAGTCTGGAGAAGATACAGGGGAATCTCACCAGTATATACAAATACCTGATGTATAAGCCAGTGGTGCCCAGGACAGGAGAAGACGCAATGGAAACAAATTTAGATAAAAGAAGTTCCTTTTAACTCTAAGATTGAAAAAAAACCAAAAAAACAACCAAACCCAAAAAACCACCACAAAACCCCAAACATTTTTTTACATTTCTCTGGAAGCATGCAGCAGGTTTTCAAGTTATGGAGTTTCCATCCTTAGAGACTTCAGTAAACCAAACAGACACATCCTGGGCAATCTCCTCTATCTCCCCTGCTTAAGCAGGAGAAACGGGCTGGAATATTTTGTATATATTTCTCTGCAAAATGCCACCCTGAATTACAGGTCCCTGTTGCCTTCTCCTGGGACGTTAGACTGCTAACATTTCAATTCTGTGTTCCAAAGATGCTTCATCTTGCTTTGAGGTTAATGCAACTCTAATTAAGTCTTATTTAAAACCACAGGATATATATCTGCAACCATTACCAAAGTTAAAAAAAAATAATCCCCTCATCTCTCTTTCTTATTTAGTATAGTGCCTAGAAAGACTACATTCTCTAAATGAACAATAAATATTACACAACAGAAGCTAATCAAAATAAAAACCCAATCTTCTCTGCTTTAATTTCCAGATGGTATTCAGTTTCTGCAAGCACAGGAAACTTTAACTAAAAATCATCCAATTTGAAACAGAGGCTGTGGATACAATTAGAGAAAGAATATTAAAACTTAAGAAATATTCTTCTGTTTGGTGGTTTACTTCCTTGCATAACTTACCCTTTGTCCCTCAAAAAAACTCTGGTCTTTTCTAATTTGTTAAATACAATAGCTTGGGATAGTTATGTACTGTACTGTATTGTGTTTCTTGTAGGCTTTTTAACCAGAGAATAACTGTATTGTCTATAACTATTGTATGCACTGTCCACAAGTCCACAAACCACATCTGCTTAATTATTCGTCCACTGCCAGCAATGAGGACAACGATTCTTTGATTTGTTGCCAGCAGTTTTGTCTCTCAAGTCAGATGCTGCATGTTCAATTTATTTAACTTTAGCAAAACCACTGTAAATTCATCAACTTTCCTGGTAGCAACAGTAAGAGGAATCCAATCCTGGTGAAGGGGTGGGCTGTCTTGTCTGAACGTTTAAAGAGGTAAAAATATCTGAAAATAAAACCCTCACTCTCTTTTCTTGTGATTGTAGCCACAGTGTTTCTTTCCTAATGATTCCCATTATAGCTTACTACTTTAAAACCTCATGATTCAAGTAACTGGCCCATGATAGTGGGAGGGGCAAGAAGTCTCTTGGTGTGAAACGCATCTAACCAAAGTTCAAAAAGACAGGCAACACTTTTTAGTCATTGGTGATAGTTGTAAATCTACAGAGGGCAGTTCTTTCTCATCCTCAGGCAGGCACTAATGGTAGATCAGATGAGTGTCCTGTTTTTTCTGCACTACCAGTACAGTGAGACCAAGGTGGCTGGCTGGTTGTCTCATTTCTAAGGTGGACTGTGCTGAATCTCAATGCAGGTTTCTGTTCTACTGCTGATCTCTGAAGCAAACGCTCTCTTTGCTTTTCTTCCAAATTTCCACATGTATATCTGCCGTCAAAGAGCTAAAACAGCATATGTGTCCCCGTTTTCCTAGGAACACTGAAGCTTATCAATTTTGTTTCTGTTTGGAAATACTAGGAGCAAATTTACGTATCATTAAGGCAGAGAACAGAAGTGGTATAGAGTGTCATTTGCTTCACTGTCTTGAATAGAAATACAGCATTAAAATAAGGGCGTAAAGAAAAGAAAGTGCTTCCTCCCATCAAGCAATAGTAATATTATAAATTCTTATCTTTCACCAAAATAAAAAAAAGGAAAAAAAATAATAAAAAAGAGGCAATAGAAAAGAAAGTATAAGCAAACAGCATTAAATTGAAGCAAAATAGGCATTAAAAAAAAAAAAAAGGCAGCCATACATGCCAGCACTTACCATCACAGTCGCAGCTGCCGCAGCTGCCTGGGCTGCCACTGCAGCCTGGTTGGCTTGGTGTTGCGCCGCTTTGATTTTGGCCTGCAAATGTGCAGGAGGGTGAAAATACTTGCATTTCTCCCTCATGCAACGACCTTTTATGTAATCCATACACACGGTTACGGTGTTGTCGTTTGTGTCAATCATTGTGCTGTCTGCCGGATGCGCAAAGCGGCAATCAGTCTCTCCACGCGCACAGTTCCCCCGCTGGAACTCCCTGCACACCTATGTGCAAAACAACACACGTTGCAGGGGCACAGCTTGGTGCAACGTGAAAGGGCAAGGAGTGCCCCATGCCCCCAAAAGACAGACCTGCCCTCTTCCCCTGTTAGTTCAAGTTTTACAGCAACTTCAATTTAATAAACCCTTCATCTTTTGGTGGGTGAGGGGAGTGCACCTATTTTACCTTTATGTTCTTGGCTCCTCAGGTAGCTCTCTGGTACTGTGGCTAAATAAACTTAACAGGCAACAGAAGCATTCCCAAATGCCTTCCCTTTCTCCTGTTTAGAAAGCAGCTGGGAAGGATACTTACTCATGTAATTGCTCCTGCAAAACTAGCTGGGAATCACAAAATATTTTGTCTCTTTCTGACTACACTTTGTATTCTTGCAGGTTGACTGGTAGGGAAGGAGTTCCTCTTGCTGAAACCCAGGGAAAATACACATCAGATGCACTGTATTTTTTATAGAGTCTAGAAACAAAACTGAGAGCCTACTTAAAATAATTTTCAAAAATGGGCAGAATGAACACACTGATTTTTCTAAGAGGAAATGTGCTCCCGACACTGCTGCTTAGGCTTTTGGGAAAGGACATTCATTTCTGCAAGAGCCACTTGGCCTCCTTGTGTACTCAGATCACAGATTCCACTGATCCAGCTACGCAGTGATCCAGCAACAGCTGGGAGGCTCTGCACGTAGCTGGGAGCTTTTCCCTTCAGCCTGCTGCAGGGTTGGTTAATATTCCATATCTCCATTGGCAGCTCAGGGTTGAAGGGCTACACCATTCCCCTAATGTCAATCCATCAAGCTATAAAATTCTGTTATTATCAGTGCAGAAAAAACAAGACAATTATTGCTGAAATAAAAAATGTGCTTGTTAGATATTTCATCAAAGCATGCCTTTACAGGCACGTATACCTGAGGTTTCTTGAGATTATGAACTTTGCAAAAAATGAAAACTCATGTTGATGTCTGCATATTATATATAATCAAAAACACTACTTTAAAAATAACATTATTTAATTACCACTGGCTGCAAGTGCAGAAATCCTGCCTGGTTACAAGTTTTTTTATCTGTAGCAACTAAATTTAAGCTTCGTTTCTAAAACAACAGTTACACCCTCCAAGATCTCTCACATAGCCTAACAGAGAATGTATTTCTAGTCACAGTGGTGTCCACAGTACCTCCAGTTTATCAGTCCTGAGGAGTTTCTGGGTAGCAGTTGAACTGGGAACTGAAACCGGTGGACTTCCAGGAACAATGACAGGTGGCGTGGGTAGGATCTCAGTCGGGACTAAGCCAACTCCTGGTGTTACTGGTGTTAGGTAAGGAGCAAAGCTAATAGCCGTGTTCGTTCCTATTGTGGGACCCACTGGAAATGTGGGCTGAAAAAGGAAAACACACATCAAGATGAAAAAAAGGCTCCTTAATCAATAGCTTACTATTTGTCTTTTGCTTGCTGTTCTTTCTGGCACTGATTCATTTTCTTAATGAAAAAACTTTAAACAGCTGGCAAAACACACAGCATCCTCTCTTCTTTTAATCACGTAACACATTCCAGCAGCACATGAAGAACCACCTGTGTAACTCTATTATTGGAAAAGAGTCTGCTGCTGCAAAGGAAGTCCTACTTTGAACCTGAATCTGTGTGGAGGTCCAGCTTACATTGCAGGCTTATTTACACATCTAAAAGTAGAAATAACATAGACTTTATTGCTTTTTCTCAATACTTGTTTTCCTTGGGAAAACAGGCTGTTTTTCAAAGTATTCAGATTTCATAGCTGAAGCGTTATTAACTATATTAAAGCCATATTTCTAATAAGAGTATATATAATGAGCTCTTTGGCATGAAACTTTCAGTATGTTTGCATACTGTATTTTTGCCACCTTCTGCAATTATATGTTACTGTGTCTCGTACACTGAAAAAACTCACCTTTGCAAACCCTTGTGTGCTCAGCTGTCACCAATGGCAAGCAGAATAAATATTATAATCTCGGCTGGACACAATATTTAGAAAGGGATTATTCAGGCTTAGATAAGTTCATCATATGAAAAACTTTGATTGGAGGGAATGATACAGGTCTAAAAATCTTGTTTTGTTCCTTCCTACAGTGAGTCAGTGAAGTCATGACCAGAAGAAAGAGCATTTGTGTGATGCTAAAACAGCCATGATGAGGCAGACTAGTGGGTTTGTTACAACCCGCTCCACAGGGGCTGGAGGCAGAACATCACCATGGTCAGCCCATGTTCAGACGTGGAAAGTGCTTTAGTTCTGCAGAGCTGAGTACCCCAGAGAGTGAAGCTATAATTATAAATGAGGAAAAACTATGCAGAAAAACAGGACACATCTCCGATTAGCTTTGTCAGAAATTAGGTTCTCAAATAAGCCAGCAGCTAGAAACACAACAGCACAAGACTTCTAAACACTTTAACAAAGGAGAAGCATCTTTCTCGTTAAGGTGGCCTGCATAACATAAAGTACGTAGAAAATACACAAGAGAAAACACAGGAGCTAGAGGGCAGATTTTTTCTTTTGTTGTGGGTTGGTGGGTTTTTTTTTTTTGTTTTTGTTTTTGTTTTTATTTTTCCCTTTGGAATCAATTACTAAATAATAAATGTATGTAACTTATTACCAATAGAATGCTCTGAGCGTACAGATTAACCAGGATAACCAACTATACAGAAATGGCATCTAACTGCCCTTATGAGTTAAAAGCGTACTATGCTGTGTTTTAATCAGTGATCAAATCTGCTTGATATCAAGCAACCCAGTTTATATGTCAAACATGAGCTAAATTCTGAAGAGTACAATAATGAACATTTATATGAAACAATGGTTCAGCTATGTTGAAGACAATATGAGTTAAATGAAATATAAATAACAGCTTTGTGTCAGATATAATTTTAAGAATAAATCCACTCGTCAAATGACTTCTATGAAATTTTCTTTCACTTTTTATCCATTTGGTCAAGGCTGAGTCATCTTAATCTGGCAATTTATGTGAGACAGAGCTGGCATTTTTATCACAGCAATCAGTACTGGAGACATTACGTCAATGAAATTGTAAAGTTCAAATGATGAAATGGATGAGAAGAAAAAAGTATAATTTTGCCACTTCAATTTTTCTCATAATATTAAGCAGTGGAATCTATTACTTCAACAGAACTTTTTCTGGTGAAAACTCAAGCAGTAAATCCCCAGGAAATATCAAGACACCTTAGGAGGCCAACATCACCAGATACAATTTGATGAACATGTACCAGAAATTCAGGGAGTCCTGACACTCAATTCCCAATCCCGCCTGACAGTAGATGTTTCAGTCTAAAAAGGCATTATTGAAAAAGAAATCTGGGGTGAGCTTCCTGTGACCAAATGCAGATGTCTTCTTCTGAGATACCTACACTTGACTTCTGTTGTAGTCCATGGAAAGACAAAGGCACTTTGAAAACTCTGTCATCTAATCCGAATGCTGATGTCCATAACAAGCCAAGCAAATAGTAATTAGGAGTGCCTATGTCTTTTGATAAACTATAACTGGACCTTGGAAACTCATTGCAGAAGTTGATACCAACACTCCAGATGCCTCAAGCTAAAGAAAAAAATCTCACTCCACAATTCCTTACACTAGGAATTTAGATTGAAAAAACATCATTAGCAGCCATGTGTGAAAAGTTTAATTCAGATTACTTCCCAATCCATGCTTTGGAAGTCTGCTACACTGAGGAGCCCAACTGCAAGGGCTGCATAGAGCAACTGATAACTTTAGTGCATATCCAAAGATGCTGCTCATGCATGCCAGACTCTAGTTCTATATCGCCTCCTGGATACGAAGTGTCTCAGGCACTGTATGAATCACCTTGAGACAAAACAGAGTTTGTGAAGTGCAAGCACCACCAATTCTCTCTTAACCTCAGACACTTCAGACTTCAAGAGAGTAAGAAAATGCTACCCATTAACCTTTCCTCCCGGTACGGGGATTAAATAATATTTAAAGCCATTCAAACCATAGACTCCTGAGAAACTTTGTGTTCCTACTCAAATTACTCATTAGCAAATGATTGTTATTATACAAATTTTTACCTCCAGAAGGATTATGGGAAAAAGAGAGGAAAAATATGCAAATTATTATGGGATAAAAGAAAAATAAATCAAGTCTACAGCAACAGTCCATTACATTTTGAAATGCAAATATAAATGAGCATCTGTCTAGCATCTTGACCATTCCTTAAGTAAACAGACAAGGACTATTTTTATTGATATTTAGAGAACTTTTGCAGGTCAATAGTCTTCAACTTTACTTACCATTAAGACCATCAGATCAGAGAAATATACTTACCACTGGCTGTAGTGGTGTCCCCGGAAACATGAACTGCATTTGCTGGGCGAGCATTGCTGCTGCAGTTTTTTGTTGGATTAAGTTGTTCCTGCCATTGATTTCCAGTTGAGTTTTTAAATGTGTTGGTGGATGAAGGTACTTGCAGTTCTCCCTTGTACAACGACCCTGGAAAAAGAAGCCACACTAATCAGTCAGCTGGTTTTGATGATAGTTTAATGCCTTCGAGCAAAATATTACACCATAAACTAAGCAAGATCTAATGAAACACAGGGTGTTTCCTGGGAACTGTGTAGAGGGCTGGGAGGAGCTGATGGCCCTGAGCTCTGCCTCAGCCCACCACCTCTGATTGATCGTTAAGGCTATTAGCCATGGGAAAAAAAAGAGAAAAGGCTGTGAATCAGCATTTTCATTGTTAAGTACAGATCACTGTCATACAATTAATAATCTCGGCACTATCCAGACTGCCTGAACTGCCTCTCATGACATCCTGGCCAGAGTATCTGGTATTATCGTAAAATAAGTTTTTTATTAAACTACATCTCATGATGAACAACAAATTGAAACCTTCTTTAAGAGAAATGCAGCTTTAAAGTACATCATATTAAAAAATTTGTGTGATGATGGTAGTGAGGATCAAAAGTTGCCACTCTCTGCTTGTGTTCTCTCATACATTCACCCTTATTCCAGTTCACTGCCTTCCAGCCTCCTGTTTTTATTACATCAGCAGAACTTTGAACTATTTCCATACAAGTACAAAAGAACAGAAGTAAAGGTGGTACTTTTACAACCTAAACTTAGAAGCAGTGCATGGGTCTAAATGCACAGCAAAAGAAGAGCTCCAATCAACACGAAAGGAGGAGTTTTTAGACAGTTACAAGATAATAAGAGACAATAAAAATATAGGTGGGCTGTCATCTAGAGGTGGCTTGGGTTAGAGGAGATGGATGTACAAGCTGACCCCAAACACAGGTGGAGTGGCGTAAGACACACTATTTTCCCCCGAAAGGGAAATTGTAGGGTGCACCAGGAGGCTGTGCAGCTGCAGGGCAGGACCTGCCGGGATCAGAAGCTCCTTGATGACATGGCTCACAAACAAACACAGAATTTTAAGAGCTGCAACCAGAGGGCCTAAAGACTTAGTTGAACTGCTCTGGATACACTCAACTTGTATAAGTTGTTTCCAAATTGAGATATTTTTAAGAAGTGCTTTCTGAACTTCCCATTCACCAGTAGTAGGGCTTTACTATTTGTAGACAAGCAGGAATATCCTTCTATTGTCAAGAAAGCATGCAAATCTCTATTCAGGAATATCACACAGTACAGACATATACACTGACTCCGTGTATGCACGCACACTGCTAAAAAACTTCCAACAGGCTTCAAATGTCCCAAAACTAGTGTTATAGTTATACTTTTGACTTAGACACCAAAACAGTGCAGATTCTGCATCTGATTTGCTACAAGGATGCCATAACTAGCTGTTCAGGGGTGAGTTAGACATGTTCAGGAAGATTCTCCTGTGTCAAGGCTGATGGGAATGCAAACAGCTATTTCCACACTATTAAACTATTGAGAACAGTCCTTTCCTGAACTGTCCCTGGCTGCTGCTGGGAGTATGCTAAACAGCAGAAGCCAGAAAATTCAAGAAAGCTAAAAATTTAAGAAATAGCAATGGTCTCAGCACTCAGGAACAATGGTCTCAGTGCTGTTTTAACCTCCTAGTACAGATGCAGCCACTTTCAGGGCATCATGCCTTCCTTCTGTTGAGAGAATCACTAATGCTGCCTGATTTAATTAATTACACAAAAGGAACATTACTTTGTCAGCTGGCATGAGCAGAACCAGAAATAGTCATGATTTGATGGACACAAAAGAAAGCTGGCTCTTTCATTTGGGGGGAATGTGGCTTTTACCATCACAATGCTAAACTGGAGCAGATTCGGCACAGACAACAAGCATATGCTTTTTTGTTGGCTGATGAGGCCAACTGATTTAGACATTTTCAACTGAGATCTATTTTACCTTAGCCTACTTTGTATATGAATGGCTCCTACAGCAAATCTAAAAATTAAACCAGCAAAATCATATGAAACTACTGAATCTGATGGAAATATTGACCTATGGAATCAAAAATGTTCCTTAAACAAGGACTGAGGGCAACTCTCATGCACAGTGGCTTCTGAAGTACCTGAAACCTGAAGAGTGCCTTCAGCCAGACTTCCAGTCTTACCTCTGAAAGCACAGTTACTGTATAGCATCACTTCAAGCCCTGCAAAGCAACCCATAGTGCACAAAAGATTGGCTATTTCTGAAAACTTTCAAAACAGTCCAACCATACAAAAATGTACTGTCCTCTCTGAAGTTATTCATGTCTGTGCATCGTTTACTAGTGTTTTGAGGTCCCAGTTAGCAATGAACGTACGTACTATAAAAGAGCTGTGTGGTCCCACCACGCTGCTATAGAAAGTCCTCTAAAACAGATCAAGCCTTGTTGAAATTAAATGATCCAAAATAAACTGCAGTGGAATGAGCACTGAAAATAGTGAGTAAATTAATCCGCCCTCATACCAAAATTAAATAAATTTTGAGACCGGCTTTTTTACTTTTTGAACCTACAATGGTAGCAGGAAAACACCTATAAGGAATTTTCATTCCTTTTCCCCCAAATGCTCCGTTTCCCAACTACTCCCAATCACTGCACAAACAAAAATTCAAACTTGTAGTATAATTTCAGTCAAATGAAATTATATTGACCCTGAATTTTTTTGTTTATTAATAAGTCAAATATGAAGTCCAACTGACATGACAACACATATCAAAAAGCAGAACAGGCAACTGTACACAACATGCAGGTATATTCAATGTATTGGCTGGGTCACCATCAAAGAGTCCACTTTGTAAAAAGCTACGATGCTAGAAGGCTACATCATCACAAATGCAGAGACAAAATTAGGTACTTTAACTTTGAGGCGCATCAATATCAAGCCTCTAGAGCGAGGCTTGCTTCATCTTAATACCACAGCAGTTTAGGAGCTGTTCCACAGACATTCAGTCCCTCTGGCACAGGACAGCACAAACTCAGCAGGATAAGGCAGGTGGCAGGGAAAAATAATTGCTTCTTACAACTTATAACCTGTTCCCAGATATGAGTCAGAGTCCTGAAACTGAGGGCACAGATTGGTTTGAAACTCCCGTCACCCATGAAGTGAAGGTTTATCAACAAGCACATCATAAGCAGTTGTGCACTTCCCATGGGAGTTCATGCAAAAAAATCACTTTCAATGAGCTGTCTCCTTATATGCAATGGACAGGAACAATGAACAGACACCAGATTACACTCCTAGCAGTGTGTTACTCCCCTCATCCTGGAAGGATGGTCCCTACCTCGGACCTTTTATTTCTTTGCCTTTGTCCTCTACAGCTGTCTAGCCTACTGCTCAGCACCCTATTTCAGGCAGCTAATAGAAAGTTTTAACAGAAAAACTGCTTTTCTACTGCTAATTATCCAAACTAGAACATGTTGTGGCTGGTATCAGGCTGTCCCACAGGCTTCACTCTTGTAAAGCAGTGGAAGAGGGAAAGGGTGCATCGAGGAGCTGGGAACTCAAAGGACTTCAAGAGCCCAACACCAGGGCACAGAAAAGAGAGGCTCCACTTCTGCAGGAGCAATGGTCTTGGGAGCTGCTACCTGACTGGCTTAATTTCAAAAACACATCTCTTAACTAGCCATGTCACACCATCGAGGTGGGTTTTTTTTTTTTTTAAATCAACAGATTTTGCCATTAAGAACAATAGATAGTTTGTCTAAGATCAATGCTACAAGACAGCCCACAGAAGCTAGATATGTGCTTAGAATTTTATATTTAAAATAAGCAAAATGAGGTGAATGTAGAAGTAACACCCCATAACTTTGCATGTTAACACACTAAGGATCCATTTCCTGTCTTTGAATATTTAATAAATTCACAACTTCTTTCTGTATTTTACTCTTACTCTAATAGTAACAATAACAATAATTAATACAAGCTTGGGAATTGTTTATGTATAATAATGAGTTAGCTTTTACTTATTAAAATTATCTTGCATGAAAGTAAGATGTCTGAACAGGAAAAAAAAAAAAAAAGGCAAAACAATGTTTCTTCTGTCTCATAAAGCAAGAATCAACTAAAACTTCCAGAATTATTTTGCTCAGGTATGGAATTTCAGGCAGTTTATTGATGCTATTAATGGAAAATAACAGAGCATGACTCCCCCAACTGACAGCATAGCCTAACATCTGACACACCTTAAAAATGAGAAGCAGAAAGTCAGATGTCTGCTGCCTTAAAGGCGTCTGTCCCTTGCTCCAAAACTCTCTCCCCAGGGTGCCTACAGCTTCCCTACTCAACTCTGTTCTCAGTTAGTGCCCAGCTTCCTACTGTACCCCACCTCCCTCCTTGCTTCTCCCCCACAGCACCCTCCCACCTCTCCTAACTATAGCCCAGGAAACAACTCACACAATAATTATAACTCGCTGGAGCTGCGCGTGTCCTGAGGAGCCGGCCAAGACGTGCACGCTGCTGGCAGACCACACTCGGGAGCGGCTTCGTGCTCGCTCCTGCCTTTTCCTTAATAGGGTAAAACTTTGGATCTCTCTTCCACCCAGACACTGATTTTTGCATAACCAGTAAGAACTTTGAGATACGTCTTTGAGATGTCTGCTTCTAGCAACTTTGCTTGAAATCGGCTACATCGTTCAGAAGTTATTAGGGTGAGAGGATGATGCTGGCAAAAATATGGACAGCGCATTTATGCAAAACCTGTTTCCTTAAGAAAACAAGCTAAACCTAAAATGCAGATGAAATTGTATGAACTCCCAAGACTGATTATGCAGTCTAATGGGAAAAGAAGAAAAGTATATAACTTCCAAGTCATAAATGGTTTTAGAAGGAATCTGAGCAACTGGTTCTACAAGGGGAAAAAAAGATTTTCTGGTTTCAAGATAGACACTATGAGATCTAAACATTTGCTGGAATTAGAAAAGACACACACAAATTTTTGAAAAGTAATAATCACCTGATGCCACAACTATCCTATCCCTCCCCTTGAAAAAGCCATTTGCAATTTTATGCATGCCTTGCACATGCCTGTAAAGATCAGAACACATTTTAAAACAGTAATACCTTTGCAGATGTGGGCATGATCCTTAGCTAAACATCACCCACTGATGATATTACACACTGTGTAAACCCCAGCAGAGCGGGAGCTAGCACAGGCCACTGTCCAGGGTGGTGGCAGCACATGGCAAGAAGAGCCACAAAGACAGCAGTGTCAGCAGCTCGGGTGGTACGTAAGGCATAGATACTTCTTTGGAAGAGCTTCTGTGAAGAGCAAAAACTGTTTTTTCCCCTTTGGGGAAAATAGCAGCCTCTCAGCAAATTCTGGTTGGGAACGTGTGTGGCCTCACCCAGTTAAAAAAATTTAGTATTGCATAAACCAGGAACTTTTCAATTGTGATAATCCTGCGCTCCCTGAGGCTAAAAATAGACCCAGTCAATAGGAGGGCAGATATTTTGAGATACTTAATTTCTTCTCCTATGCATAGACAGCCACACTAACTACCAGCCCAAAACAACCAGTTCAAAAGTTATTTTTCAAACGCAGAAATATTAAAAAGGGGAAAAAAAACCCCCACATATGAAAACAGGAAAGAAAATACTCTGTATTCATACACAGAGAGGGATGATTCCTCTTGTTCTACAGGATCTGAACACATCCATTTCCCTATACATTTTAAGTACATGAGAGCTCAATCATCAACAGCACTTTCAACACTCATGGAAAACCCTCAGACTTCAGTTTGGACTGAACTAAAAAGCATTTCCATCAAACATCACAATCCATGAACTCAATTTTCCTTTGCAGGTCAATCTGCTTCCTAGCTTCACTCAGAAAGTAAAATAACAGACACTACAGCTCCATTAAAGTATTCCCTTTGCACTTGCTGTGAATATGCACCACCTCACTCAATCTGTAGGACTACACATGCTCATACAGTTATGCATATGTCCAAGAACTTAGGGGATTTAGTTAAGCCTTAAGAATGACTAGTCAGAGATTTTAAAAAAAAAAGTAATGTAGTATTTTATTTCTTCCTTAAAGCATACAAAATTTTTCTCTTTTTTTTATATTTTGCATAATTTCACATCTAGAGTACATTGCCTTGCAAACATGCAGCTTATGAAAACACAGGGTTTTTTTTAGCCGAAGCAGAATTTTATATAATTTTATAGAAAGAAATGGAGATCAGAATAAGATCCCTTATCTTGAAAATAGGGCACACTTGAACTATTTGAGGAATTGACAAATAATTCAAAAGGACTACTAACAGAAATATTAAGCTTTCGATGGCAAGTTCAAATACCTCAGACTTTACTATTTGCCATACATCTTACAAACGCAAAGACCTAAAGGAAAAAATGTATTTCAAAACAACACAAGCATCTCTTATATTACACTTGAAATGGTTCAGCTTTTGGATCTGTTTTCCTGGAAAAAAAATGGAGAAAAGCTACCAACAGAAACAACTTAAAAACAACTTTAAACCATTGCCGAGAACTTAGTTGTGTATTTATAAAGCCACCTTGCAAGTCCACCCACCAAAGTTAGTGAGTGTGCATACATATTTATGTGCACCTACACACTTCCGTTTCAAGAAAAAGTGGAAGGCAAATTCACTTTCCTACTTAAAGGTAGAAAAGAAAGAAGGAAAAAAATTCTCAGGTGACTTCAGTCTGATTCAGTTTCCAACAAGCTAAGAAAATCCATTAGCTATTCTTTTAATGACTTCAATTTTTTGTAAGAAACTAAAAGCTGGTAAAATAAAAATGATCATTTTATTCATAAAAGTAGAGAACAAGAACTGCCTGTAACTGACAGAAGAAATAGAAGAATATTGAACAAAAATGGAAGCCTTACAAAAAGATGGAATGTCTAAATGATGTAAGAGTCTTACCACTAAAGACTTAATAGGAGATATTTATTTAAATGGAAAAAGACAAAATGTTCTACTAAAGAGCACATTTGCAATGCACAGAGAGCTCTGAGTCTCTCAAGATGCTCTTTCAAACAAATGTTGAGCATAGCTATAGAGAATGGTTTAATAATTTGCCTTGCAATATCAAGGGAAGTGTACTCAATATTAAATTGCTCAGAAGACAAAGAAGTCAGGCAGATATTGCAGATGCCAAAAAGAAAAAAAAAATGTATGAAATTCTAAGTTGTTTGACAAACATCCTCGAGATTATTCTAACAAATAAGAAGAAAACTCAGAGAAAGAGACAACAGTTTAATATCAATTAATTTTATTTCTGTGTGTACTGCCTTGGAAATAATTTGAAAATAATAGGGCAATAGAGATGATTTCTTCCTCAATTATGGAGCTCCTTTTGTTTTTCTTTTCCCATTCTCCTCCCTCCACTGGCACTCAAAATCGACCAGTTATTTTTATCTTAGCTTCAAGTTTGGCTACCAGTATTGATCAGCAGTACATCACAAGCAACTGTGGACAACCCTTGAAATAAATCTTCACTCTAATGCACACAGACAATTTCCATGGAATGAGAGGCAGCCAACAGGTAGTATAAGGGAAAACCCCAACAGAATGAACATAAAGAAAGCAGAGGGAAGCATAACCTTATTTAGATAAAATTCCTAAGATGTCTGATTTCTATTGCATGGGTGGTGAGAGTCTTCACATGGCATGAAGCTGCCTTGTACAGGGCTCCAACAAACACAGCTCCCCTGGGGGAGGACTGGATGCAGTGTGTCATGGGACTCAAGATGAGTTGGGTCTCAAAAGCAGAGCAGTGATTTAAGCCTACCAACTCTGCCCTGCCAGAGAAGTCAACGTATTCACTGATTCCTCATTACAGAAAAAAATGTCTAAAACTTTCATGGTCTCAGGATAGAGCATTACACGTAGTTAACTGATGGCTGGGCAGCTTTAACACACCTGCTCATCTCAAGGATTGAGTGTTTTTGTGGAAGACAGAGGAGAGATGTGTAAATTGCAGGCTGGACCACACAGTAAGTCAAGGCGACACAGATTTTTGCTGGTAAACAACATACTCCACCATTAAATTTAACTTGACTGAACTGTAAAAGAAGATAAGAGCTTGATAAGAGGCAATTTTCTTCAAAATTTCTCAGTATCTCAATAGCAGACAAAAGTAGCCATTCCAGAATTAATCCCAGCAAAGAGAGGTAAGTTGTTTGGCAGCAGGGCAGTTGGCAAGAGAAAAGGCAACAGTAGTGTAGCAGAACACCGAACAAGAAGATGGGTATGGCACAGCACTACTTCCTGATATACCCCTTTCCCCACCTCCTTTCCAATTCCCATAAAAACTTTCAAGCAGACATAAACTGACTTTAATGCAAGCTTGCTCTTATGAACAGGACTGAGATTAAATTCCCTTGCTCTGGAAACATCACTTTGCAGTGATAAGGTAGGCAAGGGTGACGACTAATCTGACAGTCAAGCCCTGAGACACCTTATTTCTCTCCCAGTGGCCTTTAAAGGAAAGGCACAGTGGCTCAGCACACAGACTTCCCCCTCCAATGTCCATAGCACATATCCTCAACCATATCCAGGCTAGAAAAGAAATAGTGAGTAACAGGGAGAGGTCTTTGCCGATGGATTGCCCATAAGCCCAGCAAGGACCAGGCAGTGGGCTGGTGTGCTGGCAATGGTTCCCCCTCAGCAACATGCCGGGAATCTTAACATACCTCAGGAAAAGCCACAAAATCAGTTATGTAGCATCAAAAAGGAGCAGAAGATATGCCTTGGCAGTGAGGAGCCTAGTTGACTGGATCAGAAAGAAAATGGGAGTAGAGTACTATATTGGCTTTGTACAGCAATTCACTGGGCCAAGGGAGCCTCGAGAAGGTGCTTCGTTTGAGAGTTGCAGTAAATTACATGTGACTTGGAAAAGGCCTAATATTTGGAATAGTCTCACCATACGGAAAAGGTCATCAGTATGGTGTAGCAAGTCTCTGACATAAAAAGGGATCCACTGGTGCACTACAGAGAAGGGCAGACCTCACATACACCAGAAGCAAGTGACTGCCTTGGATACCAGCGTGCCACAGCCCCCAGCTCTCAAGCGGGATGCCCAGCAGCCCTGAACTGCTACCGGGTGACCTGATATGTCATTGGCAAGTCCCTGTGCTGCTCCTAGGGAATATGCTTTCACTCCGGTCAGGCCACCCCACATCCGTCCATTTGCTGGAGCTCCCAGTCCAGCTGGGGCTTCTTGGGACTCTTTCCTGTTGGGGATTTCACACTTTCATGGCCAATCATTTTGTAAACAAGAGGAAAAAGCAAGGGCCAAGTTAAATGCACAGACGGCCAAGGACACCTTACATAACTGCAGAGGTGAAAAGTACAGAGTCTTGTCCCTCTGCAGAGGAGGAGTGTTTACCCGCTCTCAGTGGCAGCGCTGGCACCGCAGCCGCGTTATTAATAAATCATCGGCTTTTCTCCTAGGACCAGCCAGCAAGGGCTGGAGTCTGACACCAGCCCTCAACTGATTGGAAAGTTCCTGAAAACAAACAGAAATTAAAGAAACAAACACCTAAAAAGGAATATACATGCATTTTCAAGGAAGAATCACACATAAAATCCTCCTTAATTTTTGTAACTTCTGAGAAGCAGTGAAAAAGTTATTGAGATTAAAAGATACCATATCACTGTGAGGCTGCTTACAGAGAGCAATCAAGCACACCTGACCGGAAAAGCCAAGGGGAAATGGCACCTTTCCTCACTTTTTCTATATCCAGTTCATGCTCCTCCTCTTCTGGGAATTGATTTCTTAACATCAGTGAAATACTTTCACTTCCACCTTTTCTTGCAGTCTGACACACCTTAAATTTCCCTCCTCAGGGAATGGGGAAAACAGCACTGCTGGCAAGAGGGGCAGTGAGACCTCTGCTCTGAAGCAGCAGGACATAATAGTTAGCAGTGAGAAATACCCAGAGAATCAACAAACTAAATCAGCTTAAAAAAAAACGGGGAGAAAGAACACTGGTAAAAGGTTCATAAATTCAGGCAAGAGGAAAGAATGAAGCCCTGGCATTCCAGTAAGCTAAAAGAAAAACAACCCTTTTCTTTTTGCTGAAGGGCTATCTATCCCCTTCCACCAGGTATTAGGAAGCTTCCAGAAGATCTAACAAAAATAGCAAGAAATATAATGCAGTTACATTTATCTTAAATAGTAGCTTATGGAATTAGACAGCTAAATCATGGTTATGAGAAAAGATAAGACACATTAGGATGTCGTATTACTTTCCCTGAATACTATATCCATTCCAGTACTAGAATATGGGATTGTAGTCTCGAGAGTGCTTATACCTTCTCAACACTGTGTTGAAGGAGCAGATAATTATTCTCTTCCTTAAGACAGAGTCACACTGACTAAATAAAATTCTAGGTTAATTTCAAATTAAAATAATGCCTCTAGGTTTTCCAAGGCATATATTTGTGACTTTGGGAGGAACACACACACTAGACTCCCTACCATTTATCATATGGCTATGGCATTGGAATCCCCTGACAATCTCTGTAGTACCTGTCCTCATCAGTAAAAGAAGTGATACCACCTTGATTACATGACCACAACCACTATTTTGCACAGCCTTTCTCACACAGCAAACAGGCAGTCAAATGGTGTTTCTTTTAACCCTGACAGTCAGCTGTCAATATTCCAGCACATGTTCACTTACCTTCTGGCCCCTTCTGGGCCTATGTATAAGGCTGGCTCTACAGGATCACATTAGGAATGGCTCTGTTAAAATTATTTATGGATTTCTTGGCCTTCTTGCGATACTAGACAGCATTACTCCCCCTCTACGCAGAATAAACTGAGACCAAATGCAGTTAAAGAGTTGAGAAGTGCCTGCAGTTTTTGCCTGCAGGTGTCTGTCCTTTCATTTTGCCATTGCATCCACGTGGCACATGCAAACGCCTCACTAGACACCTACTGCCCTTGGGATCTGGGAGTCCAGCCACCTCATGGCTAGCAGCTAAGATGCCAGTTTCAGGGACCCACTCACAGAGGAAGAGGTGAACACCAGACCAAAGCCCATCTCTTGCCAACTCTGCCACTGCCTGCGTCTCTTGCTGCTCCAGCACCCTTTGACCTGACCCCTCCACATGCCACCCCATGCTGAGGCACAGGGAAATACAGGGCTGGAAGAGAGCACGCACTAATGCTGCCTGGACAGCACATCTCCAATATATTTTTCTCAGCTCCTGGCTCCTACCCAGCTCTGGCCAAACTCCCACCTTGCCCCAGCTCTCTTCCTCTCCACTTCCTCACCTCCTCCCTGCTCCTGGCACCAGCACCTGACACCAGACGGGGCTGTGTCATTGGTCTGAAAACAGCTGAGTGTATGTGGAACCTGCCTGCCTGCACAAAGCCTCTGCTAGGCGTGCATGGACGGTGAGTTTTCACTCTTACGAAATGACCAAGTCTGTGTGAAATTCCACAAAAATAGCAGAAGGGGAATTACTGATATCAGAGCAACCATTCTGGTGCTGGATCTCAAGGTTCCACTATAAACAATGAGAAATCAAGTTTATTATTGAGCCAGTTTAAAAAAAAAAAAAAAAAAAAAAAAAAAAAATTGGAAGGAAAACCAAGGTATTTACATCTCAAATGTTTTTCAAAGATGGTTGAAGTGTTTCACCAAAACTTTAAATAAACACTCTGAGTCAGTAATTGAAATGTTTCAGCCCAGATAATTGCATTTTGAGAGATTCAGAAACCACAGAAAAGGAGGATTTTATTTGGAAAGTGGTGGGGAAGATTAAATCCAGGTGATGATTATGGCACACTGTTTGTTGGTAATAAAACACTCATGTGTGCCTCATCAACATGCCCAACCAAAGGCTAATGATCACAGCAACCCAAGCTTTTATGGAGCAATAAAAGTATTTAAACACAATGGTAGCAAGCAAAACATTCATGTTAAAAATGAAATCTTATGGACCATTCATCCAGAAATACTTTAACACAAGCAGCTGTTATATGTTCAAAGCTGATGCACTCCACTGACAGAATAAAGAGTTACCAAACAGCATTTTGGAGAATATAATGCTATAAGCACATCAACATCATTTCAAGGCAAACACACTGTTCTACTTCAAATCACAGTGAAAGGGATCACGTACTAGTGTACCAAGACGTTGTACAAGAGTGTCACAGCAAACCTCAATGATTTACAGAGAAAGAAAAGAAGTCATTACTTGAATTGACCCATTTGACTTCAACAAGGACTACTTTAATTTGTTTTCTTCAGCATTTTGAAGATGATACCTTTCCACTTTTAACTCTGAGCAGGGAAAAGAAGTTCATCAAGTATTATCAGGCTATCACAACATCTAGCATGACATGTGCAAACTCACTTGGAAAAAGGAGCCACTTTTGTTTACTTGTTCTTCCTTCCCCTTAAAGTTTCTATGGGACACAAGCAGGCTCCGCTGCAACAAGTGACATACTGACAACTTTCAGTGTTCTATCTCCTGGAAGCCTTCACAGGTTTGGCACCACACTCATCTGTTTCTCAGGAGAAATTAACTCAGTGTCTGAAATACTCTTCTGCAAACAGGAACCAAAGTACAACGTAATTTATGACTTTCCTTTGTGGGTGAAGTGCTTTCACTGCCTGGACCTTATCTGAGCAGGAGTCACAAGACAGAGATTCCCATCAAACCTCTTTTTGTCAAATGTTTCCTTTTGTTTGGGTGCTGTGAGGGAAGAGGCAGGATGTGGTCAAGAGCCAACAGCATAGCCAAGGCTTCCGTCACTGCTTTTTATGCTCAAGTGACAACAACAACCAAGTGAGAAACTCAAAGTGAAGATTATTAATCACCTTCTCCCTCTCTGCTCCCAAGCAGGAACAGGGAGACCAGAAGTGCTGAGAACTTTTCTTTCTGGAGCCAGAAGGAAAAGACCACAACCACCAAGACCTCAAAATCGCACAGAGACTCTGGGAAGGTACTTGGCTCGTCACCTGACCTGGCAGCGTGGCTGAACCATGTTTTCATTACTCCCAGGAGACTCATCCATCACAGCTACTTTAGAGGACTTTGGTTTAAATATTCTTTATAAATGTCACAAGGCTGAAGAATACATTAAACTAAAATGCTACCAAACCAAAGCAAAGTTTTATGGAAGAAAAAAATGCATAATGATCTCATGCTTTCCACAAGAGTGGCTCTTTCACAGCCAGAAACCATATTTGTTTCTATTTTCTATTTGTCTGATGTGCCCATCATAAAGTGATTACAATAATTGTGGCAAGTCAGATTCAACCTAAAGAACATACAGGTTAGAATGAAGTATGGTTAAAAATGTTACTCATAATTGAAACCATCTTGAATCAGATTTTTCAAAAAGCCTTTGTAATTGCAGACAGTCTGGAAGAGAAGTATTTAAATGGCCAATTCAGTGTTTTTTTCCCATCCTGCTGCTTTTCAGCAAAGAAAAATTGTGATGGATGGGTACCATTCATCAGGAGAAATAGTCAAAATATGAGATCACTAACCAGTAACTAGACAGGGTTTAGTCAACTCCCTTGTTTAATCACTGGGGATTCAGTGTCTGAATAGAGGTAAGGTAGGAGAAAGTTTAGAGGATTTTTCAATTTAACAGTAACATATTAAAAATTTAAAACATTATAACCATTTCGACCAGGCTGTAGTAGCCTATTTCCAGCACAGCAGAGAGAAGGACTCTCTCAATCAACAGTGACTGCATGAAAGTTGGTGTATGTAGCAATAAAAGCTATTCTGGTATGTTAGCAAGACAAAGACTAGAGTTTAGGTCTTCTTTGTCAAGTGCAATCTAAAATCATGCCCAAAAGATACAGTTCCTGATAGAAGCTATCATTTATCTCCTACCACTCATTCACAGGACAGCTTACAAAATATTACTCTTCAGGCTATCAAATACTTACGCTATACTACTTAGTAAATAAATAAAACAATAAAAGCCAAAGAAAGATCTACTTTCAAAGGAGTTTTCACATCTTCAGGCTAGTCTTGGGGGCACATGAGCTGTTCTGTAGGGTAAGTAACAGGGTATCAAAAAACACAGTATGGGAACATAAAACTCCTTAGGGATCCTCTAGACGACCTGTGACACAGATGAAGCAGCTTCCTATGAAGGCAAAAAAAAGCTCAGACCCGAGGCACTGCCGAATCTATTGCAAGCACACAGGTAAAAGATGGAGGAGGTCGGAAGCACTACACTCATTTCCCTTCACTGGTAGACAAGCCAAACAGTACAGAATCAATGGATTATATATATAGGCAGACTAATCACCTACAAACAGCTTTATAAGGGTACTTCTTTCTCTAAAAATATGGCTTCTGACACAGAGATTGCTTTGGAAATGAGTTAAACATGAAGGCACCCCAAGCACATCATTATTAGCTTTACAATTACAGAGTTTCATCTGCTTTTAGATTTTTGGATACCTTTAAAGCAGACTGATAACAAGTATCTTGCCTTCCTACAAAAGATGTTGTGGAATATAGTAAATAATCTCAGTCTTCCTTGACAACTTCCCTACAAAGGAATAAACTGCCAATAGGGGAAAAGTCTTTTAATTAATTTAAAATCAACACTAAGATTACAGAAGTGCTGTTAACATTTTTTAAGGAAATTGTCCCCTTCAGTTGATATCAACAGGATTTTAATTTATTTTACTTTATCATCCCACACTGAAAAACTCCAGTATTTCATCAGCAAGTATTTATCTGAACTCTTCTCATCAATGGTAGTTTCAGTCTTAAAGTTTTAATGAATAGAAAATACCAAATTAGCTTTAAAAGTCAACTTTGCTTTAAGAAGAAGAAACATAGTGCATTTTAAAGGTGTGAAGGCCTTAGTAGAAGGTTCATCATATCTACAGTCACCCACCATAATGTAGACCATGTTTTATTCGTTTTCCCATGCTATAATCCTGAGAACAATGAAAGACAGACAGTAAAGAATGGAGATGCATGCCTGAAGGACTCCCTTGGCTGGCTATATTTGACAAGTAAAGTGCTCAGTTTTAACTAGTTAAAGAACATTTGATTAGCACATCACAGAAACCAAAGAAAAGGTAAGAGCTATGAAAAACCTTTTCAAACATCAAACAGAAATGAAACAAGCTTATAAATAGAGTTGCCTGCAAGGAAACAATTTCTGGAATGTACTGGGGGAAGCAAGGGAGAATCCCACAACAAAGGAGATTGCAAAAGCCAACCCAGTTTAACAAGTGGAATTACCAGTTTGGAGACTACAGGGAAAAAAAACACCAGCAAGTCTGATACAAAGAACTTTTCTCAGCATTTAATAAAAACACCAACATAAAGGCCAATTGCTAGGCAATTAAACATGGCTCCTTCGAAATACAAAGCCTTACACAGTCTTAGTTAAGTACTCATGGAGTACTAGAATTAATGAGGAACTGCAGCTCTCTTGGAGTAAAGCTGAACAATTTCAGACATATCTGATCACAGTTGGAAAATGTTAAGCTATTTGAGTACCAGACAGCAATTTATATCATCAAACAGCTGTCTGCCAATTTATCATCCACTTCTTGCAGACAGGCACAGAGATGATAAACTGTAAAGATCTCAAAACCATCATTCTAACACTTTTAATCTACCTTTTATGTGTGTTGTTACAAACAAAGTCACCCATATATACTAGACCATAGATGTATAATGAAGTATGTTTCAGATCGCTGACTGCAGCTAAGAGGATGATGACAATGCTGCTATGATCGACACATGGTGGTTGTCACTGCTCTCCAACACGCCCAAAACCCCCACAACCCCCCATAGGCTGTAGGAGAGTACAGGTAATTGAGATTTGCCAGTCTGGAAATGAGAGACACACTTTGCGACACTTCTCCAAGCCCGTGCATGACCCAATCAGGCACTGTGGCTCACGGATCCAAGCAGCAAGCTGGTGAAGAACCTCAGCTGTTTGACACCACACAAATACTCAATGTCCCCAGCTCCCACTGCCTCTTCCCACAAGACAGCAGGATTATCCAGGATGGCCTTGAGTAGTCGCACTGAGGTGTGGGATTGCTGGTGCTGACTACAAACCAATGCCCATCTCTGAGGGAACTGGCAGAAAAGCTAGCAACCCTATCCAACCCAAACCAACCTCCCTTACCTTAGCACCGGCAATTCCCACAAAACACGGGGTGAGCCAGCCTGGACTTGTGTATTCAAATAATTAGCTACATAAGCACCTGCTTAATGGACTTCAGATAAACATCGTCTTCCATTTGGAAAGGCAATTTATATACAAAACAAACTGCATCCAGTCTTGTCTTTTGATCACATTCATGAACAGATCAGGGACTAACACTGATACTCCTACATCTCTTCAGTTGCCTTATAGTTAGGAAAAAAATAAATTCATAATCGAGAAGCTTAATTTTTTCTTTGTTTAAACCTAAAATAAAAATATATGTAGGTGTTCCTTAAAATGAATGTACTTCAAGGACAGTAGAGTCAGATAAAAATATATTGCCTGTTGGCTACTGCACCATCACCAGAGAAGTGAAAACTGCTATTCCAAGTACTACAGCCAGGAAGTATTTAGGACAGCTATTCAGCCAACTTAAACTAACTCCTGAGCAACAAATCAACAAAGCCCAGTATCTGTAAATGCTCTGACAATTTATAACACAAAGAAAGGGTCAAGGTTTGCAAAATTTCTAGCTTGTTTTAAAATTATAAAATAGAACATAAAGGTAGAAGGTGAATGCATCATGCAATGAAACATGAAGAACAAAGAAAAAACCACTAACCTTCTTGAAAATAATTATATCAGATGATAATGTACTTGATTACAAAATCAGTTAATTATGATAAAATGGGTAAAAGTACAGGTGAAAAAGTAAAGGTAAAAGCACAAGTGAAAGTAAAATATAAGTCTTACTTTGGTGTCTAAATCCAGAAATTGGTTGAAAATTCTGGGAATGCAAATCCTAATCCTAATAAAACTTTCATATTTATGTATGGCCAAATAAGCAGGTAAAATTAATACCTAGAAATCCTTTCAG
Organism: Hirundo rustica; assembly: GCF_015227805.2. Taxonomy (NCBI): domain Eukaryota; kingdom Metazoa; phylum Chordata; class Aves; order Passeriformes; family Hirundinidae; genus Hirundo; species Hirundo rustica. The sequence continues at coordinate 78,095,673 of NC_053451.1, read as the reverse complement.
ATTTGTCTCTCAAGCTCTCATTGTAAGTCCATTTTCCTCAGTCCAGTGTCATTAACAACAGTCACATTTGGGTTCACTGCGGCATACCACAAATGTGTTGACGTGTTCAGCGGTACATAAATTTGGAGTAGCAAAAAAAATGATTGAAATCATAAGGCAATTGAGTTCGCAATTCTGTCTGCTCAAAAAAATCCTACCAAACAACAACATAGCCACTAACTGCTTATTATATTTAAGGATAAAAATTAATGTTAAAACAGAAGTTCCAAAAAGAAGTGTGAAAGGTTCTAGTTGTCCTTGTAAGTTTTGCTAAACTGACTATTTAATAAAATATTTACCACCTACACTTTTGATACATCACTATGGAATTCGGACATCTCCTCTCCCCCAGTTTTCTTCTGTTCCCCTTCCTGAGCAGTGGCAACAACAGCTACCAAGACTGGGGCAGATTTTGTTCCCCTCTGACACTCTGTATTTCCCTCAGGAGTGCAAGCTGGGGTAGCTGCCCCCTTTCTCTGCTGTTCTGGTCTCCAGCTCTTCTCAAAGATCCACATTTTTTTGTGAGTCACTCACTTTCTTACAACACATGGTCCTTGCCTCTGCATTCGACAGAAGGTTACAATTAGGAACACTTCTGTAATTACTTAGATGAGCTGTTGTACACCTCTGAATTTGTCTTCATATTCTCAAGAGCAAACCGCAGACTCTGCTTCTCAAGAGCCACTGCAGCTGCAAACAAGTAAATAAATAGAAATCTTTTTCTTTTTTGACAAATGATTCAGCATTCAAGAAAATAAAACAGCTGTACTGTGTTAGACCACGGTCCATCTAGTCCAGTATCCTGTTTCCAGAAGCAGTCAGTAGCAGATGCCTAGGGAGTAGTATAAGAACAAGGGAACTATTTAATGATATATATTGAAAATATTTTTCACATATCCTTGATGGAAAACAGAGATGGAATTTTAACAGAAGAGGGGGAAAAAAGCAAAAGAAAACAGAGTCCAACACACAAACCCTTTGCAAAAGCACAAAACATTCTTTTCAAAATAAGAGAATTGAGAGGAAGATAAATCTTACAGATTTCCCTCCTTATTCTTTCTGTTTTTTAAAGAAGCCTTCAGGAGCATGAAAAAACCAGCAACTTACTTGCTATTCAAAGAAACAGTGTAAGTACATACTGATGCACATCACTGGCCAGCTAATTTTGAAGAACCCTTGATGGCTTTTCTCTTGTGAAAGGGCCCTCATAGAAACCTACTGGTAGGGATTCATATAATGAAATCCCAGATGAGAGCTCCCAAACAATTAAAATTAATGGATTTACAAATACAGCTTCAAAAAGTATATACCTCAGTCAGAGGGAAAACCGTCCCCACTTAATTCCCTAGGTCAGACAAGAACCATTGAGGCACTAAAGTGGAAACAGGCAAACCAGGCTGCACTTTAAAAAGTACACAAAGTGTGAGGACAGTGAAGTGCCCCATGAAATCAACTGGAGGTTTATAGTTGGCTTAGTCAAATATGGGATGAGTTGCAGAAGTCATTCAGGGGACACAGGCTGGAGGGGCTATGAAGACACAGATGCAGAAACCAACTACTTTGATTACACTGTTAAGCTTCATATCTCCAGGACACCAGATCCGTGGGTTTTAGTTCAGTGTTTTTCAGAAGCTCCAGCTACGCTAATGAAATGTGGTGACAACTCTTGCATATTTGGGAATGGGAGGACAGAAGCACCAGGGTTTGACAGAAGATGATGAACTTGAAATTTGGAAGCAAGAACCCACATGAAAGAACAGAGCATTTCTAGGACGTGACATGAGCCCCACGCGTAACTGCAGACACAGACTGGAAGGTGTGCAGCTAGAACCTGGAGAGGGAGCTGGTCACAGCAGGAGAGAACATCATGGATGCTTTGATCAGCTACTGACTGACAGTGAAGACACAGGTGTGACAAACTGTGGAAAAGGCAATTACAGCCCCAGGGATGTATCAAACAACAATGACTGTTGGGGAAAGGCAGCACGGCTTCTTCCTCTCCTGTGGCAACTCTACTTGCAGTGCCACACGTGCCTCTGATCACCAATGTCCAAATCAGCTGGGTTACACCTGAAGCAGGCATGGGTAAGGGCTGCCAAGGTGACTCAAGGAAAGGAAAGCCTGTCTTACAGAGAAACAGAGTGTGGCGGCATTTTTTGACTGAGTAATACACAGGCTGAAGAGAGGCATGTACTGAACATTTCATCTGTATACCTCTATGTACGTACGTGAGCTATGCCTTCATGGACTCCTAGGTGCACAATAAGTTGTGTCAGAAATGCAGCTTTTTCCAGATATTTTAAAATACTCTCATTTTTTAACAAGTGAGTACTGACAGGCACGCTCCATGTTTCCAAGATGATCTATAAATATTACCCAAAGAAAGACTTGTAAAATACAAAAGTTGGTCTGTTTTTTCCCCGGCTATGTTAGCAGGTCTAATAGAAAGTATTGTCTTGCCTTACTAACCTTGAACGGCTTAGCAATTTCTCCTACTTCTGAAAGAAAAAGGGAGGGTAAGCAAAAAACAAAACAAAAACAAACAAACAAACCCAGCTGTATCCCTTTTGCAAAGGGGAAAACAAAGGAGCAGAGTTAAACAATTTGCTTCAAGTAACAGAGAACACCATGTCAAAAGCCACCATTTAAAAAAACATCTTCCAATATCCAAGGTTATCTATGACGCAAGTACTTATTATGACTTGCAGACTGAAGACTATTTCAGCTCAAAACAGGCAGATTCAGGTGTTTTGCAAGAGAGGTGTGTTGAAATGTAAGATGGATATCTTCTGATTTACTACTCACAAATTTTGAGATTAATATGAGAGAAAGCCAGAGTCATTGCCAGTTACAACTAAGATTTACAAATACCATAAATGTAACACAAATTTTTAAGAGGTTTGCACCATATCATCAGACAAATGAAGCCTTATACAGAGAACAGAAAAAAGTATCACCTTTAGGAAATTGTAATTACATAAAATTTAAGCACATCCTCTCCACATTCTTTGGGGAAGGGAAGGCATGCTAAAGTTGCTGTATTTATACTGATAAATTATGGTTATCTATTAAAACTAGGGTTTTAATTAGTCACAGTGTGCACATAAGAAATGCAAAATCAAAAAAAAAAAAAATCAAATAAATTTTAGTAATGGTCCTGCAGATATCACATCGGAAAGTTTCAGCCTTCCATTCAGATCACTTGAGGGCTTTTTTTTTTCATTTTCTTTGTCTATAGTTGCACAGTAATTTTTTTCCATATGATAACCCTGTTCTCCAATCCAGTCTGAATGAAACAGCCAAACCTGAGAACATGCATTACCATCTAAACATCCTTGTAACAACCCTGGTATTCCCATGTTCTCTGTACCTGCTGGGTTTTTTCTTGTGCCAGGAAACACTGAATTTAGAGAGAAGGTTGCTTTACGTCACATGCAACAGAAGCACATCTGTCTGCAGCTATCCCCTTTCTATGTGCCTGCTGTATTCTATGGAATATCACTGAAAAACCAACACAGTTTTCTAAACTGTGCTGTCCTCTCTGTGGCCTTCTGCTGGCATGCACAGAGATGCAAAGCACCAGAGTCTACTGCTACGCCCTGCTATCTCTCCAGTGTCACCCTCTCTTCCTTTGGGCTGCTCTAACCACATCTTATTTCAAGCCATAAAGCCACTTGAGATCCCAAGGACGCTGGGAACAACAGGACCTGTTAGGTATAGCAGTTAATCAACTTCTGTTGAACTGAACCAAAAATTAATTTGCTACCATTTCTTTATGGCATCTAAAGATGCTACACATTTATTAACTTATTGCACTGTGTTTTCATTTGATATTTCCACATCTGTATCAATACGTTGACCCACTAAATAGAATTTGGCCCTGTATACAGATATATTATAAATTAATTAACCTTCACTTGCTACTTAATTAGCCAGTGATAACATTTCTCATTTTACATTAAAAACTTGCTGGCTACTTTCACACCCCTGATCCTCACATGCATTGCTGAGATGCACAGCTGTTTAACAGCAAATCAAAGCACGCTGAGATACAGCTGACACAGATCACAGTGGATTTTTTTTGCAACATCCAGAACTGAAAGGCAAATATCTAATTAGAAAGAACAGCCTTATTTAATTACCTAATAATAAACTCCCTTGCTCGTTAAACACATTACATATATTGTAACAGCTGGCATACTGAAGTATCTGATAAAGGAAAACCTGCTTATAGTGCTGTTGGTACTTCAGGGAAAGCTGGATAAAGGGGATTTTTTTATAGTAGCACTCATTTAAAATACCATCTACAGGTCCAACAGGTAGGAATTAACTATACTGCAATAATGTCAAGGTTGGATGAAGAAAAAGAGTAACCATCTCTTAGGCCAGCCTTGAGTGATGCAGAAGAGCAGCTTACTCCTGCAGGATACAGGAACAACCCTAGAGGGCTGCTGCCCCCAAAACAAATGAGATGTTATGAGCTTAGGACAAAACGGCATATGGTTCTTACATAAAACACAGTCACCTTTATTTCCAGGACAGTATTCTTTTTTTCCCTTCAAGTGGCTGTCTAAAGAAAAAATGCCACAAGAAACCTAGCAGCATGGATGGTAACTGCAAACCTCCTCTTTCCAGATGAGCACTCACCACAGACTTTATAGTGTTACATCTTCTCTTGCTCTCTCTTACTGCATGCAGAATTTCTGTGGTGCTTTCTACACAACAGCCAGCTTCTGTGAGGGGTGCCACCTTCCTCACCTATCATTCAGCAGCCTTTCACTGCCTTGCACACCCATAAGACCTAAATCTGCATTCCTAGTGGAAATTTCCTTCTTCCTGAAGAAAAAGAAGTCATGGTAAATACCAACGACTCAGTAAGATAAATTTGCTACTTGAAAAGATTGAATATGGAAAATATGAAAACTAGGCTCAAGAAGCAAGTGGAGGCTAAAGGTAAGGGGGAATGGCTGTAGGCAGTCCTTTGCCACATGTCAGCCCAACACCAAGAACATTACTATCATTAAATGGGTAGTGCTGCAAACATGGGCTCAAATGAAGTCATTTGATTGCAAATCTCAAATTTGTGGTTAACTGAGTTTTAAGGATCTCCTCTTGCCTGCGTGCTCTAAGAATCTCTTCCATGGGGGAGGGCTTATGGGTCTCTTTCTCACTCCACTCTAGATTAGGCTACCTGTTTTTAAAAAACTTGTAGGAACCTTATTGTCCTTAAGGGTATGATCTCTGTCAAATTTGGCTGAAACTGGCCAGTGGGTTTACAAGTTAGCAGGGGAGGAGGGAAAGAGAAGCAGACTGACTGTGTAAGCCTCATTTCCTCAAGAATCCAGGCTAAAAACAATTATAGCCAGGAGGTTCAATTAAAGAAGGAGACTCATAGACGTTTGCTGCACTTCAAACACAAACTGCTTCATGCATACTAATCAGTTAACACAGCTCTCACTGAAGGAATGAGAGTTTTCAGCAATTTAATATTTATATTGATTTAAACCAAGAACTGTGGCAGGCTGGAATTTCAACAGCATCAACATGTTCAGCATGAAGCACACAGTCACCCTCATATTCCTTCATACTAACTCTAATTTACTCACATGATAAGATGCTTACAGTATCTCCCCAGCAATATCCACACACCTCCAACTCTGCACATGCAAATCCCATGCCTGCATTTTTAGTAATGCTGACACATGTGGTATGACCAGCAAAATGTGAGGCAAAATGCACGTGGAGAATAGCCTGCATTTTCATGACATCCATTATTATCCATTAGTTTAGGAAAATTACCATTAATATACTGTTAGAAAAGCAAATATTCTCTCTTGTATCTGAAATCAACAAGCTACATGCATATTTGACAGCACTTGACAGATGTACATATGTTCACATCTGCAAATGAAGTAAGGGAAAATTACACTTCAGAGGAACAAGACTTCTTTGTTGTAACTTTCACTTTTTTTCAAATGCAGGTTCTGGTTAATTTCTAGCTTTAAAATCTTCATAAAGTGGTGGTAATGCTTGGTATTTAATTTAAATTTGAAAAGGGTTGTCCATCTTTTTATTTTTAACAGGCTGAGTTCACTGCCATGACATTCCTGTGCCTAGAGAGATTTTCTTTCTCATAGATTTGCCTTTCTCATGGGTAGCGAAAAATGAGCCCAGTTACATGGGTCACAACTATTTCAAACTAATGAGTTTACATTAGCTGTTCATGTTACTATGGGTGAACTCTAAATTACCCATTATTTCATCCCCTTCCTGGTCTCCACAAGGGCATTCCTCTGCTACACAGGGGAGTTTTTTCTGAGTCTGGCCTGTACTCCAGCTTTTTTGTTAGCCAGGTCATCACTATGGCAAATGCACTGTCTACCATTTTATTCAAAGCAGTTCACACCAGTTTCCAGTTAGTAAAACAGCTAACTACCTCTCAAGAATGGCTTCACTTGTTGCCACAGAGAAGTGGACAGCAGGACCACTTGGAGCACCCTGGGATATCCTAGACTGTTGCCCAATGGCAGCAAAGGCAACACATTCCTCTGACAAACCACTGAAAAGCCATCAAGAGTATTCAGGACATCTCAAACAGAATCAGACACCTCTGGCTGGGCAACTGAATCAACCCAAAGACTCACATCCTATCCCGAGCAAATAAATACATATTTATTTTAAAGCGATGGCCTAATCTAGCAAATAATCTTTGAAATAAACCCCAAACAATCACGATACATCTCCTGACCTTCACATGTTATATCTAGCTTCAAAAGTTGGCTTTTATTGTTTTACTCAGTTGGGGCTGAAGGCTAGGGACCTGTTTGATAACAGCCAGTGGTTGGTCGAATGTCTGACATGTTGGATTTTATTTTTTGGCTCACTGTGAACCAACAGAGAAGATTCCAGCAGCTTAGTTAGCTTTGAATCACAGCTGGGCCACTGCATATCTGTACAGGTGCCACCAGCCTGCACTGGGTAAGCTCCTCTGCTGACAACATGTAAGATGGTAAACAAACCCATTCAGTCAGAGGCACAGCTTCACTGGGGAATGTGTAGGGACCAGTCAGGAGCATGGCATCAGTGCTGTGCTATGTGCTATGGAGCAGTGTGTGAGCTGCAGGGTGACAGCAGCCCACAGGGAGCAGGAGGTCTCCCTTTGGCCCCTGAGCCAGCAAGTACAAACCAGGGTTTGCACCACAGCTGCTACACCCCTCACATCTTTTTCATATGCAGTATTCCACAGATTCTCTACTTCTTTGTTTTTACTGCTTGGTGATTTGATCTTTCCAAGCATTAGGGCCCTCTGAATCTTGAGGCACTGCTCTCACATCACCTTGTCACACAACTCATTAACAAAGCAGAGGAGAAGACAGTTTATTTTCACCATTTTTAATTTCTTCTTCATTGTGGTCAGGACCTTGCAGGAATCCAATACTGGGTGGCACATCATGTCCACAGCCACGAGACAAACATCAAGGTCAAAGAAAAGGGATACTTCTAATTGCCTTCTGCATTTCAGCTGTGGGACTTATACCTCACAGCAGGCTTTCAATGATGTTCCAAGATCTCTGAAACCGCAACAGTTCTCATTTTATTGCAACAGGTTTCCAGTGAAGTCCATCTCCTCAAAAGAAAAGGTGCCAATCCTCATATGAGGAGATAATGAGTTGGGAGAGGGCACAGTTATCAAACAGACTCGCAAATAAAGTCCCTAATTTTTGTGTTGATTTTTAGATTTAAAATATCTTTCCAATGCTGGGGACAAATTGGACCAATAGGAATACAGGCCTTGTCTCTGCTAGGCTTTTCCATCAGACAAGCACAACCTTGTCTTTCGTATTTTATGATGCAATCAAAGCATAACAGCTGGGGAAGAACAGCTGACGCCTGAGCTGAGCAAAAGCGACGTACACAAGGCCAAGGGAAAAAAAAAAAAGCACCTGGAATGAAAGAGGAACCACCTGCCAGAAAAATAAAGGAGTAGGTGGGGAGACCTGGAGAGAGCAAGCCTGTGGGAACAGTGAGTGACCTGAGTTAATAGGGAGCGTGGGGGAGGAGTGGGCAGTGAGCAATTGCTCTTGTGTTCAAAATCCTAGTGATGGGATGAGTCAGAGACTCTGATTGAATTTTGCCTTCACTACACCCACAAACTGGTTATTATAAGGCTTAGGGGAGCGTGGATTGGTGCAGCAACAAAAACTACACAAGTGAACTGATGGGTATATGAAGCACCCTGGAGTGCCTGAAAATCTAAAAAAACATCTGGCAAACACTATGCCCTTTAATACAAGGTTTCCTGTGGCCATAACTAATCTGCCTTGCTGCTCTTCTTCACGTAATAAGATTCAGACTGATAACTCAGTGGCAGCTGCATCTGTTGTGAAGGGGTATGGCACAGTACCTGGAAATGTTCTTTGCAAGTCTCTTCTGGAAGCAGGATGCTCCAAAAGTAAACCCAACAAGACCACTGCCCAGGAATGACTACATACTCCTCTGGTCCTTCAGGACTACACAGTTCAGTGAAAAAAGAAGACAGATTTCTATCACCTCCCTCACTGATTATTCTTTAACTGCTTTTGCTTTCAATCATTTCTGCTCCTTGTGCTCATCCTCCTCCCCAGGCCAGGTGACCTGCTCAGCCCGCTCTAACACATGGAAACCAGCAGAGGAAACAGCACTGGTGACACCCCTTGCTCTCATCAGGTGGCCCTAACAGGCCAGAGGACGACAGGCTGTTGAGACACATCTGCTCCTGAAAAGCACCTGCTCTGACCACCGAGAGGCTTTGCCACTGAACCGCGCCCCTGGGAAGAGGGGCTTCTGTGACTTCAGAGGGAAGGGAGGCCTGGGTAACTCAGTATCCAACTGCATTCTCCTTTGAAAATGGAACTGAAGTTATAACAAAGTGCACAGTTCTAAAGTCTGGCAGGTCAGGTGGTGACAGGTAATAGCAGTGACAGCCAGGACAGCTTTGTGCTCTTGGTGCTGCTGTTGAGAAAGACAAATGAGGAAACAAAATAGGGCCTTGAAGGAGACACACGGCTTTTATAGCAGGCTATGTAATGAACTTCAATGGTTCAACTTCTCTGCTCTTCACAGCCTCGGTATGAAGGCAGAGACATGGGCAGCAGATTAAGACTTGCTCCTCTGAGCTGACTTGATGGCTAGTGGCCCTCTACCACAGAGGCCAGCCTTTGGCTTAGCCCGGGCAGTTCACCTCGGCTCCGGGCTACTGGAGGTTAAGCATCACAGGTGGCTGAGATGAGCAGTGCCACAAGATTTTGTTCTGAGATAAATCAGAAATGTTCCTCTGAGCACAGAGACAAACCCTAGCAAGGAACATGGTACCCTCTGCAGTGATCTAAAGGCTTTTTTAAGAATAAATTTTTTTAAAAAACATTAGAAGTTTAACACCATGTAATACAACAGCTAAAGGCTTATTGCAGTTTCTCTCTTTACCAATTTAAGTCAAGATCATGAATTTTTAAGCGAGTCAGCCCAGCAGTTCAGCTACTTGGTTTTTAACTTTACCTTCCTTTTAACCCTTCCAAGCCAGAAGAGCTGGCATGGAGGCAGCTGCATGAATAAATATGAGGGAGACAAATAGGAAAAAGGAAGTATTAAAGGAACTTGTGCCTGCTGAGGATTACAGGGGAACATAGAGTTTTTATCAGGAAGCAAACAAGAACAGGTGATTAAACAAACAAGGAATACTGAGTCCCTAAGCTCAGAGATAAAGGAGGAATCTTCAAAAAAAGCTTATCCATTCTTAACCCCCTTTTACCTCAATTTATGCAACATGGTGCCGCCTAAATTTGTAATTTCAACTTATATTTAATGCAGTTCTTTCCTTCTCTTTGGATCAACTCAAGTTGCATGGCCACCTGAACAGAGATAAAAATGGGGAGCTAGCTGTGATAGGCCTTCGTGTAACCATCTCTTTTTAGCAGCTGCTCACAGTCGCATGGATTGGGTGTAAGGTGAAATACAGTCTCAGGAATAGAATGGCATAGTTCCATGCAGAACTTTATTCTGAGTGCAAAAATTGCCACAGCCTGAAAAAGCAGGCCCTTTGGGAATCATACCTGTCCTGAGAACAGCATTTTCACAAAGCAGATTTAAAACCTTCTCTCATAAGTCTTCCTTTGAACTCACTAGGGAGAACTCTTGCAGAGTGAAGTCAGTGGAAAAAAACCCACCCAGTTTCATCCTTAGGACAATTCAGAGGAAAATATCTTCAGTTTTCCATTATAAGAACTGGGGGCATCCATGAGACGGGGAGGTTTGAAAAGAACAACTAAAGTTGGTTTCCATGCTGTATGCAATGAAGTGTGGAGGTGATTGCTGTGCATGCCTAATGTGAACATTGTTAAAGAGCAGGACAAATCCAGTGGAAAGAGGGTGACTGAGAGCTATGAGGTACAAACATACCATGGCTGGCTCTCAACATCCCTGGGCAGCACATCCCTAGGAGCCAGCAGAGCACTCCAGGAAGCCACTGCATGTTTACACACCACCTCCAAGACATGTACTATTGGCCATTACTGGATCACTGGGCTAAATGGGGCTTTGGTTGGCCCCAGGGTGGCCATTGATATTCTGAACACCAAGGGAGCCCACAGAGTTAATTCAGTCAGAATAAATTCCACAGAGTTAATAGAGTTATCTAAAACTGGCCTTGACTGGCACTTTCTCTTCAAGCCCACACTTTGCAGCAACTCAGACACATGAAAGATTCTGCCAGGTAGTGTTCTCAGACTACCTAGAGATTATTGGACATTTTACAAGAGTGAAATGTGAGTGAAAGAGACTTTAAGGGCCAAAGTTGTTCTGCAAGAAGATTGAGACCCGGATTCTGTATCCTCCATCTAAAAAGTTACACCCCTCAAATTCCACATCCCCAGAGCCCACAACTACTGAAAAAGGGCAGCCTATTCCCCAACATCCACTGTGAAGCAAAGCAGGCAAAATTCATGGGCCCAAGAGGTATAAGCCACTCTGTTGCCCAAGAGAAATTACTCTGCCCATTTCAGCCATTCTTTCCCACCAGCTCTGGGCACAGTCCTTGAACTCACCTTGTCTTTTAACAGTGTCACACCACATAACCAAGTGATGGACATAAATTCAGCCAGCTAGGACACTATAAACACTCATTTAAATGCTTTCTAGTTTAGACAAAACTAGCTAATCCCCTCTCCATGCTCATCTATAGTCTGTTCAGAATGCTTCACCTGCCAATTGTGAGCAGGTATTACTTATTTCAAGTTGTGAAATGATCCTGAGTCCCTGACATTTGTAAAACATTTAGAGATCCACAAAAGAATTACAGGAAGACAAATGACTACCTATTGCTTCCCAGCTCTGAGCTCATTCTCGTACAAACACCCTGCTCACTTTACAAAGCCTTTTTTTCCTCTTTTTCTAAATAAAGCTGAGGCCATCTTAAAAAGATTATTTTCAGTTCCAGATCTTTCAACACAGCGGATGTTCCTATTTTTTTTTTTCCCCAGTAACCTTTTAACTTGGTAAGCAAGTCTATGCAGAGCTTTCAATAACTTTTTATTCTGTGGTGCCAAATGAGACCAGATAGACATATTCTTAAAAGGCTTTCATGAAAATGCTGATGACCAGTCCACAGTAGTTTGCTGGCTCAACAAAATAGGAGAGTTCAAAATGTTTAGATATGAATGAAAAACTGAAAAAGTTATCTGTAGCAGCAAAGAAGCTTTTGCTTTCTTGTTACCACCATAAAACTTGCAACAGTATCTTCAAGATACCATCTCTGTTACCTGTATTAACTTAGACAACATATCCTGCTAGCAGCTGACCTGCAGAAAGCATATAAATCTGAGTCAAGAAATGACACTAGGACTGAAAATTCAGACATCCGTGCAAACGTAAGAGTTAACTCTAAGCAAAACATGCTTGATTGTATTTTCTAATCTGCCAAACTTTCCCCTTTCCCCCCTCCTAAACATCACCATTCGTTTTAATGTGTTTTTATTTTTTTAATTATTCCAATTCATATACAGCAAAGTGTTGCATGTTTTTGTCTTCACACGTTATATTATATATTAGTATTCCTTTGAAAGGATTTTGTTCTTTACTATTAACAGGACAAGAAAGCCTTGTAAGCAGACTTGCTTATAGTGTCCAGCTTAGAGGGATCTAAATGTGATATATTAAGTGTTAGACATTCACATTATTCAATTTTAAATTAAGCTACTTCAACCCAGGGAGAAATATAAAATCATAAATGAAGCAGTTTCTGAAATTCAAACCTTTGTGTTAGACAGGTCACTTCACAGATTCTTCCAAAGGCATCCAAATGGGAGTCTATAAGGGCTCCAAAAAGGTTTCAGGATGGTTATGGCAGCAGACAAGGCTCTGGCAGTGCTTCCTCAGTGCCCTTTATCTTCCCAACCCACCCACCATCAGGGCTCAGGGCAGTGCCACGAAAGGTCCCTTCACTCACCTCAAGCACAGTGAACCGGATTAGCCCGGAGACGCTTTCATCCTCACATTAAGCTCACCAAGGTCACTTGCCCAGTACAGTTTTGGGAGTGTTTGTGTGACCACACTGGTGACCCAATCATGTGGGGATTCTGCTGGAGGGAGCCTCATTGCTGGCAGCAACGCTGTGGCCAGCTAATGGGCACACATCTGTCCAACTGCTACATCCACCATCCATGGGGTGCACAAGGACGATCTATTTGCATTCTCCTAAAACCCCACATATGCCCCGTTCAGAACAGAGCAGAATGTCCTTCACCAGAGGGAGAAACAAATGCTGCACTACCTCTCAGAAGCCCATGCAGCAGAACCTGGCTTGAAACCAGCAAGTTTCTGGCCTGAATCTGACCCAAGCTCATTAGTCTCTAGCTATTTTTGTCTAGCCTGGAGCATCTCACAGATGAAGGATATTCAAAGCCCAGACAGTCTTCCACAGTGTGCATTTTGGCTCCTCAAAGCTGTAATCAGTCCAATGGGTTGCTGTTGCAACTTTTGCTGGGTTTAAAGTCAAGTATTGCAAAGACAGGCATTGGGAGCCAAAAATGCCCTCTCAGATAAAAGTAAACAGGGTCCATTACATTCCGCTGACCTTTTACTTGGTACCACCGGAACTACAAATATACCACTTCAATACAGGAAAATTTGGATTATGATGCAATTATATTAGTCCAGAAGGCCAGATTAAGGCCACAGCACTGTCACTGGCAGAAGTGATGCAGTGCTCTGCTGGTGCCACATAGGCCTTCTCTCTTCTGCAGCAACTACAGCAACAACTCACATTTCCAACCTGGTACACTGCACAATCAGAAAGATACCAGTGGGAGCACAAAGGAGGGCACGGTATGACACAGAGGCAAGTGTCCCTGGCTGGGATTACAACCTTTGGTCCTAAAGCCAGCTTTTGCTAGCTTAGAAAAATCCTAAAACTACAGAAAGTCTGTGTGAAGGTGCTTCTGGTGACACAGTCACAGGATAGTTGAAAAGGTCCTCTGGATGTCATCTAGTTTAACCCTTGGCTCAAGCAGGGTCACGTAGAGACAACGGCCCAAGGACTATATCTCAGACAGTTTTTGAGTATCTCCAAGGATGGAGACTCCTCAACCTCCCTGTGCAACCTGTGCCAGTGCTTGGTCACCCATCCTCACAGTGAAAAAGTGTTCCCTGATGTTCAGAGGGATCCTCCTGTGGTTCAGGTTGTGCCCACTGCCTCCAGCTCTGTCACTGGGCCTCACTGAGCAAAGCCTGGCTCTGCCCTCTTTGCACCCTCCCTGCAGGCATTTATATACATTGAGGGGATTCCCCTGAGCCTTCTCCAGGCTTATCAGTCCCAGTTCTCTGAGACTTTCCTTATGAGAGAGGTGCTTCAGTCTCTTCATCATCTTAGTGACCTTTCACTGGACCCTCTCCTGCAGCTTCATACTGGTGCTCTGGTAGTCTGATCCATCTGGCAGATACCGACAGCATGCTCCCTTGCCTGCCCTGGAAATCTGGAAAGAAGATGGCAGGCAGGGGAGCATATGTCCCTATGCAGAACAGCAGCTCTTTTGATCAATCAGGGTGTAAAGGAAAGTCTGTTTCAGAGTCCTGTATCTAGTGTTTTTGATGGACTTCTAAGGGAGCAGCTGTAACTACCAGGCACCACCTAAATGTAACATAACTCCATCACAGACTAAAAAAACCTGTCTTTTCTGGGTAGAAAGATGTTTATCCAGAGACTCAGCATGATTTATTTTTACAGCAGGTATACCAAACCAAGACAGTTAAAAGGCTAAGCTTCCAGAGCTCTAGATGCCATGTAAATAAATGCTAAATAATTGCATGCATTAAACTGTGGTTCAATGCTCAGCAAGGAAAATAGCTCTTGTGTTTTTTTTTAATTAAATTCTGATTTTATCTTTAATTCTGTTCTGCTTGCTCATTTATATGAAAAATCATCCCACTTGTTGAGTGTCAAAGCCTTATTCTGAAACTGTATGATTAACATCAGTACTTCCAAAAAGCTAAGTTTTATGTGACTAACCTAAAGTCCCTCAGTCAGCAATATAAGCAAACTGAACTAACCAAGGCACACACACTCTTGCTGGGAACATGTCAATTTACAAACACTCTTCCAAGTAACTGAGATAATGACTGTGAGGACACCAGTCAGCACAGCCCGGAGCTGTGTACTCACAGTGGTCCCGAACAGTTTCCTGTGCACAGCAGGATCACGTAACACATGGGAATGCACAACTCCAACTCATGCTCAGAGCCAAGGAGCTGCAGTTGAAGGCACTGTCATCCCACTGTTGGATTTCCCTCAACCTGTAGCAGAGTTGGTGGGAAGAAACCTGTGCCTCCACCTCTGCTGCTTCAGGCCACTGAAGCAAGAATCTGAATTCTTGCTATAATCCCATACTTCCCAGCAATTTAACCCATTAGACTCAACTAGAAGATGCAAGATGGAAGGCACAGGTGCATGCTCTCTTCTGCATGAGAAAGCATGATGATGGGCAGTGGGACAGAGCAGCACTTCAGCCACCAGCGCTGGGCTGGAGCAGGCTGGCCCTTCAGGATATATGCCCTCCCACACCAGGTCAAAACACGGTTGCTTGCTTTAACTACTTTTTTATACAGGGTTTTGGACTTCTCTCCTCTGAGCAAAGATACCGGTTGTCAGTAAGTTATCCACTGTGATCCCTCAGGATTTCTCTTCATGGTATTATTGGCTTAGTCTGTGACTCCAGTTTTTATTTGCAGACAATAACCATCCCTGAACAAAAACCTCCAGCTTGAATAGCTGGAGACTCCATTGTGGGTGCCCAGTACTAGCAGGGAGACAGCAAGGACAGGTGCATCACGGCTTTGGCCAGGATGATGCAGCAGCAGCACCTCTTTCACTGCAGAGCCACTGTCCTGCCAGCCCAGGGGTGACCGAGTCCTGCTGCTTATCTTCAGCCTCCCAGCCACAGACCTGAGACTTCAGAACATATAAAAATAGTACACAAAAATCCCCTTCTACTGACCTGCTTATTTTTTGTAAAATCAGAGTATTGCCCACTTGCTGCAGACACTAGTCTGCTTGTTCAAAAACATTGGCAGACAACCAATATACAAGAACATCTACAAAGAAGCTGTTACAGTTTATCGTGCAGTAATCCAGGGATTAAGGTCATTAATAGCCCTCTATGACATACTGCCATGACTCCAAAGGTGCTCTTCTGGCTTACAGGATATACAGAACATAACCCCCTCATAAACATTTCCCCTGAGATACTGTCTTCTGGATCTTCAAAAGAAAAGAAATGAGAAAAACCAGAAGGCAGATACCTAGCACAGTATCTTGCATTGCATCAAAAAAAAAAAAAAAAAAAAAAAAAAAAAATCTAATGGAAATAAACCACCCTGAGTTTTCTTATCTTTCAGACTGATGCTTTCACAGTAAAAGAGTTGTTGGTAACTGAAATTTTGATCCTCAGAGCTAAAATAGCAAGCCAAGACATTCTCCCATGCCCAGAAGATAAAGCCATAAATAAAACTTTGAAAATAAAACCTGAAATTCTCAATTCCACCCTTTAATTATTTATATGAAATAAGCTTTCCCCTTCTGTTGACTCAAGAACACAAATATAACATCATGGAAAACACTGTGTACTCCTCAAATCCCAGGGGCTCATTAATCTTCTTTTGTGCAGAACATGAACTATTTTCACAGAATTTTTAAAAATAGTTTTCTAAAGCATGCCTGATGTCATTAGGAAGTCATAAGAAGGTGATGCCCTAACAATATAACTGTCCCTAACAACATAACATAAATATCCTCCAAAGAAGAGAATCCCTTTGCTCTCCCTAAACTTATGCACATATCTGCACTATCCACACATGTCATTACCAATGCTATTAATTTACCTGAGTCTCCAATACAAAGAGAAAACAACCCTTTGTGCCAAATCTGAAGTAATGGATAGACTTTTCTCACTTCTGTTGATCTACATGCAAAAATCTGCACTCTTTCCATATGATTTATTTCTTTAGGACTCTGGGAATGGCATTGTATTGTGCCACTGTGTATTTTCATTTACCATGAAACAATTATAATTCATAAAATGTACTCGGGAGAATACAATGGTCCTACCAGCTGCAACCAATTCTGAATCCCACAGTCACATGCAATTTTTGTAAACAACATAGTGATACTTGAAAAAAAGAACATTAGACAGAAATTTTAAGAGCTTCAGTAAACAAACGTTATGATAAACAACATTTGTTTCAATATACATCTTACCAAGAATGAATCACTCATCATTTCCTATTTTACTTTCACTACGATGTAGTACCATTTTCACCGCACATGCAGTTTCTTTTTCTTACCTTTAAGGAATCAAAGCAGGCAATAACTCTTCCATTTTCAACCTGGCAACTCTTAGGGGGGTGTGCAAATTTGCATTCTTCATCAGAGCGTGAACAAGTTCCCCTCTGAAACTGCCTGCACACTTCTAATGTCAGCCATTTTGTATCTCTTACAGGAGCAACATTCAAAGCCATGATGAGAAGCTGATTTTGAACTTGTAAGTTGCTGTCAGATGAATTATGCCGAAGAAATTTCCAAAACTAATGACAAAGGAAAAGGGGGGGAGGGGGAGTCAGAAAAAGATAACTTCAATTCTAATTGAAAAGAAAGTTAAAAAAACAAACAGTGGGGGACGATTAACGACGTCCAACACACACAAAGCAGAACAAGCAGAGAAAGTTTATCAGCAAGCAGTCACTCATCAATCATTAAGTCCCGCTTGTAGACTTTTGGCTGGGAAAACACATGCTCAGTCGCATTTCTGTCTGTAAAACACGTGAGTTTGTTGATTGTAATCACGGATGCACCGGTTTTAAGCCAAGGTCCATCAATGCAATGGCACTCCTTGATAGAATAGCAGTCCTCTGATGGTTGCTTGATGATATTGATTACACGAGAAAAGCAATGCAGTCATTTGTTCATGTCCCAGGAATAATAATAATAATCCTTTTTCTGCTTTCAGTTTTCCATCAATTGGCAAATGGAGACAGCTGAGATATCTTCTGCCAGGTGTAAGGTGAAGGCAATGTCTGGCTGGCAAAGATGGAGAATACGGGCGTAGCAGTCCTCACTCGTAAAAGTGACTTGGCAAAGGCACTTTTTAAGTCACTGACCTGACAAAACAAATACAGCATCAGTTCACATGCAACTCATTCAAATCAACATTATGAAACCTATAGTTCCTTTTTATCAGATATTAAAAACATACAGCCAAAGTTCACTCTTTTTTTTCAAAAATTAAAAAAAACCCAAGCAAACTCATCCTCCTTAGTGAAGTTACACATGACAAGGGAATTACCAGTTGAAACACGTACTGCAGTAATATTCCAGGCAGCAATCCAAAAGTTGGGAATGATTTAAATAGATGAATGTGGCAGACACAATAATTAAGCATGCTAGTTGTGAAACAATTCAATCAAATGTGCTTAGTCCCCAAAAGAGTATACAAGAACCCGTTTACATTAATTTATCACTTGGCCCTTTAGATTGTGTTACTACATTGTAAGTTGTTACTCATTATTTGTTCTTCCTTAAAAATGAGGATGGTAGTATTCTGCTCAGATTTTCTGTGGCTCCCTCTACTTCTCAAGGGGAAAAAAAACCAAAAAATGCCATTCCAAAATTAGAGGAAATAAAATCTTCCATATGCAGACAACAGAGTTACTTTTCCTGTTAACCTAGAGGTTGTTCCATAAAGGCTTCATGAAAGGGCTCAACCACCAAGTCATCATGCTCCAATGAGTCCTTTCTAATATGAGGCAGTCTTTATCTAAATATTCTTTTGATTTAATTAGCCTTTGTGTACTTCTGCAAATACATCCTTCAGCATCAAAACCTCAGATTCCAATATGGCACTTAAACTATCTGGGGACCATAAAATACCTAGGATATTTTACAGAAAAACAGATCTGAAAATCAAAGGGTTAGATATTACAAAAGATTTTAACCACTAACTATATTTTATACACAGACAGTGAAACCATGAACATGATGTTTCCTTCTACTCAGCTTCAAAGGAACACAACTTTTACTTTGCAAGTACCAGCGAGAAACAGTAGATGGATTATTTTTGTGCAAAAAAAAAGAAAAGGGGAAGGACTGGAAAAAGTGAGATTTTAAAATACGTCAATAAAAATAGTTCTAAAAACACTGTCAGCTTTTCCATGTCAGAACAATTACCATTCCGTGCTTGGATTCACTGGTCTTAATTGAAGTCAGTATTGTTAGTCGAATAAGAATTACTCACACCCAGATGCAGGATCAGATCCCAGTTCTGACTTCAGGTCTTCACATCAAAAGGCTTTTCTGCTGCTTAGCAATACTACCAGAAGGGGTAGTATGTGACCAATACCTACACCAGAAGGTCCTACTGCTAGCATGAATAAATGCTAATTGCTCAAAAATTGAGTTTTAATTCTAATGTACAATAAGATGGGTCTGGATGACACTTAGATAGCTTTACTTGGTCATAAAGAACAAGAAGGCACAAGAGAATAAATACATTTTGAAATAATTCTATGCAATTATAGTGCAGTACATAAATTACAAACTCCTCAAATTAAATATTCCATCAATGTTGTCTGACAGCATCAATGAAGAATGAGATTAAGCTAAAAGCATACAAAGAGGTGAAAAAATACTCATAACTGATGAAAAGGAAAGAGAGGAGGAAAGACAAGAAGAGCCTCTCCACAAGGGCTTGTTGAGCTGATAGCTTGTTGGGCTGATGATTTAGCTGGCTAAATGTAAAAGAGGAAATACTCTCCCTAGAGCCACACATTCCAATTCAGAAATGTCACTAACGGTTTTCAGTAATAGATGTAGGAGACAGATGGAAATTTTGGGAAAAGGGTAAATGTTATACCGCACACTGCTGAAAGTCACAAGTAGTAATACTCTGCAGAGCTGCACACCATAAAATTGACAAAGTTGTTTCTCAAGTAGTAGGTGTTAAGACTGAAAAAAAACAGACACAGCATTTGGCAGCAAAGCAAACAGCACACAGTATAGAAATGGCAGTAGCCATGGTTTTTAAAAAATAAGTGCCCAGCAGAATCACATACAGGATTTGTGAGACTACAGCAAGAATTCATACCAAAAAGCATTTAAGGTTGGAGAGCAGAAGAGTGAAACACACTATCATCCTATTTCTTACCCTCATGCTACATGAAGGTTTTCTAAAGAAAGGGAAGCATGAAAAGTTTGTCTCAAAAATCCACATCTTGTCAAACATAACAATGCCACCTGATTTCTCAAGAGTCATCAGTGTGGCACCAGACATCTCAAGTGCCTCAGGAGTTTCTACTGTTGCACACTCAGGAGAAAGAACTGAGTCCTTTCTGAAGGAGGCCATGCCTTCAGCAGGAGACAAATACAAACATGATGAGGATAATTCGGAATGCTTCATCCCTAGCACT
Source organism: Hirundo rustica (assembly GCF_015227805.2). Classification (NCBI taxonomy): domain Eukaryota; kingdom Metazoa; phylum Chordata; class Aves; order Passeriformes; family Hirundinidae; genus Hirundo; species Hirundo rustica. The sequence goes on along the minus strand of NC_053451.1, from coordinate 78,075,651 downwards.
TACGTGACCTACGTGTTCACAACCACAGGCTAGGCAGCTGTCATACCTCCTCTGCCCTTCACCTGCACCAACAGGATGAAGGAAGAGATGCCACCCTGAAAACCTGAACATAAGGGACACAAAACGAGGAGAAGGGAGAGAAAAGACAAAGCAAGGAATAAAATTATGGGAGAAGCCAAGAAAAGTAAAATTCAACATACGAAGAAAGTGCCCAAGAGAAGTAAAAAATGGGAGAGAAAGGTGGGAAAAGGAAATGGCTGGCTGTGAAACAGAAAGGAAGGGAGAGACTTCATAGGAAATGGAAGAAAGATGGAGAAAGTTTGTGAACACTGGAAGAGAGAGGGACAGGAAGAAATTTTAGAAGGAAAACAGAAGAGACTGTAGTTACAGGGAAAAATCCAGAGGTTAGTGTAAACAGGGAAGTAAATAAAGGAAAAGAATGGAATTTACATAAGAAAATATAACAACAATAATAATCCTCAATAAAATGCTTGCCAGATCACATGCCATTATTAGCATTATAGCTTAACCTGACCTTGTGTTGCAAAACCCACCCATCTGGAGAAAAGCAGTGGCTCCAGCAAATGCAAACTCTGCTCTTCTTCCCATTATTTCTAATTGTGTCCCAACATATCAGCTGAAGGTAGCTGTCCTGCCAAAACCAATGGTACCTCACTGGCATAAAGCCCTCAGCATCAAGTGTCCCCTATCCTGGCAGATGGTTTTGTCTGCTTGATGGTTTTGTTTAGTTGTTTTGTTGTCATTATCATTAATGATCCCAACTCAAGACAACACTCCCCACTATAGCTAAACAAACTATCAAAACTTACAAACAAACAGCTGAGCTGCAAAATATTCTTACTGAAAATGAAGGAAGTACTCAAGAACAAATTCTTTTTGTCTTTTTACAACTATTATTATTTATTTTCAGTCTCTCACACAATTGAATCAATGGACTTGATCAAGAATGCACACTTAAAAATGCAAATTTTCGTAGTTCAAGTGAAATGAAATTCGTGGACATGTATTTGTAAAAGCTATTTAGCTTTAGATCCCTTTTAGGATAAGCATCACCTCCCTTTCGCAGAAAGCGAGCAAGGCATAGGAGTAGAAGGCCTTTGTTACAGTTAAGAAAAAAAGATCTTTTAATTATTAAACAGGACAAAGTACACAGACTTTAGAAGTCCACAGAAAAAGTTTCAGAGAAATATGGGGCAGATAGCCTCATCTTTGGAAATTGCAAGTGAATACAAAGCCCTGCCCTATTACAAACCAGTTGGATCTTTCACCTGGAAACTAGGAGCTCCTGCTATCTACAAAATATGAGTAGTTTTACTTAGACAGATCATGTGGCAATGGATTATGCAGTATCTGTCTAATAGTGAAGCTGAGACTTCCTGGACATGATGTATTCATGCTTCAGTGGGTAACATGTAGTAATGAGCAAAGACCTCATCTTCAAAAGTCATCTCTGCAGGCGATGACTTCCAGTGAAGGAACACAGTCTTCTACATGGTCTCACCACAGATCTCTAGAGGAACCACTCAATCCACTCAAAAGGTGTTAAAAGAGTTTTACACTTTTTGTGGTTTAAACATTCATCACATTAAAATCTTCAGCAAGAGATGTCAACACTGGGGGTCAATTTGTTGCTCCTACTGTCAAAATTTATCAACATGATCTCTATATTTCTCCTATAAATTTACCAGAAACTCAAGAATTAAAAAGTTAGAAAACTCTCAGTTGTACTTAAAAGGGACCGTACAGTTTGAAGTATATAAACTCTTATTTCCCAGATAGAAGAGATGTACCAAATATACTTAGTCTTACAGGTCTGATAATTTTTAAACAATGCTCTGTTTTAAAAACAAGGAAGCAAAAAAACCCGAAACACCCCCCAAACCCCAAAGACTTACTATGCTGTGAAAGCAAGGTGAGACTTCTCTAGGTCACTAGCAAGGAGAAACATGTTGACTTACTGACTGCTGCCCAAATTCAATTACACACATGAACTCAGGTGGGAAAAAAACTCATCTTCAGGACCTATCTACAGCCACCAAAACTGACCTGCTGCATACTTCAATGCCAAGACAATGTATTGAGAACTTAGTTTTCAAACCCAGCATGCATATACTGGCACTCTTCAGAGACAAACTGTTTTCTTCGCCAAATGTGAGATTTTTTTTCAGGAAGACCAAGGTGAACTCTCTAACCCCAGGGAAATGATACCGTACAATTTTTAGTCTTTGGCCCAAAGCAGGTTGCTGCTACAGCTTTTATCCATTTACACATAAACAAAAACTCATGTTGTTTTCTCCCAAAAAATCATGTTCATAGTCTTACAATTTCAGGAACTTTTTAACAAAGAAACAATAACAATGACCCTGCAGGAGACACTAGGCCCAAAGAATTTCATGTCAAAATTTTAAGGTCTAGCTGGAAGCTGGAAGCAGCAGAGAACAGGCTCTCTACGCTTAGACAGTGTTAACCATAAGCATCACTAGCTTCACACTCCACAGCACAAGTTCACAAGCCAGCAATGTCTTGACGACATACTACTTTAACTCAGATCCTCACGATGTTCCTTTTTGTTCAGGAAAAAACCTGACCTCTAAGAAATAAATAGTTTAGCCACTTCTTTCAGCCTGGACTTATTAGTTTTGAATCAGTGATTTTACCTGGGTCAGATGATGTGGAACCAAACACAACCACCTCCAGATGCCTCGGGACATCTGAAAACACAGATTAACCAATGTGTCCCACTCTACAGATGCACCTTCAGACTACTGACAAGAACTGTGTTCCTTCAAAAAGCTGATGCTTCTTCAGCAGTTGACCTATTTGCAAAGGAAACTTGCTTTGCATTTCACTATGTTTACAGAAAAAACCCAGTGGAAAGATTCCCTGCATAAGTTTAACACATAGGAATGCTTCTGTAGACAGATCAAGTTACATATCCTGAACATTCACAATGAAAATACAGATATATTCAAAGACTTGACAACTAGCAAGCCTTCACCCTTATTCCAGGTAAGGGTATTCAAATCCCACTAAGTCATACCCTAGTTTGCAGCTGTATTGTATTGTAAGTGGACTCCACTTTCAAATCATTCAGGACACAGACATATGTTTAGGAGACACTGGGGTGCTTTAGTCCAAAAGACGGTACAACTTTGCTTCCGTTTTTTCAACTAAATCTCATTGTTACACTCTTAAATGTCCTTTTTATTCCCCCACTGTTTTTGCTTTAAATAACATTCAAGGCCACCAAACAAACGATAAGCTGCCCACTAGAGACAGCCGCAACCCCACAAGCTCACTCCGCTGTTGCTTTAAATTCTAGCTACTTGCCATTTCCTTGACTCCCCTGTGAAATTCTCTTGAGCTCCCCCAAGCTCCCTGCTGAGGAAAGCAAGACTGCAACTTAATCCCAGGCTACAGCTGGATCTGTTCTGATCTGCCTCATCAGGTACAGAACAACACAGCAGCATAATGCCCCCCTGCCTTACACGTGCCGGCCAACTCTGTAACAGAGACATGGCCACCTGCTCATGTCCCACTCCTGATGGAGTGGGGAGCAGAGCAGGCAGGACATGGCACCCCAGCTGCAGCAGGTCTGGCTCCTCTTTGCAAGCTCCCTTAGCTGCAGTGTTGTATGCCCCAAGACACGCTCCCTGTCTCTGGAAAGCAAGGCAGGCTCTCAGGCACCACATGCTAATTTAAGCCTCATTGTGTAAGAACCCCCACTAGCCAATACAAAGAGGATCCTACATTAAAAGATGCCAACATGAATTAAATAAAAAATAAAACAATTTTACAAATAATGTGACAGTCAGCATGCTTGTTAATCACATTTGAATAAACTACATCTTAAAGAAAGAACATGCAGGAGATTCTCCTGTGGTGGATAGGCTTTTCTCATCCCATCAGCTTTCCAAACCTGGGAAACACAACAAGAAGTGATCCGACAGTACAGAGGTATCATTCAGCAGTGAGTACTATGCCACTTTGTGTTTGAAGTACTTTGTGTTCTTCTCTTTAAACCAATTTCTAATATTCACCTTTTTATATGTACCCTTATACTAGATATCTAGTAAGACTGGACAATGCACAGTAGTTTAGTAGCGTCTGCACAGTTACGTAAAAAGACAGCACTAAAACCAGAATCAAACTTTTGGCTTTCCTCCAAACTATTGTGGAGTCACAAAAATAAAAATCCCTAAATTCAAGAAACAAGAGAAAATAGGAGAGATGTTCCTGAAACATCATCCATTCTTTGATGAAAAATATGAATGAGAAATTTTTCTGTCATCATAACGTTTTTAAGAAGAGCCATTCAATTACAGTAGATCATGATCAATGCATTTTCTTCTAAAAATTTGAAATTTACTAAACTTACCAGTATTTCTTTAATAATTTTCAGGGTTTTTTTTCCACTTTAAGATGTTACACAGCTCCCATGTGGCACTGAGGAAACCAGTACTGCGCAAATGAGGAAGAAGCCAGAACTGCCATATCAAGGAAGCAGCCCATTTGCTTGATCAGGTGGCTGGTAGCCAAAAATACTAAAATTCTAATCCTGGGTCATGTATTAATTCAACAAGAACCAGCTGAAGTCAGAAGTGTCAGGACTTATAAAAAAAACATCATTTGTTTTATTTGCTTGACTTGGAGATCAACTATTGCAACATCTCTTTGCCTGTTATACAACCAGCAATGAATACTCATGAACTGTAATTCAGATGAACACTTTACACAGGGACAATCCTAACTATTTTAGTTAAGCTGACTGAAGTCCAGGGACAGACTAGAAAACACCAGTCTGCTTTATTTAAACTGAGCATGACCTTCAAATCAGTTTTGCTAAATGAGCCATATTTTCCTTGTCACGATCACTCATGTGCCAGGTTCAGGCTTTTTAGTATGTCCCCCACTATTTACAGTATGGCAATGAGCTTCTTGTTAAAACCTGCCGCTTCCCTTTGAAGCTGGCTTTACAATATAATAACACTAATGTCCTTTGTCCCTGGGGAAGTAGGTGAAGAGGAAGGTGTACCACTGACTGTGAAAAAACCAATGCAGCCTGGGACCTTTTCAGCAACCCACTGTACTACTTTGCTAATGGACTGTGAAATATTTCTGCTGAACTTTAGGTCAGTGGATGACTACACCCCACAAGAGTATTTTCTATACCAAAATGCTTCGAAGTCATGCTGGAAAAACTAATGCTTATTATGCTTCAGTTAAAATGCAATTGCAGAAAAGAGTTTTCTTCTTCTAGCAAACTACTTCTGTTTTTATTCTACTCCTCCTCTCTTGGATTGTACCTTCTAACAGTTTTTAACTTAAACACCTTCTAAGTCCAAATTAACCTGATTTTATCCTCTAGGTGTATGAATTTCATACACAAAATTCTGTTCCCACTTTGACAAGAGGGCAAAAGCAATTTCTGTTTCTGTGCCTCAGCAAGCAGAGTTAATCATCCCCGGCAGCAATGACGTTATCACTTGGCCTCTTGTGGACACAAATGTTTTGCTTTTGGCAGAGTGCAGCACGTAATAGCTATTAATCAAACCCAATTCCCCAGGAAAGAGTACCCCAGTACATTAGGAGCTTCCACTCACACTCAGCTGCAAACATGCATTGTATTTATGTTTTTTCAGGACTGTAAAATATTTATAGGAAAGTGTGCTTATGTACTGTGAAATTTTTATAGACTGGCATGGAGGGAACATGTGATCAAATGACTGTTCTCACCTGCCAAAGGACTGATAACATGCTGTTACACAGGAGCACAATCTAAGAGCTCAGGCTGTTGTCAATTTTTTTATTTTCTCTAGCCCAGTTTTGCTCTAAGCCAAGAAGGCAGAAAATCTTGCTGAGGTATTTGTTTATGTGACAAACATCCCTTATGTGACAAGCATCCCTTTGCACTGAAAGACAAGGATAAGTCTGAATAAACCAAGGACTGTATATAAATTAATGACATGTTGAATTCACAAGCTGCATATGTTTTAAGACTGCCAAAAGCATTATTAATAATATTCTCCAGCAAATTATCCAGCTCTGGGAAGCTGGATGGCACATCCAAACCAAACTCCTGAGGCGAGGGCAGCAAGAGCACTACCTAATGTTGTTAACTCCGACTGTCTCTTAAGTGCTAAACCCAGTCTGCTGAACAGATTTCCTATACTAAATTCAAGCAGCATCACTGTTCTGAGATAAAATACCTTCATTCTTCTGCCATTTTCTCCACCTTTTAACTGAGTACAGGATAACAACAGACACAAGGATGACCTTAGCAGATCAGCCAAATAGTCCATCTTGCCCAAAATGCAGCCTGTGACTGGGTTACACTACTAGATGTCTTCAGAAGAGCGCAGAACCAGGGTAGGCAGAGCGTGATAATTTCCATGAACTTTCTCCCAACAACCTGTAACTGATGTCTTTGTATTTAATAGGTATCGCTGAATTTTGATTCCATGGATTTCCTCAACCCCTTTTTCAAATGCTGCACTGTCAGAAATGCTCTTTATAACGTGCATGAAAAGTAAGATACCAAGAGGAAGCCTGACTGGCTCTCAAAATTGTTGACAAAAGCACAGACTCTCAAGAGAGGAGATATGGATATGGATGAAAACACTTCAGGACTTCTTTGGAGATCTGCAAAAATTTGAAAACCACATTTGGAGCTGGGGAGTAAGACGACTGATTACAAAAGCCTTCAAGAGAATCTGTGTTGTTTTACCAGTACTCCTGGATGTGTTAAGCTAAAAGCTCCAGCACAAGTGGAGCTTGGAGAAAAAGACTTTTAAAACCACTTTTACCACAAGAGGAAGAAACATCAAGACTCCTTCCTCTGCAACCCAAGCTGCATCACCTAGGAACACTCCCAGAAGTAGGGATCTTTCTTAGCAACACAATGGAGAGGGAAGAAAATCTGAAAGCTTGCTGAAAGGAGCCTAAGCAAGGCACTCTTGCATTCTACCAGAGCATTTCACAAGCATCTCAAACACATTTTGGAAGAAGCAACTTATCACAATGGCAAAGTGCTTTTGGCAGGGAAAAGAAATCCTCAGTAAGTGTCTTTAGTACTCAGAGGGTTGCCCAAGCAAGCCTTCATCAGAGTCCATTTTATCACAAGGATTCAATTCCCCTTTTGCTCCATTAGTAGTGTGCACGTTAACACATAACACCAGTTTTATTTACTTCCAAAACTAAAGAAATCCACATGATGAAGAATATATGCAAGCGCTTTACTGCTTAAATATCTCACAGGACATACTGCAAAGACTGATTAGGTGCCTATGCCAGAATACTTCATATCTTACAGCAGTTAAAAAGATGGAACAGCAACCTAACTTTAAAGTCACCTATAGAATGGCAGATAGTTAAGAAGTACCTTCAAAGATGATTTATTTTTATATTTTTTAAGTAGTGTTTTTATACTAACATTCAGACAGCAACTAAAATCTCCCACTAAAAGCCATTTTTTACAAAGACCCTTCCCAGTTAAGAAAAAAACAGATATGGGGGTTTTACCATAGCCTTCAAGAAAAAAAAGTAGTATTTAACAGGTTGGTTTCTATCGGTCTCTTTTGAAGGTAGGTTGCCTTTGTGTGTTGGAAACAGAGATGGCTTCCTGCCAGATTATCTTTGGTCCTCCAAGGTGAAGAAAGAAAATATTTAATAATGTTATACGTGAAGACGACAGTAAGAAACTTTATTTTCAAAATTCATGCATTTGTCCACAAGAAAATAACAACAAAAACCCTAAACAAAACCAAGATTTAAAACTTCAAAGGCTACCTGTGTTGTATTTGACAATACATAATGCAAACTCATTTTTTCTGGAATAAAATAAATTTGCATTTAGTGAACCACTATTCAGTTGTAAAATAGCTATCACAAGTTCAGAAAGAAAATGCTTTTCTCCTAAAATTGTTTTGGCAGCTCGTGGCAGCGAAGACAACAAGAGCTTTTCTCATATGACTTGCAACTTCTGGTTAATGTCTGTTTTCCTGGAAGTCTTGAATACTTCTATTTAATCCTGAGGCAAATAACAGAGTTACAACTGGAAGAAGTGCACAATAACCATCTGCAGACATTGCCTACCAAGTAAACATTTATTTTTTTTTCCCCCCCTGGGATCCAGGATGATGAATGTAGGGTTTGGTGTGCAGTGCTGCTACTGACCTTCCCTTTTGCTTGAGCACCAATTAAGAAGCACTGACCCAATAAAAATGGGTCATATCGATCTGTTGTTTTGATTTGTGTAACATGTCTCCCTCAGTCCAAAAAGCTCACCACCCGTTGCCACTTGAAGAAAGTTACTTTTCAACTCAGTTTCATTTTAAAGAATAACCTTCTTTTTTTTCCTTTTTTTTAATTTACAACTAAAAGGAGATAAAGTACTTGAACACAGAAAGGCTACAGAGACATAAACTCAGAAAGTTTATTGTCCTACAGTAAGGATATTGGATGAGTTCATATTAATTTTTCTACCACATATATAGTTCATTTGTCTGTAACAGTAAGAGGACATAAACTATATTCAGGTTTCTGTAAGGGAAAAAAAACCCAAACCACAACAAAAATTCCAGCCCGTATCTTTGAAAAGCAGCTTCAATATATAGAGTCTTTGCATTAATTTCTCTTAGCTTAAAAGTTGAAAAGGGAATGGATTTAGGCAGCCATACTGACAGGTTAGGCAGTCTGTGTCTGTGTCTCAGAGCCAGGAATGTCCCCACCTTAAATCAAACATTATCTCAATATTCAAATTACAGCCTCTATTTTAACTCAGCTATTTATTATGAAGAGAGAAGTAGGAAAGAAAAAAAGTCTTTAAAATGTTGAAAAATCAAGTGCTTTCATGCTTTCACACAATGAATTGCAATGTTTTGCAGTGAAAACTGAGTACATTTCCTATATATGGTTTGACAGAGCCCTCCTCCAGACCTTTTCCTACTATCTCTGCTTACCTGTAATTGCAGAGATGTCTCTGTCCTGCTGGGAATGGCAGAGCAGGTAAGCACAGCCTGGCATTTGCCAGCACTTCCAAAGCAATGGAGATGCTTCTGACAATTGAGCACAGGCAACTGCCTTTTGGCAAGAGACAGTTTTCAGCTCACATTGCAGTGGAAAATTTGGACTGGTTAAAAGTAAGTCTCGACATTTTTGTCCTTTTCAGAAGCTTAATTCATTTGTGGTAGTTCAAGCTTAGTGGAAAAAGGATATTTAAAGACACACTTTGTTTTGCACTTTACAATATGTATTGCCTTGCATAACTTCTGTGTTAAACCATAACTTAAGAGCTTTCTTTAACCATGAACAAATATCAATTCAATATACAATACTATCTTTGAAAGACAGTGTCAAAATTTCTGTGTTACAAAGTGAACAAATAGCAAAAAAGAAAAACTAAATTTGATTTGGTCAAGTAAGTAGCATCATCAACACCACTCAGAGATAAAAAACCTACATAAATGTAAGAAGTGGACTGATGCTGCTATGCTTACATACATTTCTATTCCAAAAACAAGTTTTCAAAGATGACTTAAACAAGTGTTTTAAATGTTCCTCATTTTAGTGCAATATTTGCTTGGCTTTTAAATAAGAGCTTTTACAACTTCTAACCTTCAGCCTGTACATGCTCCCATTCTTGACACCTGGCAGGAACTCCTTCCATTTCATACAACATTTCCAGGAAAAAACAGGTGAGACACAAAGTCAAACCAGACCAGAAAACAAAACCCAAACGGGGAAAAAACAAAACAAAACAAAAAAAACAAAAAAAAAAACAAAAAAAAAACACCCCAACCACAAAAAACAACAACAACAACCACCCAGTTATGCCCTCTAGTCATCCTCTGCAACTTTATGGGCTGCAAAGTTTGCACTACCAATATTTGGCTTTCACAGAGATAACTGCTTTATAACAATGCACAGGTTCTAGAAATCCTGAAAACCTACTTGAATGGGTCTTCTCCACATCTACCCTTCTGTCCATAACTTGAAAGAACAGAAACCATGGTACTACTTTATAGAAACTAAAAAGGACTGTCTGCTACAAAAAAACACCACCCCCCCCAAAACAGGAAAAAATCCCAACAAAAAAACCCCCAAAACAGCCAACCAAAAAAAACCCCAAAGCAAAAACCCCCCCACAAAAAAAACCAAAAAACCACAAACCCCAAAAAACCCCCAAAAAATCCACCCCAAACCCACTAGCCCTTGGCAAAAAAAAAAAACAAAACAAAAAAACAAAACAAAACAAAAAGCAAACCCCAACCCCCCCCAAAAATTATACACTGAAAAGACAGAAAAGAGAGCGACATCAAAGATGCAGTAGTATTCCAGCTCGATGCTGTCTTATTAAAAAAGTTCACTCAATTTACATATTGAGGGAGTGGTCAATTTAATTATTATGGTTCTGTAATGTTGAATAGAAATCCACAATTTAAGGTCCCATATTTTTTCACCATATGAACAAAGTCCATCAGGAAAACAAAGAATAATTCTGCATGATGTACCCTGAATTTGCTACCTGCAAAACTGGAGTCAAAGTAACCACACAAATTAAATATATATATATATATATATATACACACATATAAAAATCAGAAAAGTAGAAACCTGTCCACAAATTTTAATGCCCTATTTCAGGAAAATAATTTTTTACCTTCCAGTGAAGCACTTCAAAGGTTATAACCATCACATTTACCTTTCCCCTAAGTGAAAAGTATGCTGATGTTTTGGTGATTGCAGACCCGGATGGGTGAGATACAGGTGGCTATCTTCACCAAAGCAGAATATTACTACTGAGTCTGTTTTAATTTCATCTCTCTTTAAGGAAAACAACAACAACACCTCCTCCCCCCCCACCCCCCCCCCCAAAAAAAAGACAAAACAAAACAAACAAAAAAACCCATAACAACAAAAAAAACCCCCACCCAAATCATCACCACCTTATATTGATTCCTATTACAAGAATCTTCAAGTTTAAGAACAGAACCCTACTAGAGCACAACTATCTCTTGCCCATTTCACTGGAAATATGAAAACATCAAGCGCATTTCATAAAACTTTATCACCTACAAGTATGTTTACAAGCAACTGTCTGTTTTCATTAAGGAGTACAATTCTGACAATGGTACGGAAGAGCTAGGAAATACAAATCCTAAAAGCTCAAAATTAAGCAAAATGAAAGCAAGTTAATCATCTCATCCTTGTAACCTGATGATTTTTGTGGAACTCAGCTACTGTGATGACTTAGGCCTCATGGATGTTAAAGAAATTTAATTTAAAAGACCAGCTAAAAGTGCTAAGCATTTGCAGACAATATGAAGACTGAAGTCAGAGCAGAAGCTCATAACAAACTCACAAGATTAAATATCATGTTTTACTTCTAATAATATACTGTAATTTTCATAATTAGGCCTGCCAAGAGAGTTTCCTTCTTTGCTTTGCAACAACAGCCATAACCAATGAGTTAACATAAAATTTTTGCGAAGTCATACCTGAAGCCAACTGTGAAGAGTTACAAAAAGATCTCATTATCATGAGTTCACTGCGTGATAAAATGACATCAGTTTTAACGTAAAGATAGGCACAATAATGCCTAGGTGAGGGGAAAAAACAGACCAATAACGAATAGCAAACACACAACACTAGGTTCCAACAAGACACTGCTATAGAGGAAAGATCATGTGGACGTTAGAGGCAATTCGATGAAGACTTCTGCAAAATACTCAGCAGCTGATGGAGTACAAAACCAGCAGAACATTTGGCACTATCAAAGGAAAACAATAAAGGATTACACTAGTGTGTACAGTCATGGAGGATGTAACTCTAGAATGATAAAAGAGTGAGAGAACAGTACAAACACTCTCAGCACTGTGGAAAGGCTTACATGTACAAAGAGGAAACAGCAAGGTTTTGACAACAGAAAGCATATGAAATTCATATAGATTGATGATGAGGATGACCAGATTTTGAATAGGAGGCAAGGAGTGTTCAGTCATTTACCTGTGGGGAAGCCATGGAAAAGACAGCTGTTTTTGCACACAGCAAACAGCACAAGAGTGAAGTTAAATGGCAGGTGTCGAAGGTCAAAAATACCAACAAGTTCAAAAATAACTTTTCAATAGAAAATCAGATTATCTAAACAGTCACCAGAATCAACAATGGCTACTATTTGAGAAGGAAAGCCCTCCTCAAAAAGCTTCTCGCCCCTGTTAGCTCAAGCCCCGTGCCAGTTAAGGCACTGCTGTCTTCTGTCTTCCTCATTTTTGGAAGGCGGCTCCTTACAAGCAGCCCAGCTCTGCAACCAAGACTGGCCTACAAATCCATAGGGACACACTGATCCTTCAAGCCCCACCACAAGAAACTCAACACTTTCATCTCGTATTTCAAACGAATGTATTTCAGAGATGACAGACTCATCCCACCTAGCTTTGAGCACTTAAATGAGTCACTGGTGACCAAAAAGCGCTATCTCCTTCACCCTCCTTGTGCCAAAGGGGAGACAAACACCTGGGGCCACCACGAAGCCACCAACCTAACTGGACAGACACATGCCCAGAAGGACCAGCAGATGGATTGTGCCACTGTCTCTGGACTCCAGAGGAAAGATTTACCAACTCGAGAGAGCAAACAAACCCAAGCACAAACACAATTGCTCTCAGGCCTTACTTTCTCACCTCTCAGTTGTGTCCTCCTCCTCAAGAAACTGGAGAAAGAATCTGGGAGAGAGCCAGAGTGAAAAAACAGAGAGATGAGAGGGAGAGCATCCCTCCTGCGCTACAGAAGGGTCCAACCAGTTCTAGCTCCACGGATGAGGTCCAGGTCCAGGATACAGATTCAGTTGCAGGTATCTTTTTCCAGCTCCGCCCACCAAGAGGGATGTTGTGGCTTCTTACCACTTAGGACCTTTTACACCAAGGATTAAGCTGAAGGCTTGTTCCCCGCTGGCATTTCCACTTCAAAGAGCTGCTACTGTGGATACTAAAGCCTTTGAAAGTGGCCTCACTGCACAGTCCTGAGCATTAAATGAGGTCTTTAAAAAAAGGAGGGGGGGAAAGTGGAAAGTGCACTGGCTTTATAAACACATCAGTGGGGCCACTTTCAAAGCCTTTCCTGCCATCTTCAATGTGACAGAGAAAATCTTAAGAGTTTTTTAGCCACCACCCCAACTCTTAAAATTACGGCAATAAAGTAATCCATCCCCAAAATATTTCCCAGCATTAGCAGAGGGGAGCTAAAATACACAAGGGAATGGTAAAAAAAAAAAAAAAAAAAAAAAAAAAAAAAAAAAAAAAAAAAAAAACCAAACAGAAAAACCACATGAAGAAAAAAAGTTTTTAAAGACAAGCACTAGACTCCAGGACAGCGGCGCGCCGTGCTGGCAGAGCATGTTCAGCATGCCAATAAGGACTGCAGCACTGCAATCCCCAGCACCAGCAGCCCACGCACAGGCGTCCTCCTCTGCAAAAGCCTCATGCCAGCTGGAGGAGGTGCCCCAGGCCACACCACTTGTTGGCTACGGGATGAGGAGATGAGGGTGGGAAAGCTGGCACTGGTCTCCTCACGGCAGAGAGAGGCTGTAGCAGGGGATGCTGTGCCACAGGTGAACACAGCCGACAGAGAAATCCCACACGTGTTATCACAGCCTTTTAAGTAAATAAGAGCGAGGCAGTGCTGAAGTCCTGAATCATTAACTGGGTGCAGAGGTATGCTCCTGCCAGCAGTGAGCATGCCTGTCCTGCCAGGGGCACAGCCAGAGGGGTCTGCTGACAAACCAAGGCAGCTCTAGGCTTGAAATATGCATATAGCTGCTGATTACAGCACTGCAGATAGACTGAAAAGTGGAAGGAAATACACAAAAAATATTTAAATAGACTAAAACGGGGCTTTGCTGTCCTAGGAGGCAGCCACTTTACCCACCTTGACATTAGCAGGAGTGTCCCACAGAGAGATGCCAAAGGAGACTGAAGGCACAAACCTGGCATGCTGAAACCCAACACTGAAATATCATCCTTCTGAACAATGGAAAATAATGGAAATCTTGCCACTTGGAAATTGTAGGTTAGTTTTAGACTAAGTTCAAAACACTGCCCATGACACCTACTAAGTACATAAATCATGACAGATTTAGAAAACTAGGGACTCGGGCCTGAGCCATTCAACATACTTGAAGCATATATAACAGAGCAGTAGGGGGAAAAAACCCAAAACAACGACATAAAATTCCTCAGAAACTCAAGTTAAAAAGTATTCAGTCTGGAAAGGAGTGAACACTAGAGAGTTAAAAAAACCCAAAAAAATTATTTGCCAGGCCTCTTAAAAGCGATCATACACAAAAAACTTACTGAAAAGTCGCCTTCAGAATTCCCACCAAAAACAAAAAAACAAAAACAAAAACAAAACAAAAAAAAACCACACACACAAAAAAAACCAAAACAAAAAAAAAAAAAAAAAAAAAAAACACCAAAAACAAAACAAAAAAACCCAAAACAAACAAACAAAAAAAGCGCGCATCTCTAATGAAATCCTAGCTTTCTCCTTCTATAAAACTACCATGGGAAAACATTTCTGCATTTTTACTTACTTGTACTCTCTAATTCTGCCTACTGTCAGAGGTGCTGTACTCCCTGCAGGAGAGAAGATTTTACAGCTCATGAACCTCCAGACTGACCTTGTCTATATTTATGAGTTCAGCAATGCATGATACTTAGATCTTCCCAAAATGTTTATCATCCACTCAGAAACTGATGAAAAAAAAAAAAAAAATCATTGATCTAAACCAGAAAAAATTAATAGACTCTGATACAAACCATCTGTTCCTATTTCTTGATCCACTTCTTTATGCAACTGTATCACTTAATCCCTCCCACCATCTTTATTAGCTATTGTCTTTGTATTACAAAAAATCACAAAGATGAAGAACTGTATTTTTATGAGTGTGTATATATTATGTATGTGTGTATGTATTTGTGGACATATATCTACGTGTGAAAAAGGAGGGAGGATAAAAAAAAGGAAAAAGAAGAAAATAAATAATAAAAGGAGCGTGAACCTCCGCGTTTGTCAATTTGTTTACAGCTGAGCTCTTCTAACTGGCAAAGTTTCAGGTATCACAAGCCCACCAGGTCCTTTGCCAGACTCATGACTACAGGAATCCTACAAGTCCTCTGCAGAAGCAGCAAACTGCACACTGGCAGTTCTCAACAGCTTTAGTAATCATCAGTAGCACAAAGAGTTTCCTACATAATTAGTATTTCTTTGTGTTAGCTATAAGGATTTTGCATATAATCCCTTGTTAGGTATGCTCTTCAATCTTCACAGCTCCAGACTTTTCCTTTTTTAGCACGCCTGAAATACTGAACTAAGAACTTGACATCACCGGCATTATCGGAGAGAGAGCTCTGTTTTAATGGCCCGATTACAAAAGAATAATAAAAAATTGTGGTGATTAAGAAGTTGGCAGATTCTAGAAAGGGGCTGCATAACTTCTTTTTCCTCGTGCACCCTCTACTCCAAACAAAACCAAAAGTTTCGTTTTAAAAGAAGACTTTTTAAAAAGAACTCTGTATATCAATAACCAACAACTGTCACTGCATTTGCTAATAATGTATAAGGAGATTAGTTTAATTAGTCAAACAATTAGTTAATACTTCTATTATTTGAACTAGTTTTCAGCACTGACATTCTCTTGAAATTAGTTTTACTTTCCTCAGGCTATAATTTCAGCCTGTTTACAGACCAGTTACATAGTACTGGTGCACATTAGTTAACCATAATACATTGTATTAAACATATCAAATTTGCTTCACAATCAAAGGTTCTAAAAAGAAAATACATACTAACAATTTTTAAAACAAGTGATTTAGTTCTTTTTTGCTAAAACTTTGTAACAGCCATATTCATTAAAAAAAAGGGAGAAAATTATTTGACTTTAAAAAAAGTGTTTCTTCCCTGGAAGAGAAAAAAACAATCCTCAAAGTCAGAAATTTCTAGTAAAATTAGGAAGCACGGTATCACTAATAGCTATCACATGAAATTTAAATATTAGCAATGTGTTAAAACTGTATGCAAAATAATTAATAAGTAATTTCAATTAAGCACTTTTTCTCATTTCTTAGTATCATAAAACCTGAACATTTCACAGAGCTTTTATAAATAAATACAGTACAGATTATTTCTGACATATTTCTGAGCAACAAAGAAGATTAATTCACAGCAGAGGTGATACCGAGTGCCGGAAATCCCATGCAACATTAAAAACCATTTTTCTTGCCCACAAAAAAAAGAAAAAAAAAAAAAAAAAAAAAAAAAAGAAAAAAAAAAAAAGGCACATAATTCTCTTACATTCCTGTAAAATGTCAGTTTACAAGTTAAGAAGCTGATTTGCCTTTATAAACGCTCTACTGCCAAGCACTATACTTTAGGACCTCTAACTCATTAGAAAATTCTGTCTTAGGA
Source organism: Hirundo rustica (assembly GCF_015227805.2). NCBI lineage: Eukaryota > Metazoa > Chordata > Aves > Passeriformes > Hirundinidae > Hirundo > Hirundo rustica. The sequence goes on along the minus strand of NC_053451.1, from coordinate 78,059,169 downwards.
AAACAGAGTAATTGTAAACAAAGTAATTGTCCCTTGAAAACAGACTGCACACTGTCAGGTTACCATACTAACAGCTCTGATAAAACACACAGAGATAAGCAGAAAAGATACTACCAAATGAAAAGAGGTACCAGAATCTGGTCCAAAATACTTTTAATACCAACTATTTACATAATAAATGTAAATACAGAATATTCAGTACCACCTCTTCTCTCCAAGATGAAGGTTCATTTACCATATAAAGTAGTAGTATATATGCACTTAGACCCGGAAATATTTTTTAATCCTTTTGTCTGTCAGTGGTTTGAAACAAATGACTTGACTAAGTGATGAATGCAAATTTTAACTTTGGTAGTCAGGCATAACATGGATAACACTATACATTGTCATCTTCAAGATATGGAAACCAGACACTGAAATTATCTGGAAGTAAGAGACTGCCTCAAATAAGGAGACTGAAAAGTTTTTCTGAAAGCTGTGCATGAAAATAGCATTACTTGCAAAAACTAAATATTCGTCTCATATTCTACAGCTTGAAAAAGATTATTTTACTTGCTTCTAACTATCAGTCTTTGCTTTACATGCTTAACACAGTCTGCACACGAACAACACATTTAAGCATCAATAGTGATAGATAATTAAACATACATATCCATACCCTACGGATTTGTAATAATAACGCTCTGCACCCTGGCATGTATTTCTTTTGTTAGCAGAGCTTGAAATTCTCAGAAGACACAAGGTTGTTTTTACTTAGAAGACTGTAGCACTCAAAAATAACCAGTTCATAAACTAAGTATGTGTCAACAACCCAGCCACAGGTCTCTAGCAAGTACTTGGCCAGTGAGCAGGGAAGTCATATCACCCTTCTCTGAGCAGAGTCAGCTGTGAGGAGTTGGGAGGTGACATCAGGAGTTCTGAGTACATGCCCTGTACTTCTCCTTGAAAAATGGGAAGGGCAATGGGCAGTTGGTCTAGAAGGGCCTACTTGCTGCAATACTGTTAAAAGCAGTGTAACTCACTGCCAGGATAAAGGAAATGTTAAAACTTTACCCCCAAAATTACAAGATTGATTTTTTTTTTTTTTTTTTACACAGCAAAAGTTTCTTCTGCTCGATTTCTCTTTAAGAACTTGATCTTTAGTCTTTCTCAGTACATACATTTATTTTTTTCTATCAACATCCTATCTGAATTTAAGTATCTATATGAAATGTACATGGCCATTACAGGATAAATGAGAAGACAAGATTTTCTTTTTGTCTCATCAGCTGTTGATCTTAGGGGGGAAAAAATTGTAAACCCAACTATATTATATACACACACACATTATATATGCACATAGAAATGATGCTGCTATAACACAACTGAAGTCAGCACGTTAATTCAGGTCACTAACTGGGTGACATCCTGAAAGGTACTGAGCACCATCAATGCATATGGCAGTCTGAGAAAGTTGAAGAGGCTTCAGCATATCACAGGATGAGGAAATGTTCTCAGAGCTCTCTTGCAACATGATGGTAAAGTCTGCTTCCTATATAATAAATAATAATAGTAATTAAAACTAGTCTATTCTTCCAGAATTTTACAGATTTCTGCCTAAATATCTCTTCCTTCTCTCTAGAGCATTTAAAATAAATCTTCTCCATTCCTTCCTGAGGCTCCTCCTCTGCAAGAAAGTTGATGTGCCTTAGCCCAGTGAAATCATTGCTCTAAAAGCCAGCCTGCTCATTAAATTATTCTGCTAGCTGTGTGTTCTCTCATTAAAAATGTATAAAGATCAGATAATTGCAGCACATATTATTAACCTTGTTTTCCTTGTTTTCATGTACAGGTTCTGCTCTGCTGCCTAGACAAAGACCTGGAAAAGGCAGTTTTCTGCAATAAACTACAATAAGCTAAACTACGATATGAAAAATTTCCCCAGCTTTCATTGAAGAGCACAAGGAATCACAGTGCAGTCAAAAACACCCATACTTTTATAACAGGGTGAAATACTGTAATCTCATTGTATACTCCTACAAATCTAAAACAGGCAGTCTTGGCTTTAGTTAAAGCTTTCGATAGGGAATTATTTAGATCAGCCAGTCTAATTCACCTAAATCTTCAAACATAGCTGCTATAAACTTCAGATTTCCTGGTTGACTCCTTCTGCTTCTTAAAGCGAGGCTGCACTTCCAGACAACAACCCAGCTAAAAATCCAATTAGGGTAGCAGCACTTCTGAAACACACTGACCTATTTCTTTTTTTACTTGTTTTAATATGCATATACTCATATTCTATTTCTGAAGAGAGCTATTTACACTGGAAATTAATACCCTTTGAAAACAAGTTACCAGAAAATCCACCTATTTCACCCAACCGGAATCCATTCATGGGAGAAACAGTGTTTCCCCGGATCCCCCAAGCAACACAAACAGTATGCAGTATACTGCAGCAAACTCTTGAAACATTCGATAAAAGATAACAATCCTCCTACCTTGTTTAGCCCTGTCTATTCGACACATTCCCATCGTGAACAGGAACATCTGATATAAACAAACAGCCATATCTTTCCCATCGCATCATGGTAACTAATTCTCACACAAAACGATGAGCAGCCTGTAATGTTTTGGGGATTTTTTTCTCAGAAAGCCTTGTGACTTATCTGGGGATTTCTCCTCAGATGATGAAGCAAAGACACAGCCTAAACTCTGTTGCTGAAAGACTGCAGCCCTTCCTTCTCACAGAGCCCTCCCAGCATATGGCAGCCAATCACACCCAGCTTCGTCAGCCCTACTGCTCTTAAACTGATCCTAACGGGATGATTGACACAGCAACACAGCACTTCTAATGTGTAAAAACAATGCATCCATACCAATGAACCAGGAATTTCCCTCACACAGGGAAGGAGTTTTACTGGTGAGGCAAAGCGATAGCTCCATGGAATAACATACGCAGCAAAAGCAAACAACCCCCTTTCCCTCCACTGCAACAGCAGCTTCACCATTTCTTGTACAAGGATTTTCAAAGCTTTTGCTAATCATAAACATGTGCACAAACAACATTTCTGAAACTGCAAAACTGCAGTGGTGCTGTTTTGTTTGTAAAGGTGAAACATGCACCAGAGTAAATCAAACCATCTATCTTTTATTTTAACATGCAAGCAAAACACACTCCGATTCAGGCAGTAATATTCTCATTTTAATACTGCATAATCTTATGTGCAGTGTCTGCATTTAACAGCAATACAACAACATCTTTTCGATTATTTCTGACCATTTGTTAGGGACTGCAGATATGGAATGCTTCTCAATGAAAACACCATCTATATGATGGTGTTTTAATACATATCCATGGCAGACAAATCTAATCAGCAGCATCTAAACTGAAGTCCATGCAATTAGCTTGCAACTGATGTTCATTTGTGTCAAGGTTCTGGCACAAGGACTACAATACCAGTTGCCATTTTCAAGTCAAGCTGTGGGCAGCCCAACGCACTTGGTACACAAGGTCTGCTGTCAACCAGTTTTCCTATAAATTTTTCTAAAGCTTTAAAACATGAGAACAAAGCAGTCAAGGATTATTAAACAAGAGTTGCAATTAAGAAAAATACAAAAAGGAACTTAAGCTGAAAGTCAATCTTTATCCAAAAAGGGATAAAGATTGCAATGCAACAGTACTTCAGGCAGCAGTTTAGGCAATTCAAGCCATTACACAAAAAATGTGTAAAATGTGTTTAAAATGCCACTAAAAGTTTAGAAATATGAATAGACAAGAGGAAAACAAAGCTCTCATTCACTGGCAGCTCTGTCCCAAGGCGCCATTGTTTCCTGTGGACTATTTTGCATATTATAAACACAGCTTCCCAAAAATCCATTATTCCTCTATCCAGCAAGCAGCAACTCTCCTTTGGGCTTCACCATCTCCCACACAATTTGTGAAAACCCTCCCCTTCCAGGCATGGCTGAAATGTGTTCCTGCCAAGAAGGCTCCTGCCAGCCAGCCCGTACTTTCTGTTCAATCACACCCCCCCCCCCCCCCCCGCCATTCTTCTCAATTCTGCCCTATATTTAAAAAAAAAAAACCAAAAACCAAACCAAAAAAACAAAACAAAAAAAACCCCACCAACCCTCCTCAAAAAAACCAAATAGTTGATTCTGGTGGGTTCGAGAGACCCTGGGGAAAAGGGTAGTAACTCCACCCATTATTAAGATGGCTTGGTGCATCTTGTTAGGATTTTCCACATTCTTTTGACTCTGCCAAACTTCAGTCGCCCTTGTTAAAAATTTTCCATGCTGGACATCTGCTGCAGGATTTATTGTCTTTACTGCCAAAACACAGTTTGCCTATTTCTGAGATAGCCAGACAAAAACATGTTGCTCTGCCATCCTTGTAACTCACTGGGGAACTCTGGCTCCTCTGTCCACGTTGGGGCAGCCTTGAAATTTGGCAAAATGCTGATCCCTTGCTTTTTCGATGTTGTTTTGAGGGTGGCTTTTTTAATATATCGAGGGTTTTTATATGTTTTGTTATGCATACGAAAATATTTTCCTATTTGACAGAGCTTTAAAACCTGCTAATATTCAGCTGACTCACAGCATCTTTTTAATTTTGTTTCTGATCCCTGCAGTGCAAATCTCGGAAAGCGTTCTGCAGTAAGCATCCGATTCCTTCAGCCATCCGTCCATATGTGGCTGGAAAGGCACCAGCCCCACAGTGCGACTGAGCATGTAATGGGCTCAAGTTACAGGAGATTAGCCGGATTTCCCCTGTAACTGCTGCTCCCATCTGCCAGAGACCAGACATTGGAGCTGACAGCAGGAAGACAACCTCGCCTGTTGCTCTCATGACCCTTCGGCTGGTGGCCCACGGACATGCGTGAGACAAGCCCTTCAGAGTGCACTGCAAGAGAGAGCACCAGAAAGGTCAGGTGGGCCTAAACATGGCATGAGGCTGGGCAAAAAAAGGAGAGAGCAATGAGAGGGAAAGGGAGGAAGAGATGCAAGAGTCAGGCTCTGGCTGGACGACTCGAGCAGGTTACAATGTAGAAGATGATGGTGCCCCGGCCAGACAAGGGAGAGTAAGCAGCACAGGCAGCACTAGTCAGCAGGAGCCAGCTGCCCTCTCCACAGACCATAGGCACATTCACACCACAACACTAACTAAGAGCTTCTATGGCCCATTAGTTCTCTCCAAAAGAGGGAGAAAACTTGCAAGTTCTCTCAATCCTCCCCTGCCAAAAAGCCAAGGCAAGTCACTAACACAACCCCTGGAAAGGCACGGGCTCAGCGCTGCCTGCACAACCCAATTAATTTCAAGTGCCACTGCTTCACAGTGCACACATGTGTCTTCTTCCATTGCAGAGCTTTAACTGCAGTCAAATGGGGCTGGGGTGCTTCCAGACAGCATTCCTGGGACTCCTGAATCACAAACACAAAACCAGCAGCCACACACCCACCCAGATCCTCGTGTGGGTTATTATGCTATAGATTCTCCCTTGGCAAAGGATTGGAAGACCCTCAACTCAATTGGGCGTGTTGAAAATAAATCACATCCCATTTGTGAACCCTTTAGCTAAGACGCATCAAAAAGTTCAAGAGAAAATATATGTTACAAAGAAAAAGACCAGAATTTCAATTTTCAGTCTGATTTATACAACAATATTATATATTTAATTTCAAAACAACATCATCCTAGAGAAACTGATAAATTCAGATGTCAAACTCAACAAAGAATAACAAAGGTAAATTCCCAACACAGAAAATGCCATCTGCTCTGCCTGATATGTTCCTGTAATTAATGAATCAAGGGGAAAATGCTTCTATTAGTGACTATTACACACAATTTTCTGAATGGTCTTGCTACAACTTCTCAGGAAAAGTGGACTATTTTGGAAGTAATAAAAAGGAGGAGAACTGAAAAATGCAGAACCCACACGGTTATTTTTCCTTCCTTACTCTTGAATCACAGCAATTAGGTCTAATTCCAGAAACAACAAAATTTGTCAATTTAAAGGGAGTTTTGCAAGAAGGGTGGAACATATGTAACGCTAGCACCGAAGTCACCAAGCAATTTATGTGCTATTCAGTTGCAGCAGATGGATGATTTTGAGCTGTGCCTAGATGACCTATGGCAACAGTGACGTTTTGGTAAGTTTGGCAATGACAAAAAGAACGGCAAAACTATTTCCTGTGTCAGTAATAGACTCTTCCCTTAGTAACTTCCCACAACTGTTACTACGAGCAAAACTCAGCTTTGGTAGCTATGGTCTGAATGACAGCATAAAGAAAAGTCAAAGCAGCTGCCAAGATTTTAAAACTAGGCACTCATGCATAATACCACTGATGCCAGCTTTTGCAAAATACCTCAATCACTATATTGGGGCTGAAGGGATGATGGAAACCATTATTAAGTTAAAGATTTAAAGAGTAATATCAAAATTCCAAGTTACTAACTCAGAAGAGGTTCTGAAAGGACAGGTCTAATCTTACGGAAAAAAAAATAGGCTTATCACAAGAACTTTAGGCTTGGCTTTTCAACTGTTTTAACTTCTTACCTCCCAGACATCCCAAAATCTCCATAACCTAGGAAAACTGGAGATTATCTGCGCACAGAAAGGAAAACAGACTATTCTATTTTCATCATATATATACTGAGAGAAATATAAAATGGAAACGTTCCACAGAAGCAAGCACATATTCAAGTTACATGTTAGGAATCAATCTTACCAAAATTAAGGTGGCTCCTGGAGGCTTTCCAAATGCTTTCTCTCCTTCCGCTGCTTGCACAAGGAGTTTAAGCCACGTCTAAATTGTGAAATCCAAACACAGGGGTTCAGGCACACATCCAGTCTGAATCCTGACTTTATTTTAAGATGACACCAATTCCCCATTGGGATGAAAACTAAGCACATGTGCACCATTCCTTTAGAGGGTGGTTCCAGTTGGGAAGGGTGATGAAGGCATCAGCCAGAGGAGAATTGCAGTTCACTCCAACCAGGCTTTTGTAGCTGAATGTTTGAGACACATACACCAGGTGCCATGGAGAGCTGAGCTGCCTCAGGATTGTAGCCTTATGCACTTAGCTTGAAATACATTTGACCAAATATAAACAACCACATTTCACTGAGTCACTTTACTCCCCCTCTCTCTTTATAGTCACTGAAGAGAAATAGGCATTTGTGGGCTGTGATTCATCCTATCCCAAAGTAGCTATTCTAAGAGATTCCATCATATCCTAAAAGCATCTGTGTTTCTGTATTGGTTACCTGAGATGGTCACCCTTAGGCTTCTTTTATCACGTCCTTCATTAAAGATGTAGGAGATGAAATCTTACTACAGAAAAAGCTTTATTACGAACACAAACATTTATATATTTTAGTTACATACACTGGATAGCACTTCAGATTTTCAAATTCAGTGCAAATAACTAAAGACATTAGCATAGAGCTAAAGGACACCTGTATTTTGACAACGTACAGTTATAGCTTTGGTGTAAATCCTCAGCTTGCCATAAGCATGTTCCAGCTATGTTGCTATATAAGCTACATAAGCTTGTTCTCTAAGCTATGCTGAACATGTTCCAGTTTTTTCTTTCCTCCCTGACTGAACAGCAATCTTTGCACTCACTCACGCTTTCCTCCTCTGAACAACTGATTGACACCAAATTAACCTAAGAAGAGTTGAACTGGGATTCTCCTCTTGATTTTCTTTTTCATTTTGGAGGAGGATATTTTCAGGGAGAGGAAAGGTTGGTAAAATAACCATTACCTTGCTGACTCTGTAAGGCAGATACTATAAACTGGCAAAACAATAAGCTGAGTAAAACAAATTGGCAAACCACCTACATTGCCTTACTCTTGGAACACTGACTTATGCAAAAGTTTTTTTCAGGAAAGTGATTCTGTTTTTCTTCATGACAGCCGCATAAAAACCCATTTTCAGTTTGCTCATCTGAAATACCAAATCATAGAAGTATTGAAGCATTAAAACTGAAATTTTAATCACCCAAACCCAGATATCTAGTTTCTTCTAGATGCCCTAGGGAAATTCTGTTGGCCTTGCAGTGGCCACTACTGGAAGGACTGGGTAACTTATATATTTGCCAGCCCCACACAGATGTTCCATATACAAAACTGTCTAGTGCCACTTCAGATGCCAAATATTTAGACACCTGTACCCATCGACAAATGCAACCATTTCCTCAGAATATTCCTATCAGAATAGATCTCCCCAAGTCTTCTAACAGAATGTAAAAGGGTTATATACAAAACAAAAACCCTTTATCATCAGCTGCTCAATATGTTTTATATCCAGAATATGTTTTATGAATCACAAGGAATCACAGTGTAAAAGCACAAGCACTATTTAAGCCAGAAACATGTATCATAAATTCAAGATGAATCTCTCTCTGATAAATGACTTCATGAACCCCTAGTTTGTACAACCATGGCCAGGGACTTACCTGATGGAAGCCTCCCGAGCCTTCAGCTTCTGCTGAAATAAACACCAATGCTTAAGCCTTCATAAAAATGTATTTCAAATCCATGTGGTTAGGAAGAATACTTCCCAAATGTGTCAAATTAAGAAGAAAGTGAGTGTTGTACCTTTAGGTTTTTAATACTCAATTGGAAACAAAGCAAAGGTGCAATCCAGCACTACCTCTGATACATAAATCATCTTTAGTGAGATCCCCATGTACTGGGAAGTTCTTCTATTGCTGATAAAAACATGCTCCTTCCTCCTCAGACCCCTTCATGACTAATTTCCTCCATACCCATTGTTCTGGCCTCAGATTTGGAGTAGTTCCTATTCAAACCCACAACAGGAGGAAACCATTTGATAAATCATCTTTCATAAAACCTACTAACCTCAGCCACAAAGTCATGTGGGCATAGGGAAACCCTCTTGTGTTTGAAGGAATGTAGTAGAAGATGCATTTACTAAACTTCTGGCCCTTATCTTGGGGATTTCCAACCTCCTGGGGGGACACAGGAACAAGATTTGTCCTCCAAGAAATTCCTAAATTATCAAAATTAACACTTAATGTAACTATATGAGAGACGCATTCTGAGCAAGTTTTCTGCATGCAAACCCAGTATTTTTAAAATCTATAACGATTCAGTTATCAGCCTCAAACATCAGCCTCAGCTCCTGCATATAATTCAAGCAATGGCTCCAAATAATACCTCTTTAAATGAGTGAGGTAATGAGAACACTCTAATTAGCCTTTAAATCAAAAGCTCTATTTTATTAACCCATTATAAACCCAAAGGGAAAAAAAATGCCACTGAAACTAAGCTACATTTTGAATCTTCCCATTTTCAATCAGCAAAAAATAATTCAACTTGCTCTTTCTAATTCATTAAAATTACCCTATTGTTTTTGCACACTACTGCAATACAGGTGTAAAACAACCTAATTTAACAGGTGATGCTGCTTCCCATTTCCCTACAAGCTGCCTCTTAACAGCCTGAGTCTGTAGGGCAGATGCTCAGGGGCATGCAGCAAAATCAGCAAGCAATCTCCACTGTAAGCAGAGAAAATAAGCTCCAGGAAACTTCACAGAAAATGAAAGCCAATTGGATAATTTTTGTTTTTTAAAATCAGTAAGAGCAGCATTCAATCCCTCGCCCTTTTACAGCAATTAATAACCCACATATGTAAGAGCAGAGGACTCCATATAATTAAAAAAGCATTACTTTGGCAAGAAGAGAAGGCCTGGAGTATGTAAGTGCAGGGTTTTATTTCTTTCTGTGAAGTATGGATGACAGGTAGGAGAAAGCTATGCCAAGTGAACTGTTGGCAAGCGACTAGTCTTTTGGTTAACAGGCAGCTCTGTTTTGTGAAGTCTATGAGTTTGTGCTCACTTACACAAGCTTTTCTTTAAACATTAGACTTAGATGCATTCAGTCACGAGTTTTGCACCGAATTTCCATTTGCACCTCAAAAGAGGTTGGCTTTGTTTCAGCTTGTTTTCTGATTACTGTGAAGTGTCAGGAACACTTTGTTGTATAATGCTTTTAAACATTACATGTGGATCTTTGCCTAATTACTCTGCCACAAAATACTATATACATGAACATGAACCTTCATTTTTCCCAAATGTAACAGAAACCAAGAAATAAGTAGCTGTAAACACAAAGAGAAACAAGAATTGTTTTCACACAGAAAACACACACACACACAAAAAACCCAAACAAAAACAAAAAAAACCCCAAAAAACAAAACAAAACAAAAAAAAAACACCAAAAAACAAAAAAACCACACACACACACACACAAAAAAAGAAATCCACAAAAACACCACCCACCAAAAAAAAAAAAACAACCAACAAGCAAACAAGTATGAGTAATGCAGGGCAAGAAACAAGGTCCTCAAGCAGAAGCACTGTGTGGGATAAAACGGCATCCAACAGTATGACCTCTGAAAACAGCATGTTTCAAGTAGCACATGTCAATATTTAATCCCACCACTAGAAAAGTGAAACAAATTACAGAAAAAAAAGCCTCAAAAATCAAAATGCACACAGGACTTCATTCACCAGAGATCCAAAGATGGAACTTGTAGGGAAATGTCTGTAAGGGGATAGCATCCAGCTTTCTAACACAGCTACTTCACCCATCCCGTGTTTTTCTTCAGCCCTCCTCTTCCTTTCTCTCCCCAAAAAAAGTGTTTTAAATTGACAAAACCATTCATTTGGCTGTTCCCCCTCATATCAGTTCTAATAAGGATAAAATATGACCACTAGTACATATTAGTAGAGCCAAAATAAGATTAGAAGACATCCTGTCTGCTACCTTTGGCTTACTTAAAGGTAATACTACTAAGCAAAGGGGAATGCAGGGAAAAAGTACAAGATGAAGATTACGCAGGTCTTTTGCTGTGGGGTGTGTAATCTTATGAACTTAAGACTTTAAGTCTTTCACTATAACTTAAGCTAAATTTCACTGCAGACTGCCTGTCCTTTTGGCAACTGTTATGTTACCTCATCCACCAAAGCTATCTTCAGCAAGACCCACGAGGAGAGGTTTGCCTGTTTGGGGAGGATTGCATTAACCATCAAAGAGTTCTGTCCTATCCTTCAGGAACAGATAAGAACAAAAGAAAACAGTTGACAAAAATATTCTACTGGTCCTCAGGTATTCTCCTAGAAACTTTGACTGCAAGAAATCTAAAGGAGTTTCTTACCTAGTCCAGCTCCTGCCTCAAAAGAAAACAGTCATCAAGAGTAGACTGGGACAGCATGGCTTTGCCTTGATGAGTCCTGAGAAGCTCACAGGGCAGATACTTGCTCTTCTGGATGACCTGCTGGTGTGCCGCACTACTCTCCTAGTAACAAGATTTTCCCAACATCCAACCTGAATCTCCAAAGAAACAATTGGTTGTCACCCTCCCTTAGTGTCACCTGGCACTACTAAGTACAGTTTGGTACACTGATTTTCATAATCATCCTCCAATAGCTGTACAGCTACCCTGTTACAAGACTGTCCCTTGCCTACTAGTCATCCAAGCAAATAAACCCAGCTCTCTCAACCTAGACCTCTATCCATAAGAGAAACTTTTCACTGGAACTAGACATGGCAATAGGACTTCATCTGAGCTAGAAGTACTGCTTTGACTAAAGCTGTGACCACATGCTCAATTAAGACTGGATGAACTAGAAAGACTTCTAGTTTTCCCTTCCTTTACTACGGGCTGCATATACAAGGGACTACCACTCAGATGTTTTGCATTTGCTTCTTTTGATTTCTTTTTGTACTGCTGACAGAAGGGATATGTTAAAAGCTCTGCATCCTGTACAGAAATGTCCACAGAATTTCAGACTTTTCTATTTCAGTACTTTTAGTTATTTTGCATAATGAACGCACTTCTATTTTACAAAGGTATCTAAGATCAAGCTACCTAACAAAAAAAAAAAAAAAAAAAAAAAAAAAAAAAAGAAGTTACCAGTGCTTATTTTCTATAGGAGTTCTTAACAGGTACTTTAAAAACCCCCAAATTTTATCCAGCTGTTTCAAATTATGGCCATCTCCAAAGATTTCTTTTTGAGCCAATGTAACTTCAAGAGTACTGGCAGCTCAAAAAAAATTAAAAAACCCAAAACAACAGAAAACAAACAAACAAAAACCCCACAACCCAACAACAACAACAACAAACCCTCCACAAACCCACAAACAAAACAACACCAAAACCACCAAAAAAACCACCACCAAAAAATGTCAAACCAAAAACTCCAACCTTTATGGATATCCATTCATTCTGCTCTTTTTTTTCAGTCTATTATGCAGAAATCAACAAATAACTAAGAACCCGCTGACAAAATCTTGCTGGAATAAGCAAAGTGGAACTACAGCAGTTTCAATTATTCCTCCTGTTTAGAAAATTCATTATCTCAATCCTAAAAGCCTTCTGCACGGTTCTGCACTAATAACATTTTCCCCCATCCCAGTTTGTTTCCAGCAGCAGACTCCACCAGGGACTCAGCAGCAGTGGGGACCAGCTCTAGCAGATTAGGAACTGCTTGTATCATATAAGAAAAAAACACTTCAGCCATCTTTGAAGTTTGTATTTCAAGACTCATTTTCTTCTTGTATAGGATGGTGTAAGCTTTCCAGAAGGCAAGAACGGTGCTGTAGTAATCCTCCTGTCAGCCCCAGGGCTATCACCACAATTCAGATGACCAAACTCTTCTGCTGCTTTTTGAGGGAGGAGCATTAAGATACACCCAGCTCTGGCCTCCAGTTATTGCCACACCATTAGTCAAGTGGCCTCTTTACAGCTCAGGAAGTGGACAGATTTTTCTTCTCTCTTCCTCTAACTCACAACAGCAAGGACAGATTATTTTAAAATAAAAAATAACTGCCTGAAACCACCAACATCATCTTCTGATGGAATATGCCTTAATCTTAACATTACCCTACCCTCATCCTTCCTGTCCACACTCACCACAGCTCCCACAGGAGGCATATCCAGGTCTAACCATTCCCAGGATTTCACAGCTTGTGCCTCCAAGACAAATCACATACTTCTCTTGTGGGACCCAGCAATCCAAATGACATGGCACACTTTCATCTGCTGTGGTATAAACTGGACTGGGTTTTCCAAGGAAGTAGAGGGAAAGAACCAGAGAAATCAGCTGGTAGGTGCAAGTGGCAGAAGAAATATACTCCACTACAAACCGGAAGCAAAGAGCACAAAACATTATGAAATTAAGTGAATGAATCAAGTAATGTAAGACCTACCTCTAACTGCCAACAGGTAATACACAATCCTGAGAGTGAAATATATGATATACATTGCATCACCCAAAGCTCTCTAGATGAGATATAAATCCCATGTCTTTTTTTTACTGCTCCTCACAATACAGTGTCCAAGACAAGCAGACGACAAGAAGCACTTTGTTCACCCGCTGCTGCAAATGTGAAATCCAAGGTGCTCATATTAAAACATCTTTATTAGATTTCATTAACCTGAAAAGTCAAAACTAAAATTCATGTACTCAAAGATTACAATAAAGAAACAGCTTTAGGAAGGCCAGCATTAATATCTTGCAATGGAAGGTAGCAGAATGTCCCAGAATTACAAAGCCTGAGAATTTCAGCAGATACTTTGACACAAGGTTGAACATGATAAAATCCCCAAATTTTATCACTTTGTGTTTCTTAAGAAAAGCTTGTTCTTAGTAGTCCTCTTGGCACCTTCACAGATCACACCTGGACCAACCAGCAAAGTTGATCATATTTTTGACCTAACACTTCACAGAGAAGTTGAACATTATGGATATCACAACACTACTGCAGTTATGGAAAGACATTGCCTCGTTCAGGCAAGTGAAAGCATGGCCAGCTTCCCAGGAAACAGAGAAAGCCTCAGCAGAGTAAGGACTGACAAACACCAAAATCTTGGAGATCTCATCAACAGCAGCAGGGCAAGGGCCTGAGGGCTCAGGGACCCACACATCAGCAATGATCAAAACCACAGTCAACTCCTGACAAGCATTCCTCCAGTAACATACCCACAAATCACCCTGATGCTATCAGTATCTCACCAAATGCATAGGACAGAAACTCTCAAATGGAGAAATGGCCAATAAATGCTGAAATAACTAATGCATCAAAGCCTGTGCTTAGGCTTTCCATGCTCAAGGCCTATGACATCCATACAGACATACTGCACAGCAAGGAAATACTCCCCTTGGTGAAAACCTTGTGCACACTTGGAAAACCCTCTCAGGAAACAAAACCGCGCCTCGCCCATATCCACCAACAGCCAGCTTACACAGCTCAAGCCAACCGCATTTAGGCATCAGCTAATCTTCAAATGGGATGTCTTTTTTTCTCTGAGACCTGCAAATTCAACCATACTCCTTCCAGTCTGATACCATCAACAGAATACGTGGAAGTTTTCTTCCTCCTTGAAAATGTAACAGCCCTACCACAGCTGAGGAAACTCACTGTGGATATACTGTCCTGAGCAACCACTGGTTAGTGCCAAATCTCCCATTCCTGAAAAAGATAAGCAACACAAACAACTATTGGCCCACTTCAGTATGCCTAATAGTACAGACCACGGACATCAAACAAAAGAAAGGACATGGATCTTCCCATATTTCAAATTATCTCTTTCCAAAGGAGGTATGGGCTGATATAAACTCAACGTCACAGACCTCCTTTTTGATACCCTCAGGCATGAAATATTTGTCTCTCACCAGAGGGGATACCTCAAAAGGGCCCACAAAAATATTATGAATAGCTTGGGCCCTTCCTAGATAAACTAGGGGCAATGGAGAAAAGGCAGCTGTAGAAAGCTGCTTCCACATCACTTGTTCCTTCCCCTGTAGAGACCTACAAAGCTCAATCCCTTATACACTACTTTTTAACATCAGTGTCAAACCACCAGGTGAATTAGCCAGCAACAGTCTGAAATTCCGCCAGTGTGAAAATACAACAGACCTACTTATCCTTCAGCACAAACTGCAGCACCGTCCAAACAAGGAGGAATAGCCGAAGCTAAACCTAAACCTAGAATTAAGTGGAGAGCAGAGGAAAACCCTGTCAAGAGTTTGCAGCCACGGCCAGACCCTAGGTTTGTTGCTTTAAGATACACGATCCCAGCTGGTCATAGGTCAGAAGTATTTCTGGACTTTACACTGACATTATACTTTCATACTGAAACGCCACTCAGTAACAGCATTGCTGTCTCAGCTCTATCTAGGCAAAGAGTCATCTGAGTCCCCAGTGCACTCTGGGCAGTCCATGAAGCCTTCCAGTCTAAAAAATCGGATTACTCCAGAACGTGTTATGTCCTTCACAGTAACACAGCATCATACTATCATCCTCCCATCTTCCAGGCTGCATCCTCACGGTGCTCAAACATCCACCCACTATTTTACAGCTCCCTGTGGCTTAAGCCCTGGGCAGCAGCAGAGGAACAGCCCCTGACGGTCATCACTGCCATCAGGCACCCAACGTGAGCTCAACATGTTAGCATGCAGCAGCAAGGCAAGATAAACTGTTGAGTTCTTCAGCACTTCAAGATTTTTTAAGAGGTTTAGTCTTTCTTCATATCTGTAGTTGATTGAGTCATATATTTTTATTCCAAACCTAGCTGAGTGTTTTGATACTGTTTCTCTAAAGCCCTAAGCCAATCGATTGTGTCAAACGCAGTTACCACAAAAAATCCATCCACAATGACCAAGACAGCAAAATGCACAAGGGAAAGAAAGTATCAGTAGAAAAGAAAGAGATTGTTTTTGTTTTTAAAAGTTTATTCACAAGAAATGAGTGACTTGAAACAGAAAAGCATTTTTGATTAACACTCTGCCTTGACTTCCATCTCAATGACACTTTAATGAACACTTTCTAAGTAGCTCTACTTGTAAATGAACGTGGGAGAATATAGAAGAAAGATAATGGGAGGGGAAAAAAATAATCCATCAGTCATTTTATTTCTTAGATGCCTCTGAGAAAATAAATAATAATTCATCAGAGGAAAAGTGATCCACCAAAGATTTGACTGTTAAAAGATATCTGGAAGAGAATAATAAGTAGAATGGAAGAGTCTGAATTACAATAGAGGGCTATGAAAAAAGGTACAGTGTGATCTGGAAGCCAATTAGGTGACTTTGTAGCTCTTCAGAGATGAAGGCAGTGTGTTCACATCTGTCCTGAGTACTTCAGCAACAGAGAGCTAACAATAAACTGTCAGAAAAAAAAATTATGGAAGAGCAGTAAATGTGATTGTAGGACTGGCTGGTGCCATGAAAAGTGAGATTTCTACCCTGGTAACTGACAGCATGAAAATACCTTCTTTAATAATAAGTTTAATGTGATTCATAGGTCTTTGTTTCTATTTTTATTGCCAGATTCAACAAAATTCAGAAACATTCAAGTAGAACTATAGTAAGACCTATGAGGGCCCATTAAAAGGGGAGTGTGGAGTGAAGGCAATATAAACAAGAAAACCATTCATTCACCTAGCATGGCATGACTTTCAGTGAGAACATGCCAAATCTAAATAAATTAGGCTATATAATTCTGCTTGGCAGCATAAGGAGCAAAATAATCATGTAGTGCTTCTGAGATTCCAAGAGCTACCCAGAGGATGCAAAAAAATCTAACACCATCAGGCAGCAATGGGAATACAAATTTAATACACTTTTTCTTTCTTCCTACCATAAATCAGTACAAAAAGTTAACAAAACTCTTTCCAGTGTCTTGTAACCAACCTTTTAGCCCAAGGAAAAGCAAGATGAAGTTTCCCCCAATGGCAGTCACGTGCCATTGCTGGCAAGATTCATGTACTACTTTTGCTATGGTAGGTATTACCACAGCTTAAGAATCCCTAGGTTAGGAGAAAAAGCATTTAGTACTGCACAGTACAGTTCTAGAGACTGCAACCAGCAGAGAAACTGCAGAGCATCTGGAGTATAAGAGATGAAAATTTCACCCACCAAGTGTTAGCAGCAAGTAGACTTTATTTTTAATCTTCTTATGACAACTGTTATTCTATAAAAGCCAAATTTAAGAAAATGATGCTCAGACGAAGATTTCAGCATCACAATCTCAAACATACCAATTCCAAAGATTAGAAATTTTGGCAGGGTTGCTGTTGACTAAACCCAAGCCATTTCTTCAGAGAGAGGGCCATAAATAATAAAGGAGGTAAGTTCTCAGAGCAGAAGGTATGTTGAAGTGACCCATGTTATATCATCCACCCACCTATCTGCACAATGCAGATAGGTACCACCCCTGTGGTGATGGCAGCAATACCACAACAAAGCAGCCCATCTCTCCAGCTGCAGGAAAACAGGCACTGTCCTGCAGGTTACCTTGCACAGGCAGACAGACCCCCACACCGTACAAACCACCAAGGTGGCCCACTGCTATTCCAAATTTCACTGACGTGCAGATAAGCCATAGCATATGCCTGCAACCACAGCAAGTGCCGAAAACCAGAGTGCCCCAACTGGGAGATCCAGCCTGTGGCAGAAGTTCCGTTGCTATGATCTCCAATGAGCAACACTGGAGCTGGCACCCCACCACAACCTTATCACTGCAGAAAGAAACTGCAAGGCTGGCTCTGCCCAGGGCTTCATGCATCCTCTAAAACCATGAGGTTGACACTGCACAAAAGGGCCTTGTCCACAGTGGGAAAACTACATCCCTTCCAGCAGCAGTATCAACTGTACCCGACAAATGCAAATAATATCAGTGCCAAACACAAGCTACAAATTGACATAATTGACGCTGGAGCAACTATTTTTTTAACTTTAAATATACTCAGAAACTGTATGAAAGGAGCTTTCCACTAGTCTTTGAGAGTAACTTCAGAGCATTTCCCAGAAGAGTTGAAATATGTATTTGGCCCTAAATCTTACCGGAGGTACCTTTTTCATTTGCACAGCGTGGTACGTGCACACACGAAGGGAAAATAGAGGACAGATGGCTAAATCTATGCATATTTACTAAGGTACGAATACCACATCAAAATCATAAGCGCTAGGCCAAGTCACATGTTTAAAATTAATTACACTTCCGCTACTACCTACAAGTCCACACTGCTTTAAAAATCTACAAGTCTGAACAAGACACGTCAGTGTGACACGATCACTTAAGTATATTAATCCCACATGGATATCCTCTGCAGCTGAATTAAAGGCACACAAGTTATTCCTTGCTACTGTTCAAATACATATTCAGCCACATTACTGCTTGTTTCCCCCCCCAGCAGAAATGTAAATATGCTGAAAAGAAACAGAAAACAAAACATCTGGAAACAGAAGCCTATAGGCAACGTTCTCACAGTTCAAAAAACATGTGCGCATATTCTGTGTATGTGCAGACAAATACATATGTACGTTCAAGGAATAAATACATAGCGCTTCCACGCAAAACCAGGAGTAAGAAAAACAGCTCATTTCGGACAGTTTCTCCCCCTCTGTCACACTCACCTTCACGGGTGTCCCCCCCCCGAACCTGCCCAGCGCTATTCCCCGCTGGCCGCAGCGAGCTCCCGGCGCAGGGATGAAGCGGGCGGGCATGGAGCGAGGAGGGAGGATTTGGAGGAAGCCGCTGGGGCGGCCACGGCCTCACGAGGCCCTTTCCCTTTCCCTTCCAGAAGTAACACAAAGTTATGACTCTCGCTCGCCGCTCTCCCCGCTCGCACGCCGTGCCAAATGCTGAGTTAACAAAACCATAAATCACCGCTGAACCAGACGCGACGGCCCGGCAGCAGCGCCCGCCGCCTCCCGCCCCGTCCCACGCCGCGGAGGCTTCCCCGGGGAAGCGAAGGGGAGGCGAGCGGAGCGGGCAGCGGGCACCCGAACCGGCGCGGGGCTCGGAGCGCCTTCCCGCGCCCTTGGCGGCGGCAGCGGGAGGGACGGCGGGTCCAGGTGCGGCGGGACGGTCAGCGGCGGCGGCTCCCCGCGCAGGGAGGCGCCGTGGGCCGCCGCGGCCGCCAGGCTGCCCCGGAGCCGGCGGCACCGCTGCCACGGCTCCTCCGCGGGGCGCCGGGCAAGCCGAACTCCCGCCGCGCACCCGCCGCGTCCCCCGCGCGGCCCGGCCCCGCGGCGAGAGGACACGGGCTAACCTCGCACTGTGGCCCCGCAGCCGCCCCGGAGCGGGGCCGGGCCGGCGGCGGCGCGGGCGGCTGCCTTACCTCGGAGCGGAGCGCGGAGCGGGGGTACACCCGCGTCTCCCAGCCGGGCGGAGGCGGCTCAGCGCAGCAGCGGCTTGTCACCTCTCCCGCCGCGACCGCGACGGCGGCGGCTCCTCGCGTAGGGGCGGTCCGGCCCCTCCCTGCCGGGGCCGAGCGCCGCTCGCACCGCCCCGGGGCCGGGCGCCGCAGCCCGCGCCGTTCGGCCGCCGCCGGGGCCGGGGAAGGGGCAGCGGCAGCGCGGGGCCGGGGCTCCGGCGAGGGTGTGGGCCGGCCCGCGGTGTTTTGCCTCGAGCCCGGCCCCCGGAACGGGCCCGAACGCTTCCTCCGCAAAACAACGGGGGCAGCGGCGGGCGGGCGGTGCTGCAGAGCGGCCAAAAATCCTGGGTTTGCGTCGTGTTGTTCGGCTTCCTTTTGACTGCTGGAGCTATGGCGTGTCCCCGGTTACCGTGGATGATTTTCTGGAGGAAACAAACGCGTGGCTTGGCTGCCAGGGCTTGTTCTTCCCCATTTTCACCCGAATTCGTGAGCAGTTTCTTTTCCCGTGAAGTGTCGTTCACAGGCCAAATGGGCACTCTTCCTCTCGCCCGCAGCAGCCAGCGCAGGCCCCGGTACCCTTCTGCCCCCGTTCTCCCACAGGCCGCTGTCCCTGGAACAAGGGTTGGCACCTTTCCCTAAAAAAACGTGGACTATTCCCCATCCAGAAAGAAGGGCAGCTACAACGACTGCCGGTTTGCCTCCAGCCCATCGAACTGTGCTTGTGCTCTTGTGGCAGGTGAAGCTGAAGGTGCGGTTCAGCGGAGCTGTGGGAGCACTGCCCGCTCCGGCCGGCCGTCCCCCCCGGATCCCAGCGAAGCCCTCCTCTGTGTGCCGGCAGGGCTGAAGCCTCGTCTGGCAAACGCCACAATTCATTTCCAGGCAGCTCGGGTCCCTGAACAGGCTCTCCAGAAAGCCAGGCAACATCTCGGGGTGAAGCCACAGCTGCCCCATGCTGGATGGATTTTAACCGCTACAGCGTCCCAGTGTAAGGGTGGTGGAGCAGGAAATAAATCAGAAAGCAGCTGCGCTTCAATTTCAACTAAATTCCTTTAGACTGTCCCTGAGGTCCTTCACAAGGATCAGTAACTGAACTGCTACTGAAAAATGTGTTACATTTTGAGAAGGAAAGTGACCCTTTCAACTTAGCCTCATCCTTTTGGTGTTAGAGGCTGAAAAAAAAAAGAGACAAAAAGAAAAATCCTTTTTTTTTTAAATTATTTACGTAATGAACAGAGTGACAAATTAATATTTTAAGGCTAATTGGAAACCAATTCTAACCAGTCTGTTCAAGGTGACCCCATGGTTAAATGTATTTGAGTATACCCAATGAAACAAATTATGGTAATATTGTTCTACTTTGAAAGAGAAATAGAATAAATGGAGTAAACAGAAAGCCAAGCTAGAGCCTAGCTGAGGATGTCACCAGGTACAGTAAGCAGCCTCACCCAGTTTGTAGGAGGAGACAATGGCTTTGAAAAGGGTGGAAAATAAAATTTAAAAATCTGCTGCTGCTCCAGCATAACCCAGTGCTGGTTATGGTAGCCCCTAGGTGACCAGAAGTAACAACAGCAACATCTGTATCTATTCCTTCCCTCTTTTTGTACGATTTTGATCTTGGTGAACGGCAGTTTTGGGAAGGAAAATAAATGAGATTGTAACATTTTTTCCCTCCCCTGGAACATTGTTTTTAATCTTCATTAAATGAGAAAAAGCAGAACTGAAGAAGTTGTTAAATATGCAAAAAGCCTCAACAGGATGTTCCATCAATAAGAGTTTAGTGCACAGCTGATACCATAAAACGCAGGGTCTCTTGAGCCTTCCTATTAAGCAGCTACTCCCAGAAGCAGGATTATTTCAGGCCAAATCTAACATGGGTTTTTACCCTACTTTTTAAAAAAAACCACCCATGAGGTGCCTATTCTCTTCAGGCAACTCGATGTGCCCATCGACTGGCTTTGTGCAAGCCCCTCTTTCTGAAAATTAACCTGATTAATTTTTGTCTTCCTCTTTTGACTGTGGAGGATGAGTGATGTTATTTATGTTACATTTATGCTATTTATGACAATCTTTTACATAAACAACTGGAGCTATAATGAGTTATATTTTCCCTTCAGACTTTGCTTTTTGATTCAAATTGCCACATTTTCTCAATCTTGTATCATTCTTGTTGCTCTCCTCCAGTCATTTGAATGTAGCATCCACAATAAGACACTGTAGACCGGCCAAGCCTCAGCAGTTATGAAGAAAGTAGAATGATAATTGGTGACGTACAATTAGAATTTTTGCCAGTAAATCCCTCAATGTGACTTGCTTTTGTTGCAATGGCAATTTCATGCTGACTCATAGAGTAGTGGGTCAGTGCCAAAAGCACCCTTTCTTTGCCAACTTTTCACGCACATGTATGAATTTCATGTCTTCCTAAGTGCCTAGCCAGCATTTGCCCCCATCTTGTTCATTTTGCATACCAAATTGAGAGCATTTTTTAGTAGAAATAGTTTATCAATGTACATTCTGAAGTGGCTTATTGATCTTGCAGCATGGATCATTAATTTTGCATTTTTCTTTAAAAAATTATTTCTCAATCAGTTTAATGAGGCTTAGTCAATATTATCCTACTTGGAAAGTTGCAGCCTAGAAAACTGATGAGAAGGCAAGACAAAGTAAAATACCATTAACTCTTTAATATTTGCAGGGATTTTTTTTTTTTTCTTATCTATATTATTAATTTTTACTACAAATCTACTACCAGGACTAAGGGGGGGGGGGGGGGGGGGTGTTACCGTTTAAACAAGATGTATGAATAGAACTCTTCATATTTTATAAAATTTTATTCAGAAACTATGCTGAATTTTGCTGAAACTTGACTGCTTATCTGTCAAATCTTTTAGCAGAACATGGGATCCGTGTTTCTAGTCTCCGCTCTCGCCTTCCCTGTTGCACCAGCTGTACCTCTGGGGCTTGCCCTGAAGCTGCCCACTAGCCATGGAAGCCAGGAGAGCCCTACGAGCTTGCCCACAAAAGGGGCCAGCACGCGTCCATATTCCACCGGCAGCCATCCCCCGCCCAGTGGTGCCCTCATGTGTCTCCACACGTGAATTTCAAACGCTGGGATTCCAGGAATTCGTTCGACTTAGGTGTCTCTGGAAACGCGGCATACGCAATCCCTATGCGGTGCAGTGCCTTTCTCTCTAGCCTAGAATCGCTTTGGGGATTTTCTACAAGGGAAGGATGTATGGAGTGAAATAACTTGAGCCCACACCGGCATAATCTGTGGTTTTATTTGCTTTTATATAAAAATGGCTACCAAGAAAATCCAACAGTCTTTTTCAGACCACGGCAAACTCCTAAATTCAGATATGAATTCTCTTTGCCCCTTTATTTTCAAGGCTACCAGTAAAAAGAAACTTAACAAATTACCCTTTTTTTGTATCTATATATTCATGTACTGTGGGAAGGGAAAGTTGGCATGGTTTCACTGACATTATGCCTGTCTCCACAAGTTAAGATTAATTTGCTGTTTCAAAGGCCATCAAGCCAGTTCAAGCCTATGTCTTTTTTTAAAGAATAGAAAAATTCAGCTGAGTATCAAGTTTTCCTGTGTATAGGCACCTATATATATGCATACTGTGGGCATTAGGATTCATAGCTAGGGCCATAACTCATTCTTTTCCCTATATTTTTTTTAATAGTAAGGAGAAAACATGAACTCATGCAAGTTAATTGCACAAATATTTTATTATTAAATGATGAAGCAGAAGATTTCCATAAACAATTCACCCAGAATTTGTGCAATGCCATCATCCGACAAAACAAAGTCTGCAAGCTGATGCTTCTGCACAAGTTTTGCAATGTCTTTTTTTCATGTATGCAACATTAAATTTGTTCATACGACAATTGCAGCATCTGCCCCATCTGTTCAGGATGCTCTTGGGAAATAACACTTCAAATACATTCACGATACATTTATTAGGAAGTTTTGCAGTCTTTCATTATTTCAGTACTGAAGGCCATATTGAATCAATAGATTACAGATATACCATGTGCCATGTGCTATTAAATTTTCTCAAGGCACAGCCACAGACAGCCAGCCCAGGGACATTGTTCTCATCTTCAGCAAACACAGCAGAAGCTGTCTTATCCCACAGCAGACTGAGCTTGGCATGCTATGCTCAAAGAAATGGAGAAGCTGAAGTTGACCAAAGGCCTGTTAGGGGCTGGCTTCTTCTTTACTCTGTAGTGGAGCCATACTGCCAGATGGTCCTAGGAGAAAACCATTGCCCCGTGCTTCAAAGGAAGACAGAATACCCCTGACTTGGAAGCAAATTATTCTCATTTATAGATTCATTGAATTCTTTGGCACTTCATTCACTGTGTGAAAAAGCTGTAAAGACAAGCATCTGAGAAGAAATTTTCTCCATATAATTGCAGAAAATATGTGCTTCCCACCAATATTCCAGCTAATTTCTAGTGTGTCAGACTAACCCTCTACCCACAAAGTACAATTGGGCTATTGTGCACCAGAAAGAAGTGTTTCCATACTGACAGGCAACCAGCTGAAGCTCAGACATACAAGATTTTAATACTTTCATTGTCTTAATGAAGCGCTGTAAATGTAATGAACATGGTCAGGGCAATACAGTGCTCATGTCCTCCAGCAGGACTGCAGAGGGACATCTCCATACTACCTACACAGGACTCTTCTCTGACCCTGACCCTTCTCACTCAACCCTGTAGTCAAGTGACACTTTGTGTTGTTTGCACGTGGCTAAACTTTCTTCTACACCCCTTAAAGCTGGCCACAGTTGTTCTGCCTAGTGTGCACAGTTGTTCCCTGATCTTGGAACATGGTGGTGTGAGTTTGCATGCTCAGTATTGTCTGAAAGTGTGTCATGCAATGATACCATGGGGTAGGTAGTCATTAAACTGTACGGACCAAAGCAAACTGCCAGTGCTGAACCTGTACTCTTGTCCTGTGCAGTTTACTTCTGTATACATAACATCGTGAAGTTTTCTGTTTCCACATTTCCTATTCTATACATACAGCTAATGTTGCCTAATCCCATGTGTAATTCATTGTATTTAGCCTTTTTAATTTGACTTTTTTTTTGTTGGATTGTGGCTCTCAATGAGATGATTCACACTCACTGGCAAAAGCAGTAATACTCTGCAGTATTTACTACCATCTGCAAGCTTTGCCATAATATTTTATGTTGTCTAGATCATTGATAAAAGTATTAAGCACAAAGATAAGTTTTGAGGGGGAAAAATCTTTACAATAACTTTTCTTTATGTCTTTTCATTAATAATAACATCTGGAGATCAAACAGTGAGTCAATTTTTAATCCATGTAATGTTAATTTTGTATAATGGAAGTTCTTATAAATCAAAGTGTTATTGCTGTATTGACTGGGAAGCTTTGAAGGAATCAATGGCTGTCATGTGAACACTGTTGTCTGTAGCACTTGGAATCACAGCTTTCAAAATGAAGGAGGAAACACAGACACAATCTCCTCAGCAAAAGAATTATAGTAACTGCTTTCTTGGATGCTGTGTTGACAGATCTTGATAGTATCTTGACCTCTGAGTTTTGCTAATAAGATCCAAAATTAGCAATCTCTGCTATGGTTAAGAATAATACCATTATTTATTCAACAAGTCCTTTCAAGATTTTCAAAACCGATGCAATGTTGACAACACTCTTCTGAAATTACCAACGACCTAGGAAAATGCCTTACCAGCAGCTGACGGCAGGTTCTTGTCTAACTCTCTTACGACTGAAGTTTGATTTCAGCAGAACCTGGCCTGCTAGCTTTCTTGCAGGTGATTTTTTTCTCTTCCTCTCTTTCACATGGATACATAATCCCTTTGTTCCAAATACCAGAAAGTTTTTGTACTGTTTACCTATTGTATTCCATATGTACTTGAGGTAAGATTCTTCCTTGCTTCTCTTCCTAATATTTATGTAAAGTGCCCTTTTACTGCATTTAATCCAGTTGCCTGCCACTACTCCAGCAAGTAACTTTTTCTTTTCTTGCTACTTTTAATCCCTATCATTAATTACTTTGTTTCCCCACCTGAGTCTTTACAAATTGATTTTCTATTTTCTCATTTCCTCATTTAATTTTTTTAACCAGGGTGGCTTTCTGCCCAGTAAAAGCTTTACATGCTAATGAAATCTTGTCGATCTACATATCCAAGTGACTATATCTGAACGATTGTCAGTTTCTCTTAACACTTTCTACTTCAGTGTTCTCTGTCCTTTATGCTGACAATTAGACTAAGCTTTGAGTAATTAGCTCTTTTAGAGTTTCACAGATGAATATTGGTGTTACCATTGCCTATTTAGGCAAATAGAGTGTAATCAGATTCTAATGAAAAATACATAAACAACAGGGTAATTTTTAGAGTGACAATTAACTATTCTTTGTCAAGAGAAAGTCTTATAATGAGTCATCCACTTTGGGAGGAGGCATACTGCATTAAGAAGCTTTAAAAAGAAAAGAATCCTTCTCCTTGAAGTTTATCACCCCTTTTTTTTGTTTGTGGTTTTTTTTTCCTCCCCCCACCCCCTCTTCCTAACTACCCAGCAAACATTCCCCAGTTAGAGTTAAGCAATTGTATTTATTTTCCATCTCGATGCTTTGTATGTAGATCATATCCTTTAGCATAAAACATATTGTCATTTGCTAAGATCCAAATATTTTAACAACTCATATATAGGAGAATGTATTTCAGGTGTGCTTTACCCTATAGCATTTTGAGGCCAGTAGAGACAACAGCAATAATCAAACCAGGTGTGCATTAAAATAGGACTTACACCCAGGCCACATTCACCTAAATTTAGAGCATCGATAAACCAGAGTCCTATTGCCATGACATTATATAAAACAGGGCAGAAGTTAGTGCTGCAGGTTCGCTGCTGAAGAAGTTGTATTTTTAAAATAACAGTTTTTATGCAAAACTTCATTGTGTATCTGTTCCACCACATGCCTTTTCAAAATACCATTTTTGTACTTAAATGTAACCAAACCACTTAACTCTTTCAAATGACAGCTCACATATTTTTAAATATTGTTAGTCCTTGCCAGAGAAGTTTTCTTAGACCCATTAGAAAGGTTGCTAAAGTTCATACTTTACAGTTTCACCTACATCTATTTAATAATTTACAGGGTGGGAATTGCAACACTGAATTCTGTTTCAACAAAGCACTTAACTTTAAGGATTTGTTTAAGTTTATCGCTATTTCTCAGACCACTTAAGTATGTCTTGAAGTTCCAGTGGAGCCTTGGTATGTTTAAATGATTTGCTGAATAGAGATGAATTTATGAACACACGTTCGTTTTCTGGGTTTTTTTTGAAGGTTTGGATTTTTTTCTGGAGTAAAAATTTATTCTGCAATTTAGCATACATTTGCAGCATTTCTCCTATTAAATGTCTAAGAATGATAGCTGTTTAAAAACTTTGATTTTAAAATTATCCAGGAAAAATATGCAAATATTCTTATAGTTTATCATTTGAACTAGAGAATGAATCCAGATATCCAGTGCCTTATAAATTATAGCAATTTTTAAAAATGTACAAATGTCTCTTATAAGGATATGCTCAATGTATACGTAACAGATTGCTAGAGCACCTGGGACAACTTCAAAGGAGTTATGTCAGAATTTTATACCTATACAGTACTTCCGCAAATGAATAAAATTTAAGTAATTAATTTCCTTCTACATGCAATGCATTGACAAGCATAAGTGCCCTGCTATCTACCTGAGCCTCAGTTATGGTGTGAAAAAACAGGTGAGAGTTTCTGGAAGCAAGAAGGTACAAAACCAACATAATCATAGAATCATTTAGGTTTCAAAGAGACCTTTAAGATCCTTAAATCCACCTGTTAACCCCACACTTCTAAGTCTACCAATAAACCATGTACCTAAGCATCACATCTACAGTCTTTTAAGTACCATCAGGGATGGTGACTCAAACATTCCCATGGGCAGCCAGTTCCACTTCTTGACAACCCTTTCCATGAAGAGATTTTTCTCAATATCCAATCTAGACCTCCTCTGGCATGCCTTGAGGTCATTGAATTTGTCCTGTTGCTGGTTGCCTGGGAGAGTGATCACAACATGTCTACTCCCTCCCTTTAGGTGGTTGCAGAGAGTGATAAGGTCTCCCCTGGGCCTCCTTTTCCCCAGCTTCCTCAGCTGCTCCTCACAGGACTTGTGTTCCAGACCCTTCACCCACTTCACTGCCCTTCTCTGGACACACCCCAGTACCTCAATGTCTTTTTGTAGTGAGGGGCCCAGAACTGAACACAGAATTGGAGGTGCTCACCAGTGCTGAGTACAGGGGGACAGCCACGGCACCTGTCCAAGCCATGTGCAGCTGGTTTTTTCCAGGAGAATGGCGTGTGTCAAAGGTTTTACCTGAGTACGGGCAAACAACACCCTCAGCCTTTCCCTTATGCACTAGATGGATCACCTTGTCACAGGATGAGATCAGGTTGGTCAAGGAGGACCTACGCTTCATGAACCAATGCTGGCTGGGCCTGATCCCTCGGCTGCCCCGCATGTGCTGCATGTAGCACAGGGTACTCAGGATGATCTGCTCCATGACCTTCCCCAATATCCAGGTCGTATTGACAGGGCTGTAGATCCTCCTTCCGACCTTTCTTGCAGCTGGGTGTCACACTGGGTAGCCTGCAGTCAACCGGAACCTCCCCAGTGAGCCTGGACTGATGATACAGGAAGGGACGTGATGCAGTGAGCACTTCTGCCAATTCCCTCAGTATCCTGGGATGCATCCCATTGTGGCCCATAAACTTGTGTGTCTCTAAATGGTATAGCATGTCACTGATCATTTCCCCTTGGCTTATGAGGGTTTCATTCTGCTCCTTCTCTTCCAGCTCAGAGAGCTGGGTGCCCAGAGAACAACTGGTCTTACTACTAAAGACTGAGGCAAAAAAATCATTAAGTACCTCAGGCTTTTCCTCATCCTTAGTCACTATGTTTCCCTTCACATCCAATAAAGAATGGAGATTCTCTGTAACCCTCCTTTTGTTGCTAATCCATTTATAGAAACATTTTTTATTATCTTTTGTGGCAGTAACCAGATTAGGTTCTAGTTGGGCTCTAGGTCTTCTAATTTTCTGCCCTGCATAACCTCATGACCTGACTTAATGAAGTAAGTAATGTAAATTCTGACATGAAAAATGACTGTTGAAAACAAGAGGCAGCTAACCCATTTAAATGTTTTAATCCATTAAAATAAAATAAAATAAAGCAGAAGTTTCCTAACTGCAATGAAGCAGACTCACAGCCAGGTGATTCTGAGTGCCCCTGTTCCAATTACCATCTGAACTGGGTATTAGAAATCTATCTGCAATCACAGAGAAAAGGCTCCTAACGACCAGTTAGGAACTGCAGATGAGACAATCACATGGGGTGACCCTGGCAGAACATGGAACTGGAACTAAACAACTATTTGAGCAATACCAGAAGAGTTTTAATTTCCAAATCAATAGAGCAATACAAAATGAAGCAGCAGATGGGAAAGTGAAACATGCTTTCACATCTACATAATTCACCACTAATGTACAATTCATATAAATGCTTTCACGTGAATGAATTCAACACTGCACTATGAAGAGGCAGCGCATCTGTGAGTTAACTTATAGAGTATCTGTCAGTAAACAGGGAAATCTTGTACCTAATTTCACATCTTGTTCAGATGCTACATATGGAATAAAAATCTGATTTGGCAACTTCTAATTGTGATTTGGCTAGTCTGGACCAAATTTACAGCACGTAGGGTACAAACAATTTCTTAAGTATCTTGAATGCATGCCTTGACACTTAATTGTCCTTCTCTACTTTGTTTTACAAATCTGAGGAGCATTTTATCTTTGGCTCTTCTCTCATATGTTTTGTTGAGTTTCCTTTTTTTTTTTTTTTTTTTTTTTTTTTTTTTTTTTTTAACCACCATAATGCAAAGAAACCTAACAGTGGAAGTCCTTTACTTACCTAGGTTAGAATCTTTTTTATGTTAAAAATTTTAAAAGACCCTTATTGGGAAAACAAACAAGCAAAACCCCCAAAAAACTAACTTCAAAAAATGCAAGTGTGAAGTTTGTTTCTCCTGGAAGCATTATGGAAACATGATTCTTCACTATGGCAAGTTCAGTTGTGGTTTGTGATGCTAGGCTATATTATCTTACATACTATATAAATATACACTATAAATTAATTTGACTTAATCCTACAAATAAATCACTCATCTTTAAAGAAATGTCTGTTTTGTAGAGCAACATATTGTAAGGGAGCTAGGTAGGGTTAAAATTATATAAGAATATTTCTGTAAATTCTCATTGCATTTAAAACTGGATTGCAAATCCAGCTGCAGCTAAAAATTGCAACCATGTGAATTCCTAGGTAATAACACTCATCAGAATTTAGTCCTTTTATTGTGTTGTTTTATCTACCATTAGTAAATGTCCCATTGCTGTGGCACTTGAGTTCTCCACAAAGCAAATTCAATCCGCTGGAATGATAGTAGAAAGTAAGAGTGGCACCACTGGAAAAAAGTCGGGCAAAATGGACATGAAATCACTGGATAATAAAAGAATGCACTGTGTATAAATTGAAGGGGTTGTTACAGAACTATTTCTGTTACCAACATTTCTAATAAATTTGGAAACTGAGGATTATATGGAATTACTAACTTGGTAGAAATCTGAGTTCTGGGTTTCATTTTCTCATTGCCAAAAACAAGAGCTGCAAGACTGATACTTTTTCACTCCCAAGGGAAACTACCACAGTCTTTTTATATTCTCAATCTTCTTGTTGTATGTTCAATATTTCACAGCACTTTGCTTCCTCGAAGTGCAAAGCAAGTGCTATGAATTCAATATAATGTCAGACTAAAGTTTGGTAGAATAAGGATTATATTCATTTATGAGAATGCTATCAAGTCAGACATTAAAGTACTTTCTCTTGTTTGTGTTATTGTTTAGAACTATGTGAGTTCTCTTCTAGGGCTTCTATGCCCACCTACATGTTGTTGTGTATTTTAATAGACTAACAACAATCCTATAACATCTGATTTCTTCTACACTTTCCCTGCCTGAACCATCATAGAGTTAGTACACACTTCCTAGCAGTACTGCAATACAAACAAAGACTTGTGTCTTAATAACCTGCACATAAGTTTCTTCTTTGTATTGAATATATATTCATATATATATATGAATATATATATGCCTGTCACACCATCCTTTTTCTTCCCTGTCTATTGATATGGATGCATATGTCTATACTAAAGGATTTTCCTACTTGTTCCCATTGAGCCTGCAATAAATACAGCAAATACTAGTGGTGAATATTACTGGTTTACTGTCTTAGGTATAGGTTTCCTGAGATGGTGCCTCACAGGTCAGGAAGAAATGGCAGCAATGGCATATTTCCCTTGAGGACAACACATAAAAGCTGCCTGGATCATGGCCAAACAGCCCTGGCACACACACCACAGGTATATATTCTCAGTGCATCAGGCTGCCTGGACTCAAGAGAAGTCTAAGAAGAGGGAAGACTTTCTTTCTAAGCCTTGCAAAGAAGCTAACAAACAATATACTAAGCCAGAGCCAGAAAGCACAGATACAATGATGGATTTGAGAAAACACGTATTCTCCAGGGGAAAGATGAATGTGAGTGACAGAGGCTCTGGAAAGAAAAGAGTTTTGTCCAGATTTCCATATGTGCTGGGCTGTCCTAAGGATATATACTGGATTTCTCCTTTTCCTGTATCTGAAGAAGGCCACCCCTGTAGTTAGACGAGACAAAAATGTGTATAGGTTGTTTGCTAAAAAAACCCAATTTTTAAGCATAATTTTACTCAATTTGCTAATAATTTTCAGCTTGCTTTCAGAAAGCATTTTTCTCATTCCTATCATGATTACCGTGACAATGAGAGTTTGCCTGATTGCAGTCAAAGGGACTCAAAAGTATCTACTTTCTACATGACAAAAAAGTTTATCTTTGTGCTTCTTTAGGAATTTCTTGGCCTGCTATATTTTTCATTCCAGCACTCAAGATCAGAATTTTATGTCCCTGGTGTTCTATAAGCAGCCTGTACAAGATCATCAGTGCCATTTCATCCACGTGTTTAAGTCCCCACCTTAGATATTTTCCCTGGTAATATTTTTAATAATATTGAAAGCAGCACCCATATAGCTGTGTGTTCCCACTCTTGCAGGTAATGCAAAAGACCCTTACATACAGTTTGCAGCTGTGTACTAGCACTGTAATGCTTCCAGGGGATCCTTTAACATTTGGTACATACACTCATAGAGAGTCCGATTCATATTTTCAGTCCTTTAGGATGATGGTTTTTTTGACAAACAGAGAAGTGGATATCTACAACCATTTCAGGTTCCCAAAGAGATATGTAAATGAAGCCTGTTGTACAAGTTCTCATTTCTCATCAGATAGATCCAGAAAAAGACCAACAGAGAAAAGATTTGGACACATCACTGTACTATTACAGCTGGAATTCCTTACAAGAAGAATGGTGATACCAGTCTTCTTCAAATTGTCTTCTGAAGCATGTGAAATGGCAATGAGCAGTGACTGATATTACACTTGCATTATTTACAACCCTTTAAAAGGCAGATTTAAATTATTCTTTTAGTTACTATGGTAATCAAGGAGACCTTTGCAGCCTCCAGCTTTCTGAGTAAGGAATGAACTGTTGCTTCAAAACACTTTCAATATTGCTACAGGAGATTATTTATGATGCTCTTTTTTTTTCTTTTTTTTTCTTTTTTTTTTTAATCTTATTTGTTTGGTTGGTAACACATTAGATTTCTGTCATCTGGAGTGGTGACTTCAACATAATAATTCTGCCACCAGGCCTTTAGACAACATGGATTAAAGATTTTTATCTTCATATATTAGGATATAAACCTAGAATTACCTCACATCAGATTATAAAAGTACTCCTGATTAATAAAATATGAGGCAAAAAATTGGATTTTATTTTATTGTAATGTTACATAGACTTTTTTCCCCCCTTTTCCTATTTTTAAAGTCTTCATTGGAGGATTTGCAAGGGAGGTAAGATCTAAGTTACACTTAGAGTAAGCTTTTGATTTTGGAACTTACGAAAAAATGTTTGCAACTACTACCCTTGAACTTCACTGGATAGTACTAAAAATTGGTAAACTGCTTTAAATTATTATTCTATTATTCAATTTTCATGCAACCTGTGTGCAAACAAATAACTAATTTGTTTGAAAAAAGGAATGGCATAGCTGTGAAAGGTGAGAGACTAGGAGAGCCGTGAGACCTTAACTCAGAGAGAAAGCGCGATGGCGAGTATTTCAGTACTGCAGGTTTGCGTGTCCTCACCATTCTGCCCACACGTCAAATGAAAGCATCAGCAGGATAAGAAGGCATTTCCAGTCTCTGTGCTCCTCCACCTGCTTACTCTTCAGATACCTGGGTTACTTGTTAGGTGTGGTGAAAGTGGGTTGGAGTTTTGTGATACACGTGTCAGTCTTCAGGGAAAGCAGCCTGACATCACCTGTATCAGGGAATGGTAATCCCAGTGATAACAGATTTCAGATATTACTGACTTGGATTTGATTTGAATCACAGATAAAAAGATTATCTGGGAACTTGTTTTCTAGTTTATTCTTTCTTGTTTCAGTGTCAGCGGATATAATTTGCATTCCTTTCATTCTAAGCATAACCCTCAGTGTTGATCAGAAATTACGGTTTCAATTAAAACATATATTTTTTAATCTTCTGCTGTTGAATTTTCCCCAAGTTTGTAAAGGTAGAGGCTGCTAAGTATTCAAGAAGCTTGAGTAGGTTTTGCATTCAAATAACTTTCTTTGTCCAAACTCCTCTATACACTTGGAAAAATTCACAAAAATATAACATTACTTTTAAGTTTGTGTGAACAATCATGTTGCAGTGGAAGCCACAATTTCAGGACTTCTGATAGCTTGAGTTGCTTCCCTGGATTTTAAATCCATTACTAATGCAGCATCACAAGGTTAAGTAAAATTCACATTGATACAACTCACGTTACTTCACAGAGAAAGACATTGAAATAAGAATTTGGATTTTTCCACTTCATTATGGCCCATTCTGCAATTTCAAATTACTTTAACATGCTCTTTCAAGGGAAAGCATGTGGCATGACACCGGATTTTGAGTTGTACATAAATTGTACACATCTTGTTGCTCTGAAGGAAATGTTGAACAAGTGAGCAAATATAATTAGAAAAATAATTAGGCTGTGTCTACGCTGAGATTTTGGCTTGAACCCCTAAAGCAGTTTTGAATCAAATTCCGCAGTCGGACATATTTGCTGCACATTGTTGCGTAAAAGGAATGGGGCTTGTATATACAAACTGTATTTCCTTCAGAGAAGCTAAATCTCAAGCCCCACACCAGGTGCTCCCCAAATGTGCTCCATCCCCATGCAGGGGTCCAAACCACAGTGCCCAAACCTAACATCAGTCAGTTTCTAACCACGTGTGTGCCAGACACGTTTGGTGCAGAGCACCCCATTAGACCTACTCGGAGTCAGGACTTCAGACCACGTTTATTGAGGATGCGGGAGGCTCAGCACCTGACAGTAGATCTCCTGATCTGCTCCTAATGCATCATGGTGCTGGCTGACATGCACATGGTCTCTGTTCTCTCTGCACATGGAGGCCTGGTGCAGCCAGAGGAGGGGATGTCTCCGTCCGCGTGCCTTTGCAAACCGTAGTGCAACCGTGTGCTGGGACACTTGCTGTGGCTGACTGAACCACAGCTATTAAACCTTGCCCCGGGACGTGCTGATCATCGCTCCAGCACTGCTACGGGGCTCCTGTGTGCTCAGCATGCAGGCCAGCCCATGCCTGCCCACCAAAGCCTGCGTGCCCATCCTCAGGGCACTGTTCCACGTGTGCTGGATGTGATTCTGCACGGAGCTTCCTTAAGAGCAGGAAGATCACCCGAAGATGCCTCTCCCAAGCTCGAGGCCTGTTCCTTTTCCCCTCGGAGGAATGTTCTAACGATGGCATGTGAAATTATACAACGCTATCAGATTTCAGCCAAATCGGACCATAGGTCACGTACAACACAGAGATGTCTGGAAAACAGATGCTCCTTGTAGCTTTGGTTATCTAAATGTATGTGGTTGATTGCCTTTTTCATGTTAATGAACAGAAATCATGGGAAACGAGGTCCGAAGGTGTTTTGTGAACACGTTTAAAAATGCAACAGCTCTGAAACTACAGTGAATGCTTCACACAAAGATTTGTCCCCGTCAATATGCATAATGTTCTCCTTATTGTTGTTGATGTGATATTCGGAATAAGATTCTGAGGCTTATTTTTAAGCCTATTTGTGGATTATTTCCAGCAAGTCGGTTTTACAAAACAATCCTAACAAAAAGCACACGGTGTAGCTCTTTATAGCAATTTATTTCCTATTCCTCTTTTTTATAGCTACTTTATAGTCCGCCCATCTTATCACATAAAAGGAAAAACACTTTCATTACTGAGAGCTGACTTTCATATGAAATAGCATTTTTCTGCTAGGTAGAAAAATTAATCCGCCCTTATTAAAAAGAAAAACTGTTTTCATTTTACTCTTTTCTCTTCATCAGCTGAAGAAAAAATGAACAGAATTCGAACATATGTTCAGTATTTCAGCTAAAAATCTACAAATGTATTTGAAAAAAAATCAAAATTCAAACAGGCCAGAAGATAGTTTCTCTCTTGTGACACAAGTTTGAAGGACACTTGCCAGACACCCACCCACTTCCTCAGCCAGAAAATCTTTTAGTAATTAGAAATTATAGTTCAAGCACACATTTAAGTGCTAAGTACTAATGCCCAACATTAAAAGCTCAGCCATCTCTACAGCCACAATGCAAAAGATCTTTGCTTTCTCTTTTTCTGTCTTCCAGTTAGTTCAGCTGCTTGCCTGCACTCATCTTTCCCTTTCTTATCAGACATGAAGACATTGTAAGACTAATATCTATAACAGCTTGTCCAAAAAATAGCTTTTTTCCTGCAGGGTACAGAGGACTGTATGGCCAAGCACTAAAATTTGCAACTGTGAGATCTATTCCTAAAGGAGGGAGAAAGGAAGAAATTATTAATCTCCTTTAAAAGATAAATTCCGAACAAAACCTTGAAATACTTTCTAGCGTTTCACAGAGTTCCATTTTCATAAAATAGATCTTACTCCTTAAAACATCAAACAAATAAAAGGAAAACAAATCTTAAGTTTGTAACTCCTGACTTTCCCAGCCCAACACAAGTCACCTTCAGTGTGGTAGAGATCCTGCTGGTTTTCAAAGTGTCTTAAATCAGCCAAAATAGTCCCGTAGGAGTCAAGAAAAATTTATACCACCTAGTCCTAATGTGACCTTAGCTGGAGTCCAGTGGGCAGCTCTGCCTGTCCATGCTTAAGAGAGAAGGGCTGGAATTCCAGCAGTTGCAAATGATATTTGGATAATCCAAGGAAAGGAGACCTTGTTCTACAAGAGTAAACTAAAAGGCCTTGGATTGCTTAGTCTAGCAAAAGGGTGACTGTCGGGGAATGTGATTCATATCATGTGCTTGGACTTGTTCCAAGCTGTGTGGATTCTGACCAGCAGGCCAGAACACACGTGCTCGTTGGTTAACAGGAAAGCTGAACAGATCAAAGTCACGCTGGAATCTCTCCAACAGTGGCCTGCTGATGTGCTTGCCTACCTAGCAAAGCTTTTAGTTCCTTAAAACTCATGGAAACATCACCTTTCAATCCCTTTGACAAATTCAGCTGAACCGGAGCCATGGCTTCAAAAGATACTGAGTTTAGAGAGGACTGAACCAGACCGACTGACAGGCACAGACAGAATCAATAGTTTCTCAGGAAAGTAGCTATGGACACCCCATTAAAAATGTATTGTGACAGTAAGCATAACTAAAACAAGGAAACAATGGGGAGACAGAGAGGTGAGGGAAAAACAAGAGATATTTGCATACATTGAATAAGCCAGGAGAGAAAACATTTCATTTATGTCTTTGATCAGCAGGAGTAGTGTGTTACCTTTTGAGTTTCTCCATTAAACAAATGTAGACTGCAAGTAGGAACCTCTACATGAAAGATACAAGAAACAGCATTCTGCATTATTATTTCATATTACAGCAATCACAGTTTAAGGAATTGCACTGCTGGAAAAAGAAAACTCAGCAGTGTGGTTAGTGAATCTGCAACACTGCCTACAATAAGTGGCAATACATTTACATTTACAATCCATTTTAGCATTTACACACTTGTTTTATGAAGGCTGGTTCACCAAGGTACCTAAAAAGAGAAAAAGATGGGTGTCTGTGAAGACCTGTACCCCTTAACTTCCTAAAGAACCTTACTTTGGAATGGTTATTCAACAGGCATCTAAAACTGAGCTACAAGTCAGTTATCCAAGATACATGAACTGAACATGAAACATACAGTGAAGTATCTTCTCAAATCCTCTATTATTTTAATCAATAGCTTACCCACTGTAAGAAAGATTTAGTAAGAAACTGTAAAAGTAATCACTGTAAGAAAGCACATCCTTTTTACAAATACACTGTGAACAACACAATTTCCTGGTCCCCAGCATTGTAAAGTGTAGATCCCTCCCACATACATTCAGCATTTTAACATCCCACTGAGACTTTTCTATCTAGTTAAGGAGATAACTTGAAAGGCTGAATGATCAAATAGATTTAAATAGCTGCTGTCATTTGTGAGTTTATGTAAGAAAATGTTGAGGCTTTCTCCCTTACATGTCATGAGGGAATTAAACTATTTTTGCAGTCAGATTAATTTACAGGAAGCAAGGAAAAAGTTTAAGACTCTATAGAGTGCCAGACTTGAAGGACTTGTAGTCAAGAATTAAAATTTATTTGAAATACTTAAACATTTGTGTTGTGCTTATGGATTTTGATCAGCAAGAGGCATGGATGACACTTTCTGTGAGCGTCTAACATTTATTTAGCACTAGGTATCAATTGCATCAGATGTCAGCAACATACAGGAAGATTTTCTAAGGGTGATGAAGGCAATGGGAAATGGTAAAAGAAAACTTAGTGAGAGGTGGAGGGGGTCCTGTACCACCTGCAAGAGGAGGATTGCCAAGTGGTTTCTACATAAATTCTGTGGATCATGGCTTCTGAGACATATAGAGTCACAGCAAAGAACTAGAAAAAAAAGAGTGCAGGGGATCCCATGTCACTCAAGGTCAAGTACAAGGAGGATTGTTTAATCATGTCACTAAGCAGGGTGATGTATGCAACACTCCTGTCTAATCTAGCAATTTCCTGGAAAACCTGTCTAATCTAGCAATTTCTTCACAATCACTCCAGGTCAGTAATTGGAAATGATCAGGAAGACCAGCACACTGCCATAAAGCCCCACTGAACTGGACCACTGTTCAAGATCAGGTCTACCTAGCACCATAATTACAGAAAAGTTTTTTGGGTGAGCACAATGTATTTCAAAGAGAACGATCTATTTAATACTTACAGTATTCTAGCACTTCTGTGAGGCGTTAGAGACTGGGCAGCAAAGCACAGTCCGGGCAGATGGACTGAATGATTCAATATAATGAAATCCTTTCATTTCCAACATCTGTAATAATGTCTCCATTTCAGGCATTTGTGACAATGATCTTTACTTGCTGTATTTTGGATTAGTTCTCCAACTGATATCCTTTCCAAGTATTACCAGACAGAATAATAATAGCTCATCGTTGGAGATGGCAGCAGGCGTAAACAGTAGGAGACACTAATTATCACCCTTTTGGTTTACAGCAGCAGAGACCACCATTAAAAGAAAAAATCCCAAGTAAAAGATAACTCTTCACTATGAAAGCTTCTTTTCCTACCAAAAAAAAAAAAAAAAAAAAAAAAAAAAAAAAGTTGAGATTATGCCAAATTTGTTGTTTTATTTTATTTTTTTAATGATGTATAGAGGCAGTCTGGGAAAAAAAATGATCCTCCATTTGGCAGATTATATTTGGAATTATGATTTGTAACACGTGGACAAGATAAAGACTGGTGTCTAAGATGTACCTGTAGAAAGCAAGCACAGGAAGAAGGGAAGGACTTACTCAAATGAAGTGTCCACCTATATGTTGGTAGTGACAAGTCCAGAGTAAACTAGGACAAAAGGATAGATGGCACAAAGCCTAGAATACTCCTTACATCTCTGTCAAAACCTAATTTTTTAATGTAGCCATGTTATCTTTTGCTTGATGACAGTAGGCTAATATCAACTCATTTTTTGCCACAATTGCAGTTTCTTATTTTAATTATTACATTTATAAATCTGCATTTTATGCTACAAGTGTTTGGGACATTATTGCAGGGAAGACTTTCAAAAGTCTAGTAATTCGTGGTATCAAATCAATTCAAAGCAATTGAAGAAGAGTTATATTCATCATAAGCATAAGGTTCTCTATCCATGTCGTGCCTTCCAACCTTATTACTCTTTCTGTGATTAGACAATTTTTGTCAAGGTTTTAGAAAAGATTATAAAAAGATCATGTCAGCCCTGAAGTCCCCTTTAGAAAGACATGGTTTAGGGAATCTTCTCTCAAAAGGAGATGTGATTAAAGCTGAGGCTAAAAGAATATACTAGAAACATTTTAAAATGGTTGGGATAGAATTGAACTTAAATCAAGTAATGCTGCTTTACTCTGGAGATCTTTCAAGGCCAAATCTGCATCTTGAGGTAATCCTGCAATAATTCTGTTTTACCAGTTTCATCTGTTTTAGATTTTCTATTTGAAATCCTGAAATTGACCAGAGGTATTGGATATAAAGGCTGCATAGAAGCCATGTGGGAAAGAGTATGCATTAAAACCAAAATCTTTTATCCCAAAGGAGATTTGACACTGATTCTACTGATCTGTCACAGCATAAACAAATTGCTGCTATACCACATCAGCTTCTGCAAAACTGACCTGTGTGATTTATTGGCTTGTGTGTTTGTAATCTCATCCTCCAGGTTCTCAAGGCTAATGATTCTTCATCTGCCTATTGTTGGAAGCTCCTAAAAGCCTCAGCTATGTATCTGATGTTTGATATATACCGAACCAATCCAATTTGATTTTTAATGCAGTGCCCCAGCTCTGCTTTTCGACAGTATCTCATACCAATATTTGGATGAAAGCTCTTGAAATCTCCCTTCTGATGAGATTCCAGGAAGAAAAATTCCGGGGGGCAGGGGGGCACACACACAGCAAAGCCACCTGTGGCAGGGGCTTCAGCTGAAGTGTTCAGCCTGGGTATCCTCAGGCTGTTTGTTGATTACAGATGCTTCTGCATAAAGCTTGTTCTAACACAGTTTGCCATCCTTGAAAAGGACCGTAAATCACAGATTGCTTGACATTTTAAGAAAGCACTGCCACTGGAAGAAGGGGTCCCCAGTCTCCTCCACTCTCCGTGGCTCATTCCCACCTCTGCACGCGGCATCGGCTCAGGCCCTGAGCCTTCAGGCGGGCCTGTGACCCAGCCTGGCTCATGGCGTAACCACGCAAACATGTACGGCTTAGAAAGCAGCCAGCAAGCAGCTGGGGACTAGTGAAGGCTTATTTTGGCTTAAAGAGTTCCTCAAATTACACACTTGGCCATGAGCCGCACACTGTGATCGCTATGAAGGCTGGTCAAATCCTGAAAAGACCCCCAGAAACATCAGAGGGACTTACCCTAGTGAAGTAAACAAATAACATAATGTCAGATTAAGCTCAACGTCACTAGATAACACGTGTGTGAAGGGAAACTTGGAATTATTTGGAATTCTTTTTCAGGAAGGACACCTGTTTGCCACTAGGGACAGCTCAAGTGAAAGCTTTCCTTCAGTATGCAACTATATTCAGAATCAAAACCTGTCCTTATATTGCCTGTGCATTGAGAAAAAGCATATACAAAAAAATTTACTATGTATCCATTATATTAAAAGAAAACATATTGCAGCTGTACTTTCACCATGTGTCAACAGAGCTCATTACAAAACAGAGGTTGTGGTTATTGAGAGGAAGGCAACAGGACTGATTAGGAGTGCAGAAAACCCATGCATGAATCGATTGAAATGATTGGGAGTGTTTGTTTCACAAGGCAGACATTTAAAAGAGAACATGATAATAACAGTTAAAGTAAGGAATGGTACAGGCAAGATAGATAAAAACCTTTGTTGAGACAGCTCTGTTCCCTGGCTCAACACAAGACTATGGAGACATTCAGTGAAATTGTAAGGTAGCAAATTAAAAGCTGATAAAAACTAACACCTTTTAGCCCAATATGTAATTAGAAGACGTGCCGCTGATGCAGACTGTGGGGTGCATGAGGTAATTTGAGGTTTCTTACTATTCAGTGGAAGAATAAGCTACTTAGCATGCAGAGTAAGGTAAAAACCCCTGAAGTCAGAGTTACTACAGAGCGACACTGACTGCCACCAGCTGCCCTCAGAGTCAGACACAAGCTTGCTGTCTGCCCTGACTTGTAACCATCTACCTCTTGTCTGCTTGAGGGGCTTGCATTTCAACAAAGAGCAAGGCTTGCATCTTCTGATTCTGTGAGAGATGTCTGCTCAAAGTCAAGTAAATTCACGTTATGAGATTCAATGTATGCAGGCATGGAATTGTGTAGAAGAGGATCTCATAAGAAAGAATCATCTATAAAGGGACTTTTGCTTCCCACAGAGGAGATGCATCATCACGGAACGTGTCTGTTCTGCTTCAGGATGGGTAAAGTGTCACATCTAAAGATTAAGGCCAAGTGAACATACCCAGCTCTGGGTACACATCTGAAGTGACAGCTCCCATTTTCCCACTGTTGGGCAAGCAGTCAAGACCAATACATGAAGTCATCAAAACAAATCACCTTGGAAAACAAAATCTAAGTCTGTATTTGTCATAATTAAATAAAAAAGTCAGTGCATAAAACACTTGATGGCATGGACACACACAAACACGTACACACACACATTTCAGAGCAGGCTGCTGACAGGTGACATTATCCTGTAGACAAATGACTCGCTGCACACAGCAAAGCCAGATGCAGCTGCACTTCACCCATGGGTTTGGGATTGAAACCTCACAGACTCATCATAGCATGTGCCTGTCCACAAGCTGGGCTTTTCAGATCTGACGGGACACTCCCTCGGGGATGTCAGTGGGATGGCAGAACAGGGCGGTCTGTGCACTGCTTGTCCACCACTCCAGCCCTGTGGCACCTTTCCCCTTTCAGAGAAAGGAAAACAGAAATCTCTATTATTTTAGTCGTGGATTTACTACTCTGTTTTGAGGGGTGGAAGTGAGACCCAGAGAAGCAGTTAGGAGAAGCAGGAAGTCTGTATTGGTTTCTCCTGCTTTAAAATTCTGTCCCATCAACATGGCCCACTAGTTCTCTAAAACCCTTTTCTTCTGGCCAGCTCTAACAGGCCAGACATCCTGCTCCCACTCAGTCCCCTACACTCATATGTTCTGCAGCCACGGAGGTTACTCTTCCCCCTGCCTCATACAAAAATGAATGATCACAGAAGCAATTAGGTGGGAAAAAATCTCTGAGATCTCATTGAGTCCAACATATGACTAAACACCACTTTGTCAATCAGACCATGGCACTGAGTGCCATGTCCAGTCCTTCCT
Organism: Hirundo rustica; assembly: GCF_015227805.2. Classification (NCBI taxonomy): domain Eukaryota; kingdom Metazoa; phylum Chordata; class Aves; order Passeriformes; family Hirundinidae; genus Hirundo; species Hirundo rustica. The sequence goes on along the minus strand of NC_053451.1, from coordinate 78,017,310 downwards.
TCGATACCTCCAGGGACAGTGATTCTACAGCCTCCACAGGCAGCCTGTTCCAATGCCTCATCACCCATTCTGTGAAGAAATTCCTCTTAAAGTCCAACATGAACCTTCCCTGGTGCTGCATGAGGACATTTCCTCTTGTCCTGGCACTAATGGTCTGGGACAAGAGGCCAGCCCCTACCTGGCTACAACCTCCTTTCAGACAGTAGTAGGGAGCAATAAGATCACCCTTGATCCTCCTCTCCTTCAGGCGAAATAACCTCAGTTGCCTCAGCCACTCCTCATAAGATTTGTGCAACCTCACTCATGGCAGCAGCTCCATTGCTTCATTTTGGAATTACCTGCTGCTGTCTCTTTATGCAGCATAGCCTTTTGTACATGGCAATCTCCTCTCTTCTTCGACCAGTTTTCATCTTAAATAATGTTTGGGAGTTTTTTCTGTTACATTTTTCTGATGATTTGGCTTAGGAAGGCGTACAGTTAGTCTACTTATGGTCAAATTTTTGCCTTCCTGTGATATAATTTTGAATACATACTTTCTGACTTCTACCTTCCATCCTTCACATTTTTGAGGAACAGAGCAGCCCTGTGGCAATTTTTGTATATATGACATGCAACCATCCATGCTCCCGTAAATACTTAAGCATTTTTAACAGGGCTTCAGAAGGGCTGAAAAGGATCTTGGTTTGAAGTTCTGGTCTTAATTATTAGCACAGTCTCAGCCAGATCATGTTACTTTAGTTTGCTAAGCATTTTGTTGACATTCTGTGAGAGCAGAAGACAATCATCTTTTGTGAAGTCCTTGCAATTTGATACAGAGCACAGCAACCGTCCATAGAAGGTTAAGGCCTATTTGTTGGAGAGATTACCAAATAATTTTTTACTATCAGGGTAAAATATTCTATGAAATGAAGCAGAAAACAATCTAGATTGATGATGATCATCAATTTTTCTACATCTGTGGAGCTCTGTGGAGCTGTTTGCACAGACCAGGCACCTGCCTGAAAGTCTGCAGATGACTGTGGAAGAGTAAATTTTTGGGATTTTATGATGACAAAGCTTTGCTAAGCTAGGAACCAATATTGTCATTATAGCATTTGGTGAATGGAAAATCCTTCTAAATTATCCTCTCCCTTGAGTGTTGAAGCTTAATCTCAGGATGATGTTTTGATAAAACAATCTTGTGTTCACAGAGTAGTAAGGGGAAGAGTTACGCCCAGACTGCCAGTATGTTTGGTACACAAGTTGATAGAAGAACTGTAGAATTGGCACCCTGAAGTTGTCAGACCTCACACTTGTGAGAGAAGATACAGCTCTCTTGGTATTAATGGTGTCTGTGCCAAGGACTAGCATTTTTTGAAGTGTCTTGGGTTCGTGGAAATGTTGGCAGTAGCACAGAACAGTATCTTTGTATTTACAGCAGTACTAAATCCAAATGACCTATTCAGAAATGTAGAGGTCATCACATTCATTTTGTGACAGCTTTTGTTAAGTGATATTAGCTATAAAAAAGTGCTCGAAATTGATGCTATTTTAGACATGTTTCTCTCTGAGGAAAGCTGAAGACCATTTTGGCTTCTAATCTCAATGTATGCCCTGTCATTTTTTTGAAGGAGAGCTACAATAAGCCAGTGAAGTCAAGCAGAAAATACTGGACGTAAGTGAGAAAGATAAAAAGAAATCCACTATTTCTCCACATGGCTCAAATAAACTGAAACTGTTAGGCAGTCAGGAAAAAAAGGCTGTGTGTTTTGTCAGCAGAAGCACAAGAGTCAGGGTTTACCAAGAGAACCAAAGCAAAGACAAACTGCCTAACTTTGCAATGTCAACACAACTTACATTCAATAATTAAGTGTAAGACTGACCTAATGAGACAGGCAATAACCATATTTCAGGTTCAGTGGTTCTCAATAACCACACTGGAAGAACACAGCCGAGACTGGAGACAAGAAAGTTATTTTTAGAAGCACTAATACTAGGGAAATGATTAGAAATAAGATCCTTTTCTCAGGTAATAAGTGCTACCAAGAAGTCCAGTTCCCAGTTTTGAGTCACGATTGTGACAGAAGTCAGGACCAAAATCTTATATAGGGACATACCTTTGCTAAGTAAAAAGCAAAGATTAACTGCTTTCCTGCTTGAGGAAAGAGAAAAAGGATACTTACTATGAGACTTTACATATTTTCTACAGTATAATTAAGAACCCTCTGTTTGCATCTTTGGATAGGAAAAAAAAAAGAAAAAAAAAAAAAAAAGAGAAAGAGGTTATGGTCTCACTGAAGACTTCGTAAAAAAAAAAAGCCAATGCAATGATCAATATTTTCAATGAGACATTAAAACTGTCTAGATGTGTCTGTATTGTTGATTTATTGAACTTAAGATGAGGTTCAAACTAATCCATTGAAGTTTTGTGAACTGCTGTTTATATGCATTCACCAGTAGAAACATTAATGGCAACTAGAACGGCTTAAAATTGGGTATTGCAATGACACTACATGTAGGAAATAAATTCTGTTGACCCCAATGACTGTAAAATATCTCTGGGTTTTTAGTAGTACACAGTGGGATAGAAAAAACATTCCTGCTGGTATGCTAAACTGTTCTATGATCAATAAAACTGTATGAGAACATGAGACTAGATAAATAAAACTGTCCCTATAATTAATGTATTCTCTTCTCCCAGAGTATTGCACTGCTCTTCTCTACTTCTGAACTTCAGTGGTCCCACTGCACCACTGTGGCCATCTCACATTTTTATCATCTGCTATTTTGTTCTGCCTTCTCCCTTGTCATTTGTTTTGTAGTGTGTCAGGGACACAGGAGGAGGGAAATAGTGCTGTGGTTTTATCAAATGGCTACAACAGGGGGAAAAAACCCAAACCCACTAACCAAAACAAACATCTTAGCTCTTATCAGTGACCCATTGTGAGAACAATAGAGAGGACGGAGACCTTGAGCTATTAACAATGTGGTACTTCTCTACATCCACTTTTTCCAGCTGTGCAGCTTATCAAGATCCAAAGGACTTTTAATACAAAATCCGAGGTCTGACAAGAACTCATACTGTGCAAAATGACATTTGCCAAACAAAATATTCATGTTTCTTTCCTTCCCTCTTCCTTTTCTACTGACACTTCTTTGCCAGTCATGTTTTCTCACCTGTGCGCGAGTGAGTGAGTGAGTGCATGAGTGTGCCCCGATCCTTGGCACATCCACTCCTGATGACAACGCCCTTTAATGAAATTTTAATTTTGGACTTTTGAACAACAAAATCGTTGAAAATTCACAGATTATCAGAGTAGTGCAATTTCAGAACAGCTGATTTCCTATGCCCATTTAACCACGTGAAATGGCCATACTTCAACAGATCATTGATACACATGGCCAAAACAGCCCTACTCAGCAGTAATCTCAACTCTTCTAGTAAACCTTACTGCATATAAATTACCCTAATTCTCAGTGTAAGTTGTGCTGTGATACTGATTTTCGTTGTTTTGACCTGTTGTGGAGCAATGATAGCTGATGACTGGTTATAGCATGCAGTAGCCTTGCAGAAAGGAGTATGTGGAGGGAAATCCTCAGATGTCCTTACAAATAAAATTTGTTTTGGTTTTATGTTCTCAAGAAAACCGGGGTTTATTTTCAGCCCCTTCCATGCAGAGATAATGCCCCTCTCCAGAAGGGAAAGACAGGCTGCTCCCTGGGGCTGGGGTGGTGGGAGAGAGGTGGCTCCCCGAGCTGGGTGTGTGGCAGGGCAGGGTCTTGTCAGCCAGGGCTGTCCCACAACCCCAGCCAGGAGCAGGGCAGCCAGGCACACCAGGGGCAGCCCCAGCCCTGAGTATCAGGTACCTTCCTGGGGATGGGCTGAGGTGGAACAGGACTTCAGCCCTGGCTCAGTGTGCCCCAAGCAGCATCTGGCAGGGTAGAAATTTTAGCAGAAGGATATTGAACCAAAGCTAAAGTGCAGCAGCAGCAGGTTTTCCAAACTTCATAATTGTGAATTCTTATGATTTCAGAAACATCCCAGAATATCCGTTTAACTCCATTCAATGCAGTTACTTTGAAAACTCTCTTACATATGCCTAAATAAATATGATCCTGCATCTGACATGAAAGTGCTTACTAACCTCTGGACCAAAAGCCAGTAAAGACCTGCAAATACAGCTAATTTGCTACTGAAAGTAGTTTGTCAGTTGCTAGGAGGAGGTCTTCAAAGGTTAAGGAGATATATTTGAAGAAATTTAAACAGATTCATGATTGCTGGGACTGTTCTGAAAGTCCTGGACATGGCAAATAGTAACATGTTGCCTACTTAGTTTTACAGAGTGAAAGACACCTGAGATCAGTCCTTCCTTTTCTGTGCATTGATTTTGCAATTATGGTATCACACAAAGAGATTTTTTGGGGAATAGAGGTGGAGAATTGCTATTTTGAAAAGATTTATATCTGGCCAGCTGGGAGCAAGGGTAGGGGAACAGGGAAGTTTCTGTCAGAGAAATTTCAGACAGGACTCACTGAATGGATGACCAAAAAAAAAAAAAAAAAGGCACAAAAAAAAGAAGTAACTTTGCAAGATTGAAAATATTAAATTATTGTACATTAGACAGTATATTACATAGTTCCTTTAGCCAATGGAATGGGAAAAAAAAAAAAAAAAGCAAACAAAAGTTTTAGGTTTTTCTTCTGAACCGCTGTGCTGCTGAGCATAAATGGTGATTCGCTTTTCCTCCAGGAGCGACATCAGTGGTGATGTATGTATGCAATTGTGCATACAGTGTGTACTCAAATGCATAAACAATCCCTGTCTCTTCTCCACAGGCACATTCTCTCCATGTTTTTCCATTCTGCTGTGTGTGCAGCACGGCAGTTGTTGTACAAGTTCTAAAGGGAAAAAGATTTGAACTAAACCATACCAGATCAGATATTGATTTGCTTCAGTGTTGAGCAAAAATATGTTTCTTCATCATTTACTGTAAGGAATGGGTGAAGGAAGCCTCATTCTTCCCTCTGTTTGAAGATGCACTTTGGTTTGCTGAAAGACAAAGATGTTCTAGATCTCCTGTAAGTTATTAAGTTCAACATCTAAGTCATTTCCTCTGTGTACCAAACTCGAAGCAGTTTAGTGTCTGGTTGAAGGCGTCTAAATGAAGAAGCTCCACTGAAAGCTTAGTTCTCCATGGTCCCTGTAGGGAAAGTGGAGGGAGGCAGCCCTCTAGAGGTGTCTGTTTTGCCCTATTGAAATATGAATTCCTTTCTGGAGATCCGTTATGGGAAACATCAAGAATCTGCATTTTCATTCAAGTATTTCAGCAAAATCGCTAAAATGAGATGGCATGAACTTTTCCCAAATAGAAATTCCCTCCCTAAGATTTCTGTTTTCCAAGACTTTGAACTATTGTTCCCAGATGTCTTCAGTCACTGCCCAGGCTCCTTTTAGAACTTAGTGCAGGTGGAGGATGTACACACACCTTCCCTAAGGTCCCATCATCACCTGCACCTCAAGGACTCCTGAAGTGAGCACAACCAAGAAGCTTTCATGCCCAGGTCAGGGTGAAGCAGGATCAAAGCAACCAAGGCTCTTTGCAAGGTTTTCTAGGGCAAGAGGAAGGGAATGGAGATATTAAAAGGTATATTGTCCTGGAATGCTTTTGTGTATTCCATACTTTCCATGAGCAGATCCTCAAAGGCTCCCAGTTGATGCTCCAGTACCTGAACTTCTACCAAAACCTAACTTAGAGTTAGAAGCTCGACTGCCTCTATACATCATGGCCTATTGACACTCTGTTCAGGGACATGAAAAGCTTGTTATCTATTTATGAAAGGCCATGTTTACAGGCTTGTAAACAATGCAGATAAATTTTATTTAATGACAACAATAAATTTTAGTTCTGCTTCCTGTATTAACAGTAAGTGGCTCTTATTTGGTATTGCTTGTGCAAACAGTGGTTCCCATAGAAAAAATAGATCCTAAAAGGCAAAACTAAATTAATTTGAGGTTCATCTTGCCCAAAGGGAGTTGTACAAGATGGCAATACTGTGACTTAGAGCCGCAGAGAGATTGAAAATAAGGAGAAATAATGCTACTTGTAAATCATACCTCAAAACTGTGTAAATTCTCCCCTTCTGTATCAACCTGACTTGAAAGTCCAAATGATTTTTACTGAAAATTAGTCAGCATGGTGTGTATGGCATCCAGAAAAATATAATCTGTAGTTTTAAGGCTTTGATAAAGTAAAAAAAGCCCTAAAGAATTATATGAGCACAAAACATTGCCACAGGGTTTCTTGGTCTGGGAAGAAAAGAGTGATTTTGGGTATTGCCATGGCCTGACAGTACAAATGCTTGCTTCAATGCTGAGTACTGCAGAATAGTGCTGGACACTGATGCAGCTCTGAGCCAAGTTCATGGAAAACATTCCACTGTCTTCAGTGAAAACAGGACTGAGGCCTTGATTCTGTGATAAGAGGATGGTCTTTCTCACCATGGTAAAAAGACAGGCTGAGTTGCAGTCAACTTGATTGTATTTTTCCCTTTTGTGGTTCTTCACTTTGTAGATGCCCTTGCAAGCTTTTATCTATTCTAGAAGTCCCATGAGACAAGGACATTCATGCTGATTTCATGGAATGGACTGAGAAGTTTCAAGAGGATTTCTGAGAAGAACTTTATGCCTCTGGCTAAAATCTGAAGCACAAACCTACAAGAGAATAGGGAATTAGGCTAAGAAAACTATTCAAAAAGAAAGGAAAACAAAAGAATTATACAAGAGATGAAAACATGGCAACAGCAACAAAAACACATTTATCTCTGAAGCCATGAGCTATTACATTTTATTCTCTGTAGAGGGAAGAAAAAATTAGAATTCTGCTTAGATAACGATGATTGAAAGTTGTGGAAGTAAGGGATTGAGAACAGATACTGATGGATCCAAATATTCAGTTTTCAAGACAGGGGTTAGAAAGTTCATCCTGTAATGCTCTCAGAAAACTTCTTACCTAAAGTCACCATCATTTTAAGAGGAACCTCATTACATATTTGTTACTTGAGAAAAAAAACCCTATATAGACAAAGTTTAAACAAAACTAGAAAAAAAGAGCAAAGGATAGAGCCTGATTTTTATTAATCCACTCTTTTCTGAAGGTGTCCATCACAGCAACATCTGAGCATTCATGCATGTCAGTCAGACCTTCAAAATATCCATGGTAGATGCTAGAATTTCTCTTATTTATCCTCTTAGAGGATACTATGGTTTCCTATCACAAATTGTTTCGAAGTGGAATTTAACCTCTTCCGCATGTGTTCTTTCTTTCACTTTCCGCTGTGGACTGTATTAGTATCTCGAGAGCACAGTGGAAGGAAAAGTAGTAGGATAAAAATGAATGGTGTTTATTTTTCTTCGATTAGATCAAACAGCAAATAGTGTGAATTTGGATAGACAAAGAACTTGTTGTTCCATTTTTGGGTGAGATTAACTGCTACATAACACGAAAGCTTGCACAGTGGGCTAGAGAACTGCTATCAGACTAAAAGGATAATAAAATGTTTTGAACAGAAATACAAACAATGGTGAATAATGAATATCTAGCGATCTATAATTCTGATGAAGGTTTTTCTTTGAGGCTATGTGTTAGAATTACATGCACATACACATGCTCAAAATACTGCAGTACTCAGCGTGATTTATGTACTTGATAAAATGCCTCATAGTAGCCCAAAAATAGAGTTGCACCAGGTGCACAACAAACAGACATGCTACTTTTAAAAAACTGAAGGAAGCCAACTGGAGTGGGAGCCAATGAGACCAGATGATCGACATATTTATTTTGAAAGCCGCCAGAATGCCTCAACCTTCTCCAGTCACAACTATCTAAACTAAGTCATGGCAGTCCCAGAATCAGCTAATCCCCGTTATGGCTCTGTTATCAGGTGAGAGTAAAAGTAATTCTTTTACTCAGGCCCACTTTCTTATTTCTCATGACTTTTACCATTGTTTGCTTTTACTGTCCATGGTCAGATAAACCTGAGGCTTCTTGAAGTCATGACCTAAGTTCATATAATTCGATGTCCAAGTAAAAACACAGAGAATAGACAAATACAGCTCAAATAGCCCCAAGCTCCAGGAATACAGGGAAATAAGCCAGTGACACAAAGAAGTGAGTTGATACAAAGTCAGAGGTAAGGGGACATAACTGTTGTGGTAGGGCTGAAAGACAGGAATTACTCCTCCTGCCAATATAGAATTGTCTTTGAATGAGGTGGGCTATACTGTGTATTAAAACTGGACATTCCTTCTCACTAACTTTTCCTAAACAAGGGAAAATATCTTTGAATATTTGTATTAAAATTTCAGATTTTAATTTAAATGTTTGAAAAGTAGAAAGATAGAGTAATTTTAACTTATCAGTGAGATATGAATATTTTTTAAAGAAATAATCTGGGTAGTAAAATAATAATAATAATAAAAAAATCATAGAATTATATAATCCTAGAATCACAGAATGGTTTTATTGGAAGGGGCCTTAAAGACCATCTAGTTCCAACTCCCCTGACATAGGCAGGACACCTTTTGTAAGACAAGGCTACTCAGAGCACCATCCAGCCTGGCCTTGAGCACTGCCAGGTATGGGGAGTCCTCAGCCTCTCTGGGCAACGTGTTCCAGTGCCTCACTTCCCTTGCATAAAGAATTTCTCCCTAATATTTAATCTCAACTTACTCTCCTTTATTTTAAGGCCATCATCCATATGATGTCTAAGTATGGGCAAAGGAGGGGAACAGAAGCACAGGTCTGGTGATAAATAGCAGTTTTCCAGGTCGTAATTCTAGTATCAGACTAACTAAGATTCAGCCAAGTAGAAATTCCGCTGATGTAAAGTTATCATTACTGAAAGTTTGAAGGGAGAAAGTAAATGTCCTGTCTGATAGCTGTAAGGACAATGTACTATTAGGTCAAATTGGTATCTTGACTTTCAGAATTTATGGATGGTGAAAGCAATTATTGAGAAACTAGATGTGTGGAGGTATTTTGTAGTGAAGACAAATTAGGACAGGATCAGAGAGAAGAGTCAGATAGGAAAAGAAACCACCAGAACAAGAAAAACAAATTTGGACTTGACAGAAGAAAAGCAGCAATCAAAGGTTTTATGAGAGCAGAGAAAAAAGTTGGAGTTGTGTGACAGGTAGGTGAAGTGCAGGAATCAGACAAAGGAGGCAGCTTCATGGAACACCTTAACCAGGACACAGTGATTTTACCTTGAGAATAGGTTGGTGGCTGTAGGGAGAGAAGGTTAGGAAAGCAGAAAGAAATCAGAAGAGCAAAGCAGGTACAGGGAGACTGGCAGTGCATAAAGTGAACGTTGTAGACTTGAAAAGCAAACTGTTGGTGTGGATTTCAGTGGATGTGTTGTGTTTGCTAGAAGAAAGGTATCAAAAAGGAGACCTGTTTAACAATGTAGATCTCTCTTACAGCCGTGGTAGTGTACTTTTGTTGATTAGCATTTTAATGACTCATAATAAAATATAATATGCGGATGTAATCTGTGCACAAATGCTTGAGGAAATGAAAGACTGACTAACAACCATTGCATAATTTCAACATGGAGAAGTTATTGCCCAATTCAGATGTCAAAACCCATGCAAATAGAAATGCCTTGGTCCTACTAGGTTAATGTTCAATTTGTTTTATTACCATTTCAAACATAAAGGAACACAGGCAATAATATTTCTGATTTGGATATTTAACCTTTATTCCAGTAATTTCTCTTCTGGATGAAATGAAGCCTAGAGCTAAAACAATCTAATTGAGAACAAGGTTTGTCACCTAAGTTCTGTGATTATGCAAGCATCTTCACATAATAAATCTGGCAATACTTTCCCTTAAATCAATATTTTCAAGACAAAAAGGTCTGCGGTCTGTGGTAGACCTTCAATTCCTAATTTATTGAACATAACCATTCTCAAGTCCTGAATTCCCTTAGAAAAACAGAAAGCAGAGCTGAGAACCACCCTTTTTTTCAGTAAAAAATAGTGAATTTATTGAAACTTAAGCTATATCTGACCACAGCAACAGGGCTCCAGCTGAAGGCATGCCATGTCAGCACCTAAGAAGAACAAAAGCATCCTGATTTAAAAAAAAAAAAAAAAGGAACCTTTATAATAATCCTTTTCCAACCCCTCAAAATATTTGATTTACCTGCTTCATCAGAGTAGAAATGGATTTTGAAATCAGTTTTCAGTGGAGTTGGCAAAGGCTGTGTCTTAAATGACTTTCCTTGCAGAATGCTATTTAATGTTCCCATGAATAGCATGAAGAGAAGGGAATACAAAGTACCAAATCAGGGAAGATAGTTGAGTAAATAGGGAATTTAAGACAAGGAACCATTAAACACAGTCCTATTAGTTCAGGAGTGAGTCCTTTTCAAGGACAAGGGAAAAACAAAATGTACAATGCAGCTCCGTGGCAGTAGGTTTAACATTTTAATAGCTGGCACGCTGCCTGTATCTGATGCACTTGTTCAAATAGGCAGATGCTGGATTGGATAAATGGAAGGGCATGTAAGGACAGGGAGTCTAGCTCCTTGCTGCATTTATTATCACAATAACTCACCGACTACAGAACGTGGGAAGAAAATTCCCTGGATGTTAAGAGAGGCTTTACACTGACAACCAGAGGTGGAGGCTGGTGCTGTGATTAATGGACACCAGAGTCGCAGAACAACTGGAATAATTCCAAGTCCAACTCAACCTCTGCTTGCAACACTTGCTGGTAGTGAAGACTCTTTCCGCCTCCTATCAATTCAAATGTAACTCACGCAGTTTATATCTCACACAGGTAATTCTATACCACCAAATTCTTTATTAACAGGTATATTTACCCTGCACACTTTTGTTTTTGTACAAAAACCAAATACCTTTTTTTTTTTTCTTTTTTTGACTCGTTATGATGGATGGCCTGGCTCACTAGAGGCAACAGGTCATCACATTGCCCTATAGCATCCAGCTGGTAAAGCCTGGTAATCAGTAAATTGATGACAAGAGAGCTCACAATTGTAGAGCAGAAAGATGTCAGGTTTTCCACCTTTTTTATTATGTTTCAGCACTGACATTAACTTTTGTCTTACCAAAGCCATCAGGGATATGATTTTACTTTAAAAAATTGAAGACTCTCTATTTCCTTGGATATGATCCTTCACGCAATTTTATTTGAGTGGATTTGAAAAGCTAAGCTAATTTTTAACCAGTGTGCATTCTTCTGGCCTTTGATGGTATCCCACACATTTCATGTACCTATGATGTTCCTGTTACTAAGAAATACCGCAAGATAAGAGCGCTCCCCTTATCACCTGGTTTCTAAGGAACGGCGCTGTGATTCACAGAGCTGCAGAGCGCCTGCCTGCGCCGGGGTGAATCGCAGTGGCGGAGGGGCCGCACCAGCCGCACGGGTACGCAAAGCAGCTCCTTGGGAAGCGCATCCTGCAGGATCTGCTGCTGCCGTGCCCAACGTCACAGGTGCCCGTGAGTCAGCACTGCAGTCCGTCCTGGTTAACGCAGAGACCGAATCCAAAACTTCCGCGAGAAAACAGCGCGGCTGCCAACTGCGGCAGTAATGCGCTCGGGGATGCTCCCGCCGGCTGCCGACACGAATTAAAAAAGGAAAGAAAATGTCGATTGGCCCGTGCAGCCCTGGATTTTGGTGGGGTTGGGTTTTTTTTTTGTTTTTTTTTTTTTCTTTCGTTGAGTAATGACTGCTCTCCGCTACTTGATAGCCAAGGCTGGCAGCGCTATGGCAACGGGGCTGCGGGAAGGGCGGAGGGGAAAAGTCGCTTAGCAACTGGAAGCTTTAGGAAGGCAAGGCTGGTTTAAAGCGCAGCAGTTAAAAAAAAAAAAAAAAAAAGGCAACAAAAATCCTCTCCTCAAAACAAACCCTCAGTTGCTACTAGAGATGACTAAAATATAGATCTGAGGAGTTAAGAATTTAGAAGAAAATAATTTAAAAAAATGCATGACAAAGCCACTAAAAAAGGAGAAAACAGCTTGGGGTGGAGGGGGGAGTAGAAATATTTCACACTGATCATCCTAGATACAAGCCTCATCAATGCAAACAACAGCCCTAAACCAGCACAGGCTATTCCCTGTCAGATCTTTATACCCTTCTGCAAAGCAGAACTGCACAGGCATCGCCTCCCTGTCCCCCCAGGCTTTGGCAGAGCATGCAGAGGGGCTGGGCGCATCCCACAGCCCCCGGGCACGGCTCCCGTGGACTCCTGGCACACCCAGCCCGCTGCCAGTGGGGCCACAGCTGCTTGGGGCCGCGCAGGGAGCAGCAGCCTGCCTAGTCTTGCCCTCTCTGCTTATTATTTATAGGCTCCCTCTGGCATGATAAGGGGTCTATGGTCAAGGGAAAAAAACTAATACGAGAGGTTATCCAATGCACCAATTCAGATTTTTAGTAATAATTTTTTCCGAGATGTTTTTCCAGTGCTCCAGGCACCCTGGCACTTCATTAATAATGCAGTAAAATCCCAGCAACATTACATTAATCACTCCGGTGGGAACACAGCCAGTCAGGCACCTCTTTTTCAGCCCTCCATCCTCAGCCTTCTCTAAGCACTGTCTCAAACAGAAGTCTTTCACTGCATGCTTGGAAAGTTGCCCAATTTGAGCTATTTTGGACTAACAAAGGGACAATTTCATCCAAAGACACAGAAACCCCACAGAGCGACTGCCCTCCCCCTCTCCAGTGCGATGGGGGTTGGGTGTTTCTGCTGACCATCGCCCAGGCAGGAAAACATGAAAGGAGAGATGGCGTTGGTCTAACCTTCCCCTTCAAAGTCTGCCTGGAGGCCAATGGAAGCGAACTAGGATCTGCAGGTATGCAGAGCCACAGACTCCTCGTGGAGTGCGGGGCGCAGCGGCTGAGCTGCAGCATTTGGTGGTGTTCTGTTAATGCAGAGAAATCAGTATACCATTGGAAAAGCCTGATCAGGCAAACAAACAAACAAACAAACAACAACAACAAAAAACCACAAAAAAGCTCAGAAAACATCAAAATAGATGCTGGGAATGTGTCAGTCCAGTCAAATATCAGCGTAGTCAAGCCACAGGCTATTTGGCAGGCAGATGTGGATGGCAGAGGTTTTTTCCCAGCCAAACAACCCAAGCAGTGGCCAGCACAGAGCCTCTGGTCACTCCTGCAGCCCGGCCTGCCCTGCGGCCTGTCCTGCGGCCCATCCCGCGGCCTGCCCTGCGGCCTGTCCTGCGGCCTGCCCTGCGGCCTGTCCTGCAGCCTGCCGTGCGGCCTGTCCTGCAGCCCAGCCTGTCCTGCGGCCTGTCCTGCGGCTCATCCTGCGGCCCGCCCTGCGGCCTGTCCCACGGCCTGTCCCGCGGCCTGTCCTGCGGCCTGTCCTGCGGCTCATCCTGCGGCCCGCCCTGCGGCCTGTCCTGCGGCCTGCCCTGTGGCCTGTCCTGCGGCCTGCCCACTGCCTCGGGCCCTGCAGCTGCTGCTGGTGGCCAGCAGCTCTGGCTGCAGCCTCGCCACCTCCCGGGCTCCAGGGCTCCTGAGCCAGTGTTTTCAGGGCTCGTACTACTACAGCATTTTTGTGTTCACGTTTACCGGCTGCATTGTCTCCTCCTCAGATAATGCTGACTAAATTGATACTTTACAAAGGCACAAAGGAGTCAGCTTGTGACTGATACACAATACTGGTTAACAAGACACATACAATGGCGGTATTAGTGGGAGGAAAGAAAAGCTCAACTTTCTCTCAGTCATAGGTTCATTAGAAAATAAAGAGTTGTTAGCATGCAGAAAAGCTCTTTACGTGCATGAGAATGGTACCAGTTTTGGAAAAGGGAAGTAAAGGAAAAATTAATTTTGCTTTAATGCTGGTGGTGGAACTAACTCACACTGTCTTCCCACAAGAAGAAGGGAACTTTCTTAACAGAATTAAGAATTCTACTAAGAATTAATGAATTAAACTTTCTTAATAGAACTCTGAAAAGTGTACACTAAAATAACAAGATCAACAAAAAAACACTTTTTTTTTTTTTTCTTTTCTTGCATACACTTTATCCAGAAATAGATACTGTCAATCTGAAGTTTCCTGAGGAATGTCACAGATGATTGTAACACTAAGGACCAACAAAAGCAACAAAAGCTTCTACATTTACAAGAAATAAATAATGTGAAAAGTACATTACCTTTTCCTTTTGTTTCTTCTAATTTTTTTTAAAGGTCAGAGAGCTCTTGCCGCCAGGAGATATGAGAAGAAAGCATATACAATGCTTTAAATCCTCCAGTCACACACTGAGAAAAGAGGCTGCAAATTTTTCATTAAAAAAAACCAAGAAAATAATCGGTGATTCTTTGGTTTAAAAGTCCAAGAAACATACCAGCATGCCCTGGCAGCTAGGTGTTGATTTCATTTTTTTCTTTCCAACAGCTTTGCGCTCATTAGATGAGCTGTCAGAGTCTCCAGCACAGCCTGGGAATCCTGCACCTTTATTACTGCACAAGTTGTACAAATCTTATTGCAATCCTGTTTTTCTTGGAACAGAAATGGCAAAATGTAATTCACCTCCTCTCATGATCTTACAAACCAAACAGATGTTGATTTTAGCCATGGCCTATGGTAGAAGGTACCACACAGCACAGGACAGAAAAATCCTGATACAACAGTGAATACGTAGATTCATTCATCTCTTTGCATTCTCACTCAGCCTTCCAATTGAAAAAAGTCCCAGAAGTAGAAAAGTCCCGATATTAAAAACGTGTAAGACACCTGGATATTGTGAAGTGCACAGGCACTGTCATTTACTGGGCTGCTGGCTGCCAGTGACACCAGTGACATACTGGATTCAGCCACACAAGCTGCAGGTGTTGGGTTTGCCTTGCTTTGCCATAAACAGCAGCAAATGATATATGTGTTGATAAGGACAGACAAAATAATTATTTTTTTGTTAAATGGTAAATTTGGCCAAAGATAGTGGTATAATCTAATTTTAACATAATGCTTATGATTTGTTTGCTGTGTCAATATCCTCAATTATATAAGCCCTTAGGAGACAAATGAAAACAAAAACATGGAAGAGTGAGCATGCTATATGCCATTGAAGATTGTTGTAATAACAAGCTATACTTGATCAGGCCACCTGTTTCCTTTGCTAAATTTTGAGCATGTCATCTCTGAAGTTTAACGGTCTTCAACAGAAGTTTCTTGCACTACAAGAAGTCCGACCCTTTTCTCCTATATGCAGGAACGCTGTTATTATGGTTATCATGGCTGGGAAAGCCTGTGAAGAAAAATGTATTGCCCTAGTACCATCTAGTGGAGGGAATGCTGGAGAGAGATTTAAATGAAAGGAGAGGAAATAATAGCAATTATTTGAGGTGGGAGCTAAGCTCATCAGTGACAGTTTGTGGGGGAAAGAAGATGAGAAATAGTTGTCTTCAAGCTGTGCAGAGATTTTTTTCAAGGCTTTCTTTTCCCAGCTCCCATAGAGATTAGTAAAGTACCTAGGACTGAAACACCTCAAAATAATACAGACCATCAAGCTTAAGAATATTTTGAAATTATACTCTGTTTTTCTGAAGAAATGTATAGGCAAACAACATGTCAGTGATGCCACCTGCTTCTTATTTGACAGGAACCATCTGGACAGCAAACACTCTGAAGCCAAGAAAGTCATTGCAGTCTGCAAAGCAGGATAGAGAGCTGTAATTTAAATGCCTGAATGTCACCTGCAGTGTGAAGGATTATATGTGGCCCAAGGGCATATAATGGAAAGTGTGCCTGTAGCTGTAAGTTTTGCATTAGAGGAAACAATGATGAAATGCATAATGTAGGGACTTGAATGGCCTCCCACTCACCCTCTTTCTGTTTGCAATGACCGCTAGACAACAGAGAAAGCCCTTCTAGAGGTTAAACTTACTTGGAGATGGCACAAGCAAAGCAAAAGTAGTGAAGAGCCCAGAGGATGCACCTCATGACCTCATTCACAACCCAGACAGCAGTGAAGTAAACAGCCTATGCATGCATCAGCTGACTTCTGGCTGCTAATCTGACTCTGCTTTCCTTAATCTTCCTTCTCAGTGTTCCATCAGCCCTGTGTTTACCTTCTCCTCCTTATTTCCTTCTACACATCTATTCGATTCCTAAAAATCAAATTATGAATTTTAATAGTAAACAACCAAACAAGCAAAACCAAACAGAAAGCGCACTAGAAGAGTTAAGTCCCACATCTCATTGTAGCAGGGCAGAGCTCTGCACAAATAAGGATAAAATTCTTAGTGGAAAGTACAAGTCAATAAGATAAGAATAGGGAAAACATTGGAAACGAAAGTGTATAATTTGCTCCTGGAAGGTGGAGAACTGAGCCAGGCAGAATGAAAAAGGGATGACTTCAGGGCTGCTGGGCTAGCTGGCAACCCTCCCACCTGACTGAGCGCTAATTTTTAAACTATGCAAAATGTCTCCTGGGGCCAGAGAGCATATCTGAAAATGAGACCCAGGGGGTGGAGAGCAGGCTTCAGTGATGGGCACTGAGCACAAGAGAAGGGCCTCAAGATAGTACTGAGGCAAACGAACACCCCTTTATTTGCGTTCCCAAAATTCCCTGAAGCAGCCACATGGCACTGATCAAGAAAAGAATTATCAGTAACAAAAAGAGGAGGGAATCACTATCAGGAAGCAGCGCAACAGTGTTCACTTTAGTCTTGGTCCATAGTTGTAGCATAGCATGATAGGTCCAAGATATTTTGGAATCAAACTTGAATACCTCACTCTTTCATCAAGAGATGGAGTAGAAGGTCTTTCCCATGTAATTCTCCCAAAGATATTGTAAATATGAGAGCGTTATCTCCATAGCAGTGGCCCACACTGCATGTCATTGAGACAGGCAGCCCTACCTGGCACCTACAGCAATCCCTCAGAGAAATGTAACTCGGACTCCACCTCCTTCGGCACCAAGGAGCAGCCTTTGGCATGCAGCTCTACACAGGAAGACACTGAGGGACCAGCCCAAGTCAACATCCCCTGTACTCTTGGTTGTATGTGGAGATGCTAAAACCCCAGTGTCGTTATCTAAAATTCTTGTTGCACATCTCACACCTAAAATGTCGGACTTTCTGTGAGAAGATCCTACTGTGTCCTGCCCAACTCAGAATATTCTATGATTCTATGATTTTATGATTATAGGATTCAGCTAGAGTGGCTTCTCCGAAAAACTTTAGCCTAGAGGAGCTGGCATGGCCATGGCATCAATGCTACCAACTGCAGCTGTGCAATATCCCTGAGGCTTATTCTGCCACGGAAAGAGAGGAGGGTGTTCAAGTCAGCACAGGCAAAGGGAAGGGAGGTAAAAAGCAGGAAGAGCCCATCTGTCTCTGCCATGTGATGAGTCCCATGGTACCTCCCTGCTGTGTCTGTAGGCTGCACTGCCAAGGGAATGGAAAGCCTTATGCTATTTCCAGTGTCTTGCTGGGGAAAGGAGACGACATTCAAGATCAATAATAGAGCTTTGGCTAGGTTTGCTGAGGAACTTGCTGGCAATGTGCTGTGCTGTTCATTGGAAATATCTGGGAATGCTACCAAAAGCCCTTAGCTCCCTGGGAATTGCCTTTACTGGTCTGGAAATGGCTGCAAAGTGTCCTGCATGAGTAGTTTACTTCCTTCTCCTGACACAAGTGACTGCCTTTGGCAAGAGGGAATCATAATGTTCCTGCAGGATTCTGAAAACCCCAGAATAGCTCTGCCCAGCGTTGGTATAAAAGGTTTCTCCCCAGTCTTGGTGTTTTGCCTGTCTCAAGAAGGGAGCAGTGCCTTTTTTGTCTCAGACAGCCTGCAAGAGTCTCCTCAGTCAAACCTGTTTCTTCAGCATCCTGTCCTACCAAGTGCCAACCTCTAACCAGAACAGTACCAGGAAGGCCAATGTTTGGCCACTTCTTTAGCCTTCTGGACATCAAACTAGACACTGAATCTGGGGCTGAGCTGTGGAGAGTTGTAGACCTCTGTAAGCTGCACTCTTAGCTGCACTGTACTCCCAGCTGAAGTCAATGGGAGATGGACGTCTCTGCTGAGCTGGCTCTCACCAGGGCCTGGGCTCACCTGTGCAAACTAACAGACTCCAGGACAGCATGGGCAGACTGCACAAAGCGTTACTTCTTCCATCCTACACCATCTTCCAACGCTGTCCCAGCAGGTTTTACAGCCCCACACATGCTGTACACATATGCAGCTTCATATTACAAAGCCACTACCCCAGCATGGTGCAACATGGGTTGTAAATTACTTCAGACATCTTGAACTGGTCAAAAAGCACGTGAAAAGAAGCATTTTCCATTGGACCACGTAGGCACCACATGGGATGAGGTGAGTCACAGGGACAGGAGCTGTGCAGCATGGATCAGTCTGTGCTTACCACTCGGCCTCAGCACCAAGGATTAACTCCTGGCTCTCTTCTATTTAGCAGTGTAGCCACAGGGTCTAAGTAACCTTCTTCAGCCCTATCACAGCTAGAGTTGTAATAACATAATCCTATTATTCTAAATATAGCTCATGCTCCAGGGATCACTGTGAAATTCAGCCGTCTTCCACAGGTATACTTCCAGACTGTCTGGAAGGAAAAGATGGCTGGGTTCAGCCTTTCTGAAGAATAATTTCAGGTTGGTTTAGATTCATATCCTGCATCAATAAATACAGTCTAGGCCAAAGTACACATTTATAGAGGTGTGGTTCTTATTTCTTCCGATATCTTTTCTATTTGAGAAGATTGCAGTTTGCTTTTTTTTTCTTTCTTCTCTCAAAAGTGCAGTGTGGCATGCGTATGGCTGGGGTGCTGTGTTGGGAATTACCAAAATGATAAAATTATTTTATTAGGCTTTTCAAGAGCTCTTAATCTGAAATAATAAATGAAACATCAATCCAACAGTATTCTCTTTATATGTTAGCAGTTAGAGTGAAATAAATTAATAAAAGTAAGGGCAGAAGGACTTGGCCAAGCACCTATTTACCTTAAGAAAGACCTAAAAAATAGATTAATGCTGCTTCAAGAAGATGACAGATTGATATCATGAAATGCCCATAACCAATAGTAAAAACCTACTCAGTTAAATGGATGTCATCTGTGTATTCTGGCATTTGGTAATATAAACAGCTTTTGATACGTTTGGACTCAGAAGCAAAACCCCACCTGATAAAACTTCCAGAAATCATAAAAGACTATAAATTCACAGGTTTCAGCAACTCACATTTCATACTTCTAACTCAAACTTTGTTCCATGATTTTATGATAGGAGCCAGAAGTAAGACTATCTTTGCAGAAGCCAGCAAATGTCTTTGTCATTGACAAGGATTAAGGAAAGAAACAGGAGAAGGTTTTGGATGAATGGTGGCTACAAGAGAAGGTGGCTACAAGAGGCTCAGTGCCAGAATGCAGCCCAAGAAGCAGCTGTGATATGGATCTCAGTCTGGGTCATCTCTGTTGCTTGGGACTGGACAGTAGCATTGCAACATAAAAAAAACCCCATTTCTTTCAACACAGTTGTTTGGTTTTGAAATGTAAGCTTCTAGGGACTTGATTCAATCACGAATCAAATATGTATTGGTGTGATCCATGTCATGGGAACATTAGTTTAATTTATATGCCAGCTTAAATCTCTGTGCTTGTCTCACTGAAGTGGGTTAAATTGATTTTTTTTAAGACTTTTATAGCTTCTTTTGCCAAATAGAGACATGAAAAAATTTTCTTGAGGCATATTTGTTTAGAAAAAAATAATGGTGATGTATAAGTTTTGGAAGGCAGTTTCTATTGGAAGATGATACTCTCCAACTTTAGTGCAAAACCATAGAATCCTAGAAATGCTATCCCAAACACTGCTGGAGTGCAAATGCTTTTCAGAGGAAGGCTGGTGATTATTTATAGAAATCTAGCAAC